>NC_051044.1:8224341-8531960 GCF_904848185.1 Acanthopagrus latus | reverse complement strand
AATTCTTTATTTGTTTCAAATCTTCCCCCCCATATTCAGAGTAGTTATTGTGTATATATTATGTACATACAATCTGGCTACATCGCAACTTATTTTATCTATATTAGTTGGTGCATATATCTAATATACTGAACCAAATACTGTTCTTTAACCACGCATATTGACTGTCAACTTTAGGGGATTAAGTTCAACTATGAATGTATAGAGATCACTTATGAAATGACCATTTTAGCAGTATCCATCACCTAGTAGGTGCTTTTTAAAGGACGCCTTATCGCAAATCTCCACTGCAAATCACTTCTAACGACGGCTGAGCAGAGTGACGTTAAAGCTACCTATGCCCATTTCATTTGCAGCAGTTCATGCACGTCACGAACCGAATATATATATATACAAAAAAAAAAAGCCTCATTCTTAATGTCACTCGTGCTTATAATCATCATTTAGGTGCGTATGGTGCTCTGAAACAATGTCCCTAAAACTGTTTTTGGTGTCGAGTAAAGATCACGTAGACGTTCAGGGTAGGTTAGCGAAGAGTGTTGTGCCGTCAAAATGCTAATGAAGACACGTGCAGATAGATCTGGAAGATCATTTCTGATATTTTTTAGGATTTGTTGTTGAAGAAGTGTTGAAGACATTACATAAAGACAGTGAAGTCGTGTGAGACATTGTATGGTGTGTGCGCCCATCTTGATGTTGTATTATTCATATTTGGGCACATGACTCGGTGATGAAATGTTTATGGAGGAAAAAAAAAAAGCAAAAAGTTTTAAACACTTTTTATGGTACTTTGTGTAGGTCTTTTTTGTAAAAGAAGCCCAAAATGGAGAAAAAGGACATAAATCCACCCGTTCATCTCAAACTGTGTCATCGTTCAGGTGCTCGGACGGAACATCACATGTACATAAATCCTGTAAATGAATGTCAGACCACTTTTATGACAGCTTGATAAGAAAGTTTAACATTTTAAAATCGTGTATGAGCTGCTTATTGCTTCACAAGGCTGATAAACTCCAAGCTAATCCGCAGCTCTGATTGGTAAATAGAAAAAAAATGAAATGAATGAATTGAAGACGTCAAAAAGCAAAAAAAAAAGATGCCAAATGGTGACAGTGGCACCGACACTGGTCACGTGCAGATTGAGAAATAATTTTAGTTACTGTAAATATTTCAGGTATTAGACAGTATTACAGTGCCGACCCGCCCTGGTCCGTCTCTGCAGGTTAACAAAAAGCCATCAGCTCGAGCTTCTCATCTCATCCACTGGTTGTTGTGCCTGTTGCTCTGTAGTAGCTGTGATTTGTGTTCGCTTACTAGTGTATCAGGACTATGCAGCAACTTCTACTGGTGTTGGCAATCGGCAAATGTCTGAACGTCACAAGCAAACTCAGTGTGTTTTCATCTGGTCCGTCCTTCTTGAGTTTCCTAATTTGGACCAAATTGCATCCCGAGATAATTAAAAAAAAAAAAAAAAAGAGAGAGAGAAAAAAAAAAGTGGATTGTTTTTAGCCAGTGATGCTGAGCCTTAAAGAGGAGGATGATGTTGGATTTAAGAAACAGGGTTCATTGATGTTTTGCAAGAAAATAAAGATTTGTTCATGTGTTTTGTCCTTACGAATGGCAACGAAAGTATCCAAACTGGATCGTACTTGGTCGATTTGACGGTAAATGAAACCAAAAAAATGATTAAAGATTCAATTATGACTTATTTGGTAAGAATCAGCACTTCACTGTTTGCGTAGTTGATTTAAAGTAGAATTTAACCAGATTAAGAAATGAATCTGATATCTTGGACCAATACAGGTTGCTGAATAGTCATATTTTTGCAAAGCTTGTTGTGGACTAAACTAAGATTTGAAAAAAAAAAAAAAAAAAATGTTATGCGGTATTTAATGTCACTGACGTGCAAAATGTTAAGGGTTTCTAAGTGTTGTAAATGCATGTAAACTTGCTGTGTGATGAGAAAAAAACAAAAACATTAATGTATTGTTTTAGGAAAATCATTCCAGAAAATGTTTTCCTTTTTAATACTCAAGATATTTGATATTTCTTTTTTTTTTTCCTTTTCTTTTTTTTCTAAAGAATCCTTTGTAAAAGTTAATTTCTCTATTTTGTACAGGACATCATTGTAAAGATTGTAAATAGGTCAGCATTCTGGATGCGGCAACAATCATTGAGGAGAGGGAAAGAGAAGCATCTTTGAGAGAGAGAGAGAAAGAGAGAGAAAAGTATATTTCTTCAGAGTTGGGTCCAATACATGGATAAGGCATGTTTTCTGAAGGCTTTCATCCACCTATCACTGGTTGTTGGAATCAATAAAATACATGTTATATTTATTCTGTTGCTTCATGTGTGTCAGTTTGGCCCATTGATTAAAACTGCAAGAGTAAGAATAACACATTTACTTTAAAGGGAAACTTTACAGTGAAACATTCCACCAGGGATGTTTGGTGGTGACGTTCTCATCACGTGCATTTGATTGGTGGTTTGTCAGCAGGATCACATGAAAACTACCAAACAGATTTTAATGAAACTTTCTGTAAAGGTCACAGTTTTGTCCTTTTTTAAAGAGCCACTGTGTAGTTTTGGAGAAGAAATTCAAACTCTGATTTTTAACATTCACCGTATTAATATTAGGTTAATTATACAAACTCAGAGATACTAATTTATTTACTTAACTGAATAAACAAGCTGTTCTCAGAGGAAAATCAGGTCCCCAGAACAGAGTGGAACTGTTTGAAGCTAAAAAGGTGGCAGGGTCCGCCACATATAAACAAATTAAACAGTATGATGTTGTCCTTTATTGTCAGTTTGTTTATTCAGACATGAAAACAAAGAGTTCAGTCACTGAAGAGCTGAGATTGCCAGCTAGATTGTGAATAAACAGCAGTGTTGACTTTTAATGTCTGCGTTTTATGTTGCAGAGATGTCTACTGAAGCTAGCATGCTAACCAGGGAGCTCCATCCTGTCCTGTGTTTGCAGCCTAAACACCAGCAGTCCCCCAGGCTCCCAGACTAAACTGCTAGCTGCACAGCTAACCAAGCTAAGTGGCTAATGGCCGCTGCAGGGTGGTAGCAGTTAGCAGTTACTATGGTGATAGGAAGCCACCTGTTTGTATGAATTTTACAGTTATAGTGAAAGCCTCATAGGAACTTATAAAGGATAAATCACATGATACAGTTTTTGCTGTTAAAAATCAATTATTTTATGACCTTGAGCATTTTATCTTTAGCCAACCAAAATTTTTAAAGTTTAAAATTGTTTCTGTTTTCATGTAAGTAGGCCATCATGTCTGTGGTGGAACATGTCATGATGCTCATTGTGTGTTGGTGAGTGAGGCTCACAGACACGGTGGTCTGAGTCATGGTGCCCAGTATCCATTACATGTAATTCATTAGGGGGGCGGTGCTTGAACCTGCTCGGCTCTATATAAGCCAGCCTCCCCCGCACCATCACCGGCATTGGATCCAGATTTTAAGGACTTTACTTTGTTGGGAATTAGCTGCAACCTTCAACATGCCGTCCAAGCCAGCCCCGATCAAGAAGGCGGCTGGTAAAGAACCAGCCAAGAAGGAGGAGAAGGCTCCGGAACCCGCTCCAGAGCCGGCACCCGAGCCCGCCCCCGCCGAGGCCGCCCCCGCTGAGGTAGAGGCTGCACCTGCAGAGGCGGCTCCTGCCGAGGGAGAGGCCGCCGCTGCCCCGCCAGCTGAGGAGCCCAAGCCCCCCACCCCTCCACCCGCAGACGGTAATGCACCGCGCTGAGCGGGACGTGTGAGCCTCGAGTCACCGTCCTCTTTTTACACAGCGTTACTCGTTCTTATCTCTCAGTGGACGAGCCCTGGATCAGTTGTTTAACCTTTTAATTGAATCCTGGTAAGCGCGCGGTAACCTTTACGCACGTGCGCTTTTACGCGCGCAGTGCGGAGGTGCCGCGGGGCAGGTAGGGTAAAATGTGACGGGATAACGGACACTGCATGGTAACTGCATAAACCGCCTGCTCGGACTCTTTCTGACTACCTCCTTCTGATAGTTAGTGGAAGTCATTCTCCTTCAGGGACACTGTGTGATGTTAACTTGTGAAGCTGTCCCTAATATGCGCTTTTACACACGCGTGACGGCCTCATGATGAGGCCTGGAGAGAAAACACTCAGCAAACTGAATATCTCGATAAGTTGGCTACCTGACAAACTCAGCTGGCACCTCACACCGGTGACAGCAGTTTGCAGTGTCTCTCTGTGTGTAACGCATATTAACGACACCTGTATCAGCAGCTACTTCTAAGATTAACATGATCCTAAGCGCACATAGATTCTTAAATATCCACATCAGCTGCTCCCACTGATGAAGCTGCTCCTGCTGCTGCAGAACAGCCTCCTCTTCCTCCTCCTCCTCCTCCTCACTCACCAATATCTGCTGATGTTTTAACGTCTCTTCTCTTCTCTGTTCTAGTAGCTTTAACCTCTTCTCGTAACATTTTGAATCTGTCACGAGAACACTTTCAAAACGTTATGTGTTTCTAACCTCGTACGTCAGCTGCTGCTCCCGCCACAGAAGAAGCGCCGGCCGCCGCAGCTGAGGCCCCTGCTGATGGTAACGCAGGCTATCAGTGGATTAACTCAGATCTTGTTTTAAGTTTAGTTAAAACTTGAACCTCCCCACAGTAAAGCTAACTGCACTAACAACTACTGCATTATATACTCTAACCTCTAATATCAGCTGCCGCTCCTGCTCCAGAAGAAGCGCCGGCCGCCGCAGCTGAGGCCCCTGCTGATGGTAACGCTATCAGTGAATTAACACAGAGCTAGTTTAAGTTTAATTGAAACTTGAACCTCCTAGAGTTGAGTTTACCTCACTAATATCTTCTAACCTGCAATATCAGCTGCTGCTCCTGCTCCAGAAGAAGCGCCGGCCGCTGCAGCTGAGGCCCCTGCTGATGGTAAAATCGACTATCAGTGGTTTTTAACACAGATCTCACGTAACAATTACAAAAAAAACTAAACTTCCCACAGTTCAGCTAACTTCACTAATGTCTAATGCATATATCTTCTAACCTCTAATATCAGCTGCCGCTCCCGCCACAGAAGAAGCGCCGGCTGCCGCAGCTGAGGCCCCTGCTGATGGTAAAATCCACTACCAGTGGTTTTTAACACAGATCTTCTAGAAGTACCTTCTACGACTTTAACCTCCTCCAGTATAGCTCACTGCACTAATATCTCCTAACCTCTAATATCAGCTGCTGCTCCTGCCGCAGAAGAGACGCCAGCTGCTCCTGCTGAAGCCCCGGCTGATGGTAAAAAGATACGGGAATAAATAAGACGTCTCACATAAGTTATTAAAATTTAAAAAACCTGAACCGTCCACCACCTACAGCAAATCTAACTACACTAATATCTTATTTTAATATCTTCTAACATCTAACGCTGATATCTTCCAACCCCTAACATCAGCTGCCGCTCCCGAGGACGCACCAGCTGCTCCTGCTGAGGCCCCTGCTGATGGTAAAAGCAACATGATGGTGTTCACACGAGCCACAAAAGATCCATGACATGTATTTCTATATCCACCTCTTGCGCTAAAGCTAACGACACTAACTGACTTCTGCGCACCTCTGAACACATTCTGCAGTCCCAACACATCAGACTATCATCAAATGTATCAAAACATTTGCTTCCATGCACTAATTATTAAACTAAAATTTAATAATAGCTGCTGCCGCTCCAGCTGAAGGGGAGGCCGCTCCCGCTGCTGACTCCGAAGCACCCGCCGATGGTAAACCAACCCTGCCCAGACAGAACATGTTCACTCCTCTCTCTCTTTTGTTTGTTTTTTTATAATATCTAAGCCGATGGTGTCATCTGAGACAAGTTTCAGTGTTGGACGTCCCTCTAAGGGAGACAGAGAGATGTGGGGCACACATAACTGCATTTTGATTTATTTGATTGCTCTTGCTCATCACATGCTGCCAGTAATAATGCAAATGCCCATTTAACATCAGCTGAAGCTGCTGAAGCTGCGCCAGAGGAGCCTAAAGCACCCACACCTCCCCCGCCTCCGCCCAAAGGTAACCCCACAAACTCTCGAGAGTGATATGATTCCACTGTCATCCCTTGTTTTTTGTGTGTGACGGTTAAAGTAAAGACCTGTGTCATCACGTTTGAAGACCCTCAACCTTGCACTGGTGTCTGATTTGAGCTCCTTTTCTGCATGCGTGTCGGATGAAGCCTTGATTGTTTTAACTTTGGTTTCTTCAGAGCCCACAAGCGCTCCACTGGATCTGTTTATCGAGGACAAGAACGACACTTCGGTTTCTATCATCTGGAGCCAGCCAGAGGTCGTCGGACACACCGGTCTGGACGGATACCTCATTGAAGTCGCAAAGGAAGGAAGTAAGTCTGACCAGGTGCACTCAGTGCTGGCATGTGCACGACAGGGGTCAGATTATTAATACACCCTGAAGAGAAATGTCAGCTGACCCTTTAAATCCTTTTGAAAGCTTTTATTTCAACAGCTGATTTTTACATCGGCATCATTATATCTCTGGTATCTATAATTAATTCTATAATGTTTAAATGCCTTTTAAAGACAGTGAGGAACCTGTTAAACTGCTGTTTTAATGTGGGTCAGCCATATCAGTTGCAGCTGTTCCTGAAGTGTCACCGGCAGAGTTATATCATGTGCTTCTTAACTTCTCCCTACAAGGAAAGAGGCATTTAAGGAGCTGCTGGAGGTCCTGCTGGAGGTCCTGCTTTTAGACTTACAGCCCTAAGCTAATACCAGCAGCAGTTCAATGCAGGGCCCGATTTAGCTGACACAGGGCAGCGATTTCATGTCGCACTGCAAGAAAATCTGTGTCAAACGTAGACACTTTTCTGCACA
The DNA here is from genome assembly GCF_904848185.1 of Acanthopagrus latus. Taxonomy (NCBI): domain Eukaryota; kingdom Metazoa; phylum Chordata; class Actinopteri; order Spariformes; family Sparidae; genus Acanthopagrus; species Acanthopagrus latus. Next base: position 8,525,083 of record NC_051044.1, on the reverse strand, counting down.
GTGAGCAGCACTTGAACGTGTTGATTCTGCATGAATGAGGTCTGTTCCTGCCGGCAGCGCGCCTCATAATCACAGCCTCGAAGGTGCGCCGGTTAGTTCTGAGGAAAACATTTAAATCAGTAGTTTTATGCCTCAACAAACTAAATAAACAGACTCCCTTTGTTTACGTGACAGAGTAAAGTCTTACTTTGTTTCAGTGTGGCGGACCCTGCCACCTTCCAAGCTTCAAAGAGTGTTCTGTGGACATTATTCAGTCATTAGAAAGATCAATATTTCAAAGTGCTTATCATCACCTCATTATGTTGTAAATAAAAAAAAATTCAGAGGTTAAATTTATCCCCCAAAAGTACACACTGACCCTTTATTAATCCTATTCTGTAAAGAGGAGCACCATTTTTTTTTTTTTAATTATTAGTCTGTCTCCTCATTTTTGTATAATTTCCCCTCTCAGCCGAGGACTGGAAAGCCGTCAACGAGGAGCTGCAGAAGTCTTGCCGCTACGTCATCAAGAACCAGACCACCGGTGACCGTCTGAAGATCCGTGTGGTGGCCGTGAACGCCGGAGGCCGCAGCCCCCCGGTCACCCTCCCCGAGGCCGTGCTGGTGAAGGAGGTTGCTGGTAAGAAGTCACAAAACTTAATCTAACGCATTTAACATCAGTGAAAAGGGGAAAAAAAAAATAGGTTAAATTCAGAAGAGTCGTCCTTAATTCTTATGATATATAAGATATTTGACCGATAAGTGTATAGAAATCTGATAATAACACCAAGGGCTCTCTCGCTCCTCTTCTCCATATCTCAGAAAAGTTCACCAAATCTTACCTCTTCACAGCTAGAGGCTTCATTTTTTCTCCCCTCATATGATATAAGATTATTATGGATCCACTGCGTATATGAGATGAGGGATGGTGTCCTTCCATTTCAGTGAGACAGATAAGCAACCAGTGACCATCTGCTGCATGTACACGTACACAGGTTAAAAGGAAGGGAGGCCATTAAATGCAGACAAAAGTAAAAATAATAGTACTGAAAATGTCATAAACCATGCAGATGTAATAATAATGACCTGCAAATTGAACTGATACGTCATAATCACTAAGTAACACATCAGACAGTAAAAGTCATCATTAGAACATTTTCTCTATTTATTCTTAATGTCAGACTCTGAACAAAGCTGTGTTAATTATCAAAATCAAATCAACAGGTTTAATTGTAATGAGAACAGTGTCTTTAATATTTTTAATGGCTTTATTGGATTGGGACACTTTGTACTACTTGACACAAATCTGGCCCCGGAGGCATCTATCACTGGAGAGGGGAGTTGCAAAGAGCAGGAGTCAGACAGAAACAGCTCAGCAGTGTTTCCCCCTCAGCTGTCCTGTTGGCACATATCTGCAGAGTTAACCGTATAAAACTGACGTCTTATCACTCGTCTTCCAGTTTGGGGTGAAACCCTGATCCGTCCGACCCACAGTGTGATAATTCCACGCGGTTTCGGTGATGCGGTACACCTCGCAGCCATTAACCGTGGACAGTGTATCTAAAGTGATTCGCCGGAAAAATGATGATTGGACCCCCGAGGGCTTTAAAAGGAGGGAGCAGTGTTACTTTGGCTCGCTCGCAAATCATCGTTATGCGTAATGGAGACCTGGACAGGAGTGCAGGGGCAACTTGATCCCAGCTGGACTGGCATTACTTCAATAGCTGCGTCCATGTCGGCCGCCGCGTTCGTCATAGCGGGAGGGCCGCATATAGACACGACTTATGAATGGTTTCCTACAAAGTTGCAGCAAAGCTCTGGAAAAAATAGCCGGGATGTCACCGCTATTAACACAGATTTTTCTCTGCCGAGGGGGGTCAGCATCACATTGTGATCCCTGCCAGGATTCCTGCTGAGAGGGGTGTCAGGGTATTTCTCTGCAAGATGGATGGTGACAAGTGATCTGACGCTGGGGGAGGAGATGGAGTGGGGGGGAGGGTAAATTCCAGTATATGTCCGGACTCTGCGGGGGGGGTTGGATATGCAATTTAAAGCTCTCAGGTGTCGTCCCAAATCTCTTGACACTTCCAGAGATTCGCTGTTTATTCTGAAGCATGCCACAGACTTTGCAGGGGAGAAAGTTCATTAAAGCCTGATCCTCTCCGTACGACGTGATAAGACGCTCAACGTGTGACAGACTTGCTCTAATCTACTGGATTACTCGTGTTCCGGTTTGTGTTGCAAGTCGGCCGCTCGTCGTTTCTGTTCTCTTGCCTAATTTATCCACCATTTCAGTACATTCTGATGCGAGTGGGAGTAACCGAAGCCCCCCCGACCAATGCGTCAAAAGTGATATACTTCAGCATGTCGGCTTTATTTAGAGTCCTGACAAATGTTGCTCTGCCGGACGGAGCAGGTGGCGCCTCTCATCGAATCACTTTTACAAATGAGCCTCAGCAGGGAACTTATGAGGATCATAAGTATCATTTCAAATAGCGTGGTGGCTAACTACCCTTATAATTTTCTTTTTATGATTATTTATGGTCTATTTTAAAAACACTGAGAGGAGATAGAAGAGCTCAGAGATGAGAGATCGAGGGTTAAATGCAGCAGGGTGTCTGAGACGAGAGCTCACAGCTACATTATGGATATATTTGTGTACCGAGCCGCCAGGAGGAGGATTCACACCCATGACATTCTCATAGCCAAACTGATTTTGATTCCATACCTACGGATTCACACCTCTTACTTTTTAACATCACGTGTCAGTTCAACTTTATTTGTGTTATTACGGCAGCTGTACGAGCCTGGACAACAAACTATGATAAACTTGGGGGGGAAATTATGGATAAAGCAAAGTTAAAAGTAGCAGTATTAAAAAAACAATTCAAACAAAAAAACTGTTTTTATATTTGTTTTTATTTTCTCAATGTAAAAACATAAAACGGTTTGTAATTTAAATTCTGCGAGTTGAAACACCACTTCAGTGCAGAGTTGACATGATCAAAAATAAATAAATGAATGGATTATTGAATAAACAAGTAAATTCATTTTGAATTACATGTGAAACGATTTTAGACATGTGTCCTCATCACTGCCTGAATAAACATTAATATTTTATGTGCAGACTTGCATCTTAAACTTCACAGACACTGAAGTTTTAAAACCTCTCTCCGTTTACAAATGTCTGAAAATATGTTATGTCCTATTGTATTTATTCACATATAGTTAAATGTGTATGTGCACGGATCGCCTGATTCACACAGATTATCTCATTTTATTTACCTCCATTATAAACTAAACAAAGTCCTGAATGTCTCTGTTTTGTTGCTTTAAACACCATACCGTAAAAAAAAAAAACACACATAGCAGAAAGGATAAAGGACTTTGAGTGCAGTCACTTTTTACAACCAGTCGAAGCACAGATGCACCCTGATGGCACCAGGGAAGATTCACTGGCTTAAATGTAGCTTAGATGAGCTGAGCAGGTTTATCGACTTCCTCCAGATTTGTGGGTCACAAAAGAAAACAAAATCTTCTCTTAACATACACTGACAACCCTGTTCCAGCTGCATCCTCCTTGTGACTGATCCCCTTTGGAACAAGCAGCAAAGGACTATAAAAGATGTCCAAATGTTGATTTACTGTAAAAGTCACTGACTGTTTTGATTGATTGTTTATTTTCTCTGTAGATCGTCCCAAGGTCCGCCTGCCCCGTTTCCTCAGGCAGAGATACGTGGCCAACGTCGGAGATAAGATCAACCTGACCATCCCCTTCACAGTAAGCTGAGGATGATCGCATCCTAATAACACTACATAACTCCTCAAAATTCACTGCCTGATATCTTTTATCCTTTATTTTTTATTTATTTATTTTTTTTAAACAAAGGGCAAACCCAAACCTGTGGTCAGCTGGACAAAGAACGGTCAGCCCCTGGACACGAAGAGGGTGAACATCCGCAGCACCGAGAGGGACAGTATCCTGTTCATCCGTACATCTGAGAGAGAGGACTCCGGAGTGTATGAGATGTGCGTGAAGGTGGATGACTTCGAGGACAGGGCTTCACTCATCCTTCAGATCGTTGGTGAGCAAAATATTGAGATTTTGTCAAAAAGACTTCATATGACCGTCCGATACACAGCGAAGGGTGGTAGCTTGGATCAACCTGACCAGTTCCTTGTCTCAGTTCATTTTTGATTTCCAAGAGGCGTTTCCCCTTTTCGTTTCGCCTTTCAGGCAGGCCATAAATATATTAGATACCAGAATATGACTGCACTGCTCAGCCTTGTTCACCATTTAGCCTGGTGGCAACCTGCAGTATTGCAGTGGGGAAAAAAAAAGCCTTTACCCCAAAGAGTACCACTATAAAAGAGACATCTGTAAAACAGTTGACAGGATACCTGAAATGGCAAAAAGGTAAATTATGACACTCTCAGTTACAACATTTTGATCCATGGAGGTTTTAGTTTTGTGAAACCTCCCTAAAGCCAAGAAAAGAGATTTAAAATCTGTGACATTGGGCATGGCTTGCCATAGAAAGTCTTAACATGTTCAGTGAGCTGCAAAACTGGGAAGTAAACCCTGAAGCTACAAAAAATGTTTTGCCGCATGTCAGGCAACCAGTTCTCATTCGACTGAATGGGTGCCATCTTTACTGTCACTATCTAGTTCTTTTTCAAATGTTTGGACGTAGCACTAAGCTAGTTAGCATTCCAGCAGAACATGCACAACATGCAAAACACAGGTTATCTTGTATTAGCTTGTTCGCTCCTACTGAATCATAGATTTGGGAAGCTAGCTGGCTACTACTAAGCTAGCTAGCTGGCACTACAACTTTCAGCAGGCTATCTTATGTTCATGGTAACCACCGACGCAATTGGCCGTAAGTAATCAGTTAACACTCATTAAACCTGAACACGGCCAGTGAGAAAAGCAATAAAAAATCAGTGATGTCAGTGAAGCCCAAGAAGAACTTGTGAGCTAGCTGGCTACTACTATGCTAGTTAGCTAATTCTAACATCAACAGTAAGAGCTGCTTTGTTTGTACCAAGGATATTGTGATGTCGACACCACAACTACCAGCAGGTTAGTATACATCCATGGTAGCCACAGTCACATTTGGCCCGGTCACTCATTAAATCCTAACACCGGCAGTGTAGTAGAGCCCTCGCCCAGCGATAATCAGAGCAAACCTTTTAATGAGGCTGTGTAGATCGAATATAAATGAAGATTCAGCAACAGGATTGTTTATTTCTCACATAGAATTTAATCGGAACAGATTTTGTTTGATGTACTTGCTGCTAGCGTCTTTCTGTATCAAACCAAAGGCTGTGTCTACAGTCAATTACCAAACCGGCTTCACGTTAGAAAGCAGTTTTGATTGGCCTTTTCACAAACCAGGACGGAGGGGAACCCCAAGATTACTTTGGTGAGATCAGACTTGAAACAGTTGAAGTAATACTTGAGCTGTCTGGTCGTCCGCAGAGCTGCCTGGACCTCCTGCCAGCGTCAAGATTGTGGATACCTGGGGCTTCAATGTTGCTCTGGAGTGGACCGCACCCACCGACAACGGTAACACAGAAATCACCGGATACACAATCCAGAAGGCTGACAAAAAAACTGGAGTAAGTTGTTTTCAGTGTCTCTGTCTACAAGATCATGAGTTATATATGATGATTAATCATAGTGGGGTATATTACGTACAGTAAATCCTGAATCCTCAAAAACCTCTGTTAACTTGTCATTGCTGCACTGTTGTGCTGCGTGTCCACAGGACTGGTTCACTGTGCTGGAGCATTACCATAGACTGAATGCTACCATCTCTGACCTCATCATGGGCAACACCTACAAGTTCAGAGTGTTCTCTGAGAACAAGTGTGGAATCAGCGAGGACGCTACTGTTGCAAAGGAAGAGGCCAAGATCCTGAAGACAGGTACCTTACTCTGAATATAAGATCTCTAATTGTTTTCTCCCCAGCTAATCTTCCTTTGCTCTCCCATTCTTATTTTGATCATTTCTGAACAACTGATCCTTGAAGACTGCTGCTTTCTGCAGTTAAATAGATTCATAGTTGAGTTGGTTGGTTGAATCGGTTGTTACTAAATAATTTCAGATGCAGTTGAAAGCCCAGAAAGCCAGTAAAGCTAGTTGAGCTGAGATTATTGTTTTTTACAGATGTATATTTGACTAATTCAAGACTGCAACACAGAAGAAACTCTATAGACTGTATTTACATGGAGTTTATCACCTTATGTGTGTATATATAGAAGGAGCTTAATGGTCACGCCTGTTTCTTCTCCATCCTCCAGGTATTGAGTACAAGCCTCCTGAGTACAAGGAACACGACTTCACCGAGCCACCCAAGTTCACCACCTCTCTGAACGACAGAGCCACCACCGTCGGCTACAGCACCAAGCTGCTCTGCTCCGTCAGGGGAAGCCCAAAAGTACAGTAACTTTACATTTTTTTCGGGTTTTTTTTTTTTCAACGTTCAATCTTTTCAACAGCTTCCATAAAATTTGATCCACAACAGCATGAAAAACGAGCACTGGAACTCCATTAGCTCCTTGGTTGACCTTTAAGCCGACACACCACAATTTAGAGATTCAACATTTGATATTAGATTTGAAGAACTGATATTATTCTTATTGTTATTCTAAGTCCAGATTCATGGGCATATTTAGAGTGTCCAGCTCCCGTTTCGTGACGTATTTTTGAGTGGAACAGGATTGGCAGGCGGAACATAATGTCAGGAGTATTTGGAGAATTTGGTTTGAACACTGAATGTAATTTATTTGTTGGTGGAAGCCTCCATTGGCACGTCATCTTTTGTGTCATGGGTATAAATTCAGTTAGATTGTGATATAAGAATAGAAAGAAATTCATTTTGTTTTTGTTTTGTATTTCTTTTGGCATAAATAATACATACAACCACAGAATTGTGATCTAAAAGGGTTAAAAAGACTTTTTTTTAAATTTAATCTCAAAGTTAAACAATACTTGCACATACAGTAGATGGTCTTCAAAGTTTGATAACAAAAACTTGGATCATAAATGTGGTGGGGTTGAGCAACAAAATATAAAATTTGGAATGCCACTTAGTGTCATTGTTCACACATCAAGGCAAGATTTCCAAAACAGCCCTGCTCACTGTGGACACAATAATTTTGGCAGATCTAAATACATTGCTCTAATTCTTGCTGTGATAAATGATCTCAAACAAGTCATTCACAGTTTTGGTGCATGTTAGATTAATACTGACAAATGGAAGGTGGGGATGCAGGAGGGAAACTTGGTGGCACATTGTGGGAGACAGTTTGCAGTTACATGTTGGCTGAATCCTACAAAGCTGCTGATAGTCCTCTCATGTTTGGTATTTTGAGAGGCAGAAGTTTATTAAGCGTTCATTCAGTTTTTTGCCTGATTATGCCGACTCACCAATGGTGCTGCAGCTCAAAACTACTTGTCAGCGGCTTGGCTCGGAGCTGAAAATATTCATCTGACCTTGTTAGCCCGCTGTCTGAGCCTCTCAGCTCCTGTTTGGGCTCATAATCCCACCGGATCGCCGACAGGATGGTGGTGTAGATTGTCTTGAAAAGGAGGCTGGAGTTGGTATCATTTGCTCTTGAAGCAGGCAGAGGAGGAGGAGGAGAGGCCGTAAGTTTGTCAGGTCAGCGGAGAAGCGAGGGTCGCATGTGTAACATTCCCCTGCGGGGGCCACAGCATGTCAGGACCATTAAAACTCCCAAACTGGCTGTGTGCTGCGTGTCCACTTCAATCAAACAGGTTCTTTTCTCGCCAAGTAGCACAAACATAAATAGAAACATCACTGCTAGTTGTTGATTTGTGAGATTAAGGTTATGTGGCAATAAGATGGTAACATACTGAACATACTCCCACAGGAAAACAATTTAAAAAGAATCGATTATAAATCATCTAAATCTGTTTGATTCTACAGCCCAAGGTTCAGTGGATGAAGAACCAGATGATTATTGGCGATGACCCCAAGTACAGGCAGATCTGCGTTCAGGGTATCTGCTCCCTGGAGATCCGTAGGCCTGGTAACTTTGACGGCGGTGTGTACTCCTGCAAAGCCAAGAACGATCACGGAGAGGCAACTGTCAGCTGCAAGCTGGAGGTCAAACGTAAGTGAAAAGGAAGACTCTTTATGGGCCCTTATTGTGAGATAAAATTGTATCTTAAGTTGTGGCAATTGTTTTGGCAGTGTTTGTGTTTTAACCCTCTGAGAGCTGATAACTTGTCTTTCTGTTAAACAGAGCCGGCGGTTGCAGATGCAGACAAGAAATAGGTCAACATTCACATTCTCACAGGTAAGAAACGATCAGGACCTTATTGAAGTGACCGTCAAACTTATTAAATATACATGTGAACAAAGTCTAATTCTGTTATTCTTGTTCTTGCTTGTAGTTCAGTTGCACAGAATGGATATCTGTGAAATAAATGCAATGAAAAAAATAGATAGGCTGATCTATATGAGTCTTGAGGCGACATCTGCCATCCCCCGTGACTAACTTTCCATACATGGCGGTCACTAAACTGGGAGAAGGTGGCCTCTGCCACTGAGTGAGTCCAAGAGGTGGCACCCATAAATTAAATCTGTGGTGGCTTCTCAGTTAAGAGACTTAATCACATTTCCTTGACTCAGCAGTCGCAGCAGCAGCAGCACCTTTAGAGTGCTGACATACTGTGCAACATTTATCAGCTTGTTTCTCTCTCAGTTCTCACACAGTGTAAACATGCTGGCGCTTTAATCTGTGTTATAATGCACTTACTCAATTGCTGGATAAAGTTCTCTTAACTAAAAGTTACAGACATTTTAAAATGTATTAAAGCCTTTCATTTAATGTTCTTCTATTGTGTGATTCTGAATGGCTGCAGGCTGCAGCACAGAATCATTTTTAACAGCTGTTGTTGTTTTCTGTTCGTCTGTTGCAATCCCAAATTAGGAGCAGAAGGAACGAGACCTTTGCAGCACAAGGTGTGTGACACTTTTAGCGTTTCTAAATTTGTCAGCCACAATAACGAATAAAGTTTTTTTTTTCTTACTTATTTCTTTGTCTCTACAGGAAGGTGCTGGGTTCCTGGAAGAACATGTAAATATGGCTGGTGACTGCACTGCCAAAGGGTTGTTGCCTGTGGCCTCTTGCCGAGTGTTACCCTGTGTTATGATGAACTATTGTTGTCGCTATATGCCATTATCATTCACAGCATTGTATTAAGTCCATGAAGTCTGTATCCATGTCCACAGTCAGCTTTTTTCCCCAACGACTGTCTGTGGTAACTAAATTATCCCACTTTCAAACACTGTTACCCCAATTTTATTTAATCTTGTCAGTCTTATATAGGTGCGCACCGAGAGTTTTACAACATGAATTCACTGTTCCTCATAGGACAACTGCATAGAACATCTACCTGTTTATACCAATAAATGATTTAATTTCTGGTCTTGCTTTTTCAATACAGTGTGTTCTTTAAATCAAACGCCCCAACAAAGGAGGTGATAAAGAAAAAAGAGACACTCATAAAATGCACTAAAGCATAAAAGTACCATAACACCTGTAGAAGAATAAGATTTCAGTATCACTTTATTTTATTGAGCTTTAATTCCTGATATAAAAATTAATGAAATCTGTATTATGGAGTTACATAATGTATTATGGAGTTACATAATGCAGAGATTCATTTTTGATATGCTGCATAACAATTTTCATTTCTTTCCTGGAAAGAACTATGTAATTATGTACACATTTTAGCAGTTGTTACACATCTCTGTAATTCATTTTTTTCTAAACAAATTGCAAGCTTAAACTTGAAAGTCTATGGCCAAAGTGTCTACAGGTTAGCACATACAAAACAACTTAAAGAACATATGCAGCTCCCAATAAGTTAAATAAGTGGTATGATAAAGAACACAAAGTAGTTACTCGGAAACAAATTAGGATTGAAAGAGGAACTAAGTGCTGCTGTAGTTTAACAATAGTTAATGAATAACTCCTAATTAAATTCTATAGATTAGGTAATGATTAGTTAATAAGGAGTTAATTTAGAAGTGTATGAGGAGCTGTAGGGAAATGGCTAATTATTAAGTCCTAAATAACCACTCAGTGTGAAGCACAATTTTACCTAAAGAGACATAAAAAGGGTCAATAAGCGTTATATAATGATGAAGTAATGACTCAGTAACTACTCAGTATTATGTACCAGGGAGAATGGTAATTATGAGTTGTGAATTAATGAGTTTCTAGTTCTCCACCTGGTTCAGAATTAATAAGGAACCACTGATGAGGAAAGAAACAGTTCTCCACATTGTCAAGACATTCGTTATTCATTCCTTGCTCATTTCTTGATTAACTAATCATTAAATAATCCGAACATTAACTATTGGTTAACTAGTAGTTTGTTCCTTATTCATTACTCATTTGTTCCCAGTAACTGCTCAAAAGTATGTGCCCCTAATTGTTAAGTGCTACCACATGATTATTTACTAGTGTTTGAATTAAATCTTGAATTGCACCAACATTTGTTACAATTTTTAATATATCTTTTCATAATGAAGTATAGCCAAGAATTGAAACTAATATGGATAAAATGCTCTGTCAGAAACTCAGCTTTCTGACAGGTCTAACAGGCACAGCTCACTCAGAAAAGCTACCGTACCTTCAGATTGATTTCATTACTTTCCACTACAGTTTCACTCAGCTGCTGAAGGTATGAGGCCCGGTTGGCTGCAGACCAGTGAGAATCCAGAGACAGCAGCACTATTCATTGGGCTCATACAAACCCAAGAGAGCATCACAGTATGCCAGGACTTCCATAATGATAATACCAGTCTATAATACTGATCTTGTAACTATCTGGTCTTGGAGTTTCTGGCATAGTGATACGGGGAAGAAGCCAGATATATCCAGGTTACAGAGATGCATGGGTTCACACAGGGGCTGACAAAATTAGCCTCGGCGCTCCATCTTGCTCAGGTTATTTTGGGAACGAGTGGTTCGACCGGCAAAATGTGCTTTTCTGTATCCCCTCAAGAAAACAGGAGGCAGTGAACCGGAAAAAATGTGACAAGAAAGTGGCAAATGTCAACAATTTCTACATTTAAAATTATCAAAAACATTTCTGTTTCTCCTCCTCATGATGATGTTCAGGTTTGTTAGCCAAACTATTGACAGAGTATGTACACAAATAATGTTTCCCTGTTGTAATTGTAGATAATAAGGAAGTGTGTTAATAGTGTGCCGCATAATGAGAATCTGACTCCTTGAGTGTGGCGTCCTCTAGTGTTACAGCTGAGCAATGACATCTGCAGGCTTGGAAAAGGGAGAATCGAATGAGCCATTTAATAACACATTCGTAAATCGCTGCCTCCAAATCTAAAGAATGAAGCGGGACAAGTCAGTGTTTAAGAAAGATGAACACCAACCCTTGAGTTACAGTTGCTGCCATTTTGAGATGTCTACGTGCACAATTTTGCGTCGTGCGGCTTTAACCTGTGGGCTCGGAGCCATAATGGGTCTCAGGCCTACTTCTGCTGGGTCCCTGGATGCTGACATGCTGCAATAGGGTCATGGAGCAGGAGACGTCTAATTTGGGTCCTGCACTGACAGTGTTTCAAACCTCCAATGAAAAACCATTATTAAATCACTGATGCATAATACAGGTAAGTGCACGTAGTATAGTATGAGTATATGTTTGAAAATCTATAATTCAGTTTCTTATAGTAACACTGACTTTGAGATGAAGGTCTTATGTAAAGGTTACGTATGTGATATTTTGAACAGGAGTACTGAAGCAAACATTAGTTGCTATGTAACAATTTGCTGGATTACTAGAATGTTTAAAAGACATCATGCCTCGTCTGTAATCTGATCTTCTCTGCTCTTTGTTTTGGTAGCCGGGCTGGCCGTGTGCATGTCCTCCCCTCCTGTTTTCAACATGGTGACCAGGTAAGAAACTTTCTTATTTTATTGATAAACAGTGAGAGCAATTTCAAGCACTGAAGCAGAACTTTGTTTTATATTTGATCGGCACCGCCTAGTTTGACAGTTTGATCTGAGTTGGGTGAGCTCCAGGCAAAACACAAAATGGCGGCCACCTGGTGACAAACCCTCTTGTTTTACATTTTGGTTTTGAGTGAAATGTCTCAACAACTATTGAATTGTTCCCATTAAAAGTGATTCACCTACCATATTCATGTTCCCCTCATGAGGACTCCCTTTGCTGATCCACTGACTGTAAATCCAGCGTCATCGTCCGGGCAAATGTGTCCAATCGGGTTTGGGTACTTTGGTTTATGTGCAAATACACAGTAAAGTATAATTCACATCAGCCTCAACTGTACTTTGAGTGTAGTGATAATTAGCAAATGTTAGCATGTCGACAGGCCAAAGTTGTCTACAATGGTGAACATGCTACCTGCTGTGCATCAGCATTAGCATTGTTAGCATTGCCCCTGTGAGCATACTAGCGCACAGCGTTCCTTCATGGAGCAGCTAGCTGTTTTCCTCAGATAGTCTTATTTCTCTTTTCCATTTTCATTTGCTGTTTGAGGCTCATTAGCCTCCCTGCTTCACCTTTATGAATCTACGCCACCGCAGCTGCTTCAGGCACATTTTCCTAATTTCTATGCTGAATTATCTCCTTGTCGCTGTTTCATCTATTAAGATTCATTGCCATGAAGTCCAGCGCGAGGCAATCACAAAATATCCCGTGGCTGAATAATTGAATCCCATGAAAACTTTTTCTCTCCATCCCTTCTCCCTCGAGGAGCATGAGCAAATGAGCCCAGCGGGATGGAAAGTTCATAAAGCGGCAGGATGCTTCAGCCATGCAGCATCTCTGACTCATCTGGTGGTGTGGCTCTAATCGTTGGTAATGCACAGAGCACAGCCTCCTGGCTGCTGTTATATCAAGGGTAACGCCAAAGGTAATGGAATGGTGTGTCCTCCCCCTTGAAGGGAGCCTGGCTGCTATTTGCTGCTGGGTTATTGGCAACGTTCCCAGAACATTTAATAAGTGTAATGGTGAAACTGGCACTCACACCACTGTCCTGTCAGTGCTTTTCATTAACAAATGTTGCAATGCTAAATCAGCTGGATCGACTGTCTGGGGGCACTTTTTTATTTGTCTAAGACTTGGGTTGTTAAGGTGCTATGAGGAGGTGATGCTGTAACAGTCTTCCTCATTTTTAGAGACTGTCTCTGCCAGATGAGATCTCTTATTCACATGTCTCTGCAGCGATGATATCTGAAATTGTTGCACATTAAAGGGGCGATATGTAAGAACTGGCAATCTGTCAAAGTCATCCTTAAAACAAATAGACAGAATCACCGTGACGTGACAGTGACAACAGTTACATCCGGGAAGACTTAGCTGAACTAACTTTTCTTTTCTTTTTAAAGACAATTAAATTGTTTTTAAGCTAATGTGTGATGCAAGGATTTTCTACCTGGGCACTGAAAAAACAAATATTGTGATACGGTATATGGGGGCAGCGGAGTAACCGCTAACTGCTGCTAACTGTAGTTGCTCTAATGCCGGTTAGCTCAGTGAGCCATGCAGCTAGTGGTCTGCACTGGGTTCTCAGGGTCCAGGGGAGTGTTAGTGTTCACACTGCTAACACAGGAGCTTTTTTGGGCCAGGACCGGTCTTTAGCTAGCTGGTTAGCATGCTAACTTCAGTGGCTATCTCTGCAAAACATTACATAGACATTATACTGTACAAAACTCCTGACGTTGCTCTTGATAATCCAAGGTTGTCTCGTTTCGCTATTTCATTTTGATCTTGTATTTGAGCTAGCTGGTTAGCATGCTATCGTCAGTAGATCTCTCTGCAACACAATCAATCGACATCTTAATATCATAAATGCTTTTTATTCATATTGTGTTGATAATTTAATGTGATGTTTTAAATTACAGTTCTTACAAATTGCTCCTTTGAATGGATTTCCCAGGAGAAATCTGCAGTGAGAGCGTGATGCAGCTCCCTCCAGCTGTCCGGTGTCGGACGTCACATAGTTTATTGATTACAGAGGACAGAATGAGACTTCATTAAGTCAATTTCATTAAATTTGAGGCTCTGATTTGTTGAGCGCCAAGGAAATTTAATCAATACCAGAAACAGTTTATTTATTTATTTTTTTATGTATTATATATTTTTCCAGATGGCCAGTCGTGACAGAAAATGCTCATTAAAACATGTCAAACGTCAAGGATTGTCTGCAGGCAACACCGTGTTGGATTTAAGTGTGACTCCTGCTTGACTTTCACAATCTCTGTTTAATTAGATGACTCTGTAATCTCTGTCTCCTTAATGAGGCGGCAGCAGTGATCCGTGTCACTCCTGCAGTTCGGCCCAACCTTCTGCTCTTTTAAATTATTCACGAGTTACATGTCAGATGCCTGTAAACAAGAAAGGGAGGAACTAGTTGCCTTTTCATGTTGCTGCTGCTGCTGCTGAGCCTGCTGGAGCTTCACATCAACTAACTGCTGCTAGAAAGAAAGAAAAAAAAGAAAAGGAAAAACAACAACTTCCCATCTGTGGTCTGCCTGCCTCTTTACTGCAGCAAAACCAGCCCGAGCAGACCGGTAACTCCCCCTCACCCATCCTCCTCCCCCCCTCCTTCTACCCTCTGTGGTCCTCACACCTCACTGCACTCAGGTTCCTGCAGAGTTCCTGCAGCAGGGAAGGCACAGGACCTAAAAAAAAAAAAATCAAGCTATCTATCTATCTATCTATGAGGGTGAGAGCCACTGCAGACTGCCGGTTACCATCTTCACCTCTCCTCTCACCACCCATCGATTCCCCTGCTATTGCACTCCCCTCCCTCTCCTCGCTCGCTTCCTCCCTTTCCTCCTGCGTCTAATTCTCAAAGCTCAGCACTCCCTTTATGCCTGCGCTGAGAGGAAAAAAGTGATGGAGCAAGAAAGAAAGGAGGAGGAGCGCAGTTCTTAGTGCGCCACAGAGAATGTAGCCCCCGCTCCCTCCCCCCACCCAATTGATGACAAGGATGGTTTTTATTGAGTGGCTCCTCAGCCAATGGGCGAACAGTGCCGGGAAATACAGCAGTGGAACTGCACTGGCTCTGATGCTTGTGCTGATTTCAGTGTGTTAGAACAATGTTCATCTGTGTGAGTGTTTCCTCTCTCTCTCTCTCTGCCTGATCTGAGTGCACCTCCGTGGCATCTTAAGCAGAGGGAAACTCTTGCTTGCTGCTTCTTGGACAGACACCCCCCCCCACCACCACCCCCTCCACACCAGGTGAAACTGGGACCTACCAGCACTGGGAGGTTTTTTTTTTGAGATGTCTTTTGAGAGTGGGATGAACCAAAGTGCATATTGTTAAGATTTTTTTTTTTCTTCCTTCCTGTCACGATAACTGACCCTTGTTCTCTGCTTCCCCTCTTCGTTCAGGAGGCGGCACATCTCTCCTCAAGGTAAGCAGCATTTCTTCCTCTCTGTCCGAGGCGGCATCATCAGTTACCGGGGCTGTGCTGCGTGCCAGGCTGTCACAGAGGCACCTAGCCTCATTACACACATCCTGCCTGAATGTGGAAAGAAAGGCTCTGCAGAGAGAGAGAAAGAGAGAACAAGTGGCTCAGGGGTAATTAGAGCAGACAGTGTTAGCGTTTTGCCAGTCGCCTCACATTTTAATACAGGGAGCCTTAAATCTGCCGGAGTCGAACTTTTATAGCTTGCCGGTAAGTCCTCACGCCTCGCAGTGCGTAGCATCATGTAGTGCTGCAGTGTAACGTTACATATCAAAAACAAACGTGTGTGTGTGAGGGAAGAACTTGAGATGGGAATTTCTTGCACTGTAGAAAAAAGACTTTTCATTTTTCATCATATTTGAGATATGTTGAAATTTATTAAAAGTGAAAGATTTTTAATTTTTTTGATATGAAGGGGTGAGCAAGGAAAGAATGAGATAGAAAATAAGTTGGTTTAAGCCAAGATTCATTTGTTTTTTACCTGTATTTCTTTACTGGGTTAATTTTTTTTACAGTGTGTGGCGGCAGTGCTGTAGATGGACGATGATGAGAGTCAGCTCACTGTTATACAGTAAAAGCTCTCAGGGAGTGTGTGCAAAGTCAAATGTGCTGAGCCAGCAGGAGTGAAGGGCCCACGCAAGAGTCTGCAGAGCTCAGTGTGTTCATATGCATCTGTGTCGCCCTATCAGATTTAAAACCGTTTAATTTGTTTTACGCCTTTAAGACCTAATTTGTAAATGCATTTGGTCAAATATTCCCTTCAGTGACTCTTGTGGTCTCCAAGCTCTTTAACATGCATTGACATTTTGCGCATTCCAGCCTCTGATGGACACTGGAGCCTGAAAATTCGCTTCATTTTCTCGTCCTTTACACAGAAGATTCTCTTAATTCTGCATCATGAACATCTCCAACGAGGGCATTCCTGTTTTTGTTTTTCCTATCAATCGATAAATGTTGTAGTTGGTTTTCCACTCCAGATTTTGAGTGGACGATATTGGTTTGGCGCTGAATGTGTTGTTTGTGCTGATTGTGATGCAGCAGTGTGAACAGAGCAGGTGATGCAGTGGGCTCTTCAGTCCCCGGGGGTGTTATGAGTACATGGCTGGGACACTCCTGAGCGCGTGAGCCAAATGAGGACTTCCTTTCTGGCATCAGCAGAGGTGGATCAAGGGGTGTGTGGCTGCAGTACGTCTGTACTCACACACACACACTCATCCTGACACACGCAGCTTCCCTCCTGTCCCACAATGTGCTGCATTTACTTGCCTTGGTGCATTTTGTACTGCAAAGGATGTTTAACAGGTTCAGCGTGACTAATCCTCTTAAAGCAGGTACCAAAGTGGATGTAAAGTCAATGTATGATGTAACGGCACAACGAGAGAGCCAGCTTATGCTCATATTTATCATTATAGACTTAAAATGATGATACATTCCCCTCTGTTACCTCTTTTATTAGCCATCGTGATTAATTGCACAAGTACAAAGCAGCCGTACATTATTAAAGACATGACGAGAAAGTATTCCAGTGAAGTCGGATGAAGTGGTTTTTTTATGCTGAATGTATTTTGGCCGATGACAAATGCGTCGTTTTGCGTCCAAAGTTGTGTTTTCCTGCTGAATTTGCATCAGGCAGCCTACTGAGAGAGGATTAATCTCACTGAGCAGTTCTGCAGTCCTCGCTCAGTGTGGTGGCGAAGTCAGCGTTACATCTCTTAGATGAGATTATGTTATAGGGTTTCTCTCTATGAGGACTCCCACAGTACTTATCTTCCATGTATGCAAGCCAGCCACACGTCTCTGTCAGCTGTGATGTTGCCGCTGCCGTCAGTGTTTATCTGTGTGTCTGTGTTCGGCCCCCCACTGAGGTCCAAACTGGAGCATCTGAACATCTGTTGGGTGGATTTCTAAAAGTTTCACAGGTATTTGTCGGTCTGATGGGATGAATCTTGCTGAGTTTGGGGATCCTCATTTGGCTTTAGCGTCGTTGACATTTGAAGCTTTGAGGAAAGTGTCCTGTGAGCTGTTGGAAGGATCATCACCAGACATTTGTGTGGCCGTCCAGATCAAGAGACCCTTTTCACAGCAGACTGAATAGGACAGGTGGAATTTAACATTAATGATGGCTGCATTCCATTTCGGTGAGCTTGTTTCAGAGCTCTGGCATTATGCGTGCTCACACACAGACAGACATGGCCCTCATTAACGATATCAGTCACTGATGGCAACTGTGCTTTTCCTTTTTTCACAATGGTCAAAATGCTGTGTAAAGGTTCCACTGTCGCGGCTCTGCTGAGTCCCTGACTTTTCGCTGAGCCTCGAGCCAACATCAGTTTGTGTTTCGTGCCAATTAGCTGTGGAGATGTTAGCATGGTTGTCAGACCCTCACACTTAGTCACATGTTGAAAACAATAAAATGACAACACAATCTTATTCTTTGTGTTTTTACTTGTTTGGACAACAGAGAATGAGTCCTAAAACCAGGAAGTGAGTTGGCATTTTCAATCACCTTGTGTCGATGTGAATACGTCTTTGGTTAGATGCCTGGAAGAAGGTCTGTGGTTAAGATATGTTTTATTTCTCTGTCTTTCTTTACTTTCTAAGTAAATAAAAGAGGAGCGGTTCATGATAAGGTAACTAGCTGTTACTTGTTGCTAACATGTGGCTAAATGAGACTACAGATGTTTTCGGGGACATTGAAGATCATGGCGTGACTCATCTGCTCAGTGGTCCATCTCTACAGTCCGACATTAACACCAGCATAGTGTAGCAGGAAGCTTAGTGGTGATGTCATGCAGCCACGGTATAGTTCATTTATAGCCTTACGTTAGCTTTTCACTTCATCAGCTTGCAGAATAAAACATGTACGTGTCATACATTATTTAAGCTCATTTTCTGCATCATCTAGTTAAAAAAAATCCCAAAGGCTTTCTGTCGAGGGAACCGGGGCGATGCTAACCTCCATACATCCTCCCTGTGGCTGTCTTACTGTACGTCTGAGCCTCTTTGTCTCCACCTCCGTTGGATCATTGGTAGTAGAGGTTAATACTGTGAGACTCTGTGTGACAGCATGTGAGGATAACACCAATCAGTGGCTCGGCTCTGGAGCCGGTTGACAGATCGATGAGTATTGGTCATCTGAATATCAGTGATGTTTTGTTGACTCCTTCAAGTTTCCACATCACAGCTCCCCCCTGAGGAGAGGCGATCGTGCCCCGAGGTCTTCTGCTGCTTGATGATTCATGAAATGGGATTCTGTACTGCAGCCTATAATCCCGGCCTCACTAAACTGAGACCGTCTTTTACTGACTGTCAGGTGCGTCGATGTACACGAAGCACACGGCTGATGTTTTTTATTTACACTCTACAGTCTAGTGTGTGTGTGTATGCGTGTGTGCGTGTGTGTGTGTGTGTGTGTGTGTGTGTGTATATTGTAGGAACAGTGAGACCAGTTTACAAAATGGCACATGATGATGTTTGTAGCGTTGACAGACATTTTGACATCCATCTCAGATGTCGGTGTCAGGGGAGATGTTTTGTAGACTTTAAGAGCTCCCCTGTGAAAGTAGCTGAACTGATGTCTTTGCTGGTGCTGCAGTGCGTTTTCTGTCAGTCCAGCACCATCCGTACAACACTTTCTTGCCTGAGGAAATGGTACAATAGATTTTTTTTTTTTAAAGCCTCTGCCTGCCTTTTAAAAAAAAAAAAAAAAGGAGACGGTTATCATTATTTATCTCAGGTATTGAACCCCCGAACTGAGAGCAACACAATCAACGAGCCATCAAATGCCGACCGAGATCAAGCTTTTTGTGATCATTTAGCTTCCAAAAGGAAACAGATGTCGATGGTAAACCTTCAGCGGCCCTGAGGTATAAAAACTACTGAAGGTCAAACCCTCAGCACAGACCGGAGTAACAATCGAGGGAGATGTGAGAGGTTACAGGGAAACACAGAAGAAGCTTCACAGGCTGAAAGGGAAACAGATCTACTGAGAACTATAGTTGCAACAATTAACCGATTGGCCAGAAAATGTAATTATCTGTCAACAATTATGATGATTAAGTCTTTTTTCAGGTGAAAACCACAAAACCACCCTGAGCCTGCAGGTCCTCTGATGCGAAAATGAGTTGCTTTGTCTCTGTTTATGTCATGTGAAGACAACAGTAATGAGCTTTTTAAACTATGTAATACACAAAGTGATTAATTTAGCAAGACAGAAATCAGCAGAATAATCAGTTGTGAATATAATAGCTTGTTGTAGCCATTCTAAGAATGTATGGATACATGGTTGACTTCAGTAACAACCAACACTGGTATCCACAGAGGTAAAGTAAGAAAGTAGACGTCCTCAAGTACTGCAGTTAAGTGCAGCTTTGAGGTACATTTACTCGAGTATTTCTATTTTCTGCTGCTTTGTACTTCCACTCCACTATAACTTGGAAGCAAATATTGTTTTTACATTTCACATTACATTCATTTATTTATCTAATGGGCAATCAGATAAAAAGAAAGAAAAGACCTCACAAAAATGCTAATTACTGATCCGAGTATACAGAATCTACATACAAATATGTGTTATTCACTTAAGTACATTTAACACCAGAAACTACTATTACTAGTACTATTCGTATGGGTCACTTTTATCAAAGTAAAGTTGTTGCACGATATCTTTACTTTTACTCAAGTCTGACTTTTGAGCTCTTTCTCCAACACTGTTGGTGAAGGGGACAGGAAGCAGGACTACACTAATCAACGTTCTTCACTTTTTTATCAATAATGGATCACATGACGGCGTGTAAAGTCTGAGGCTGGCCTCGTAGTGACGAACCCTCAGATCGTGATCTCTCTTTTGACTCAGCAGAGTGTGTGAACAGCTACAGTTCCAGCTTAGCGTGTTGGTTTGATGGTTCACTGTCTTGGTTTCACAGTCAGCGCTCTCATCAGCTTTGTTTCCCGTCAGTGATGAAGCTCCGATGGATTTTAACCAGTAAGCATCACTGTATGTTGCTGTTGGAGCTCAGTGGGCTTTACACATGCAAGTCAGGACAGTAAGAAGAGAAGCTACACCATCTCTAAACTCTAAACTAAGGAAACCTCTTGTACTGATAAATCAGGAAAAGTATTAATATGATTATACTCTTGAGTAGATTTTCCTTATTCCTTTTCTCTGTATTCTGATATATTATTTATATATTAATTTCAACTCAATGTGCAAAACGAAGACTGCCTGCACACTCAACAGCTGTAAGACACTGTCCATCCACCATGAATTCCTAATGAACTTAGAGTAAAACCACCTGCACTGTAAAAAAATGTAATATTATAACAGATGAGGCACAAAAAATATTATATTACGTTATTTTTTATTGGTAAGATACTGTTTTAGCTTTTAAAAGAGATCTAGTTAATTGCTGGGCTTTTTAATGCCCAATTGAGAATATTTACCTGTGTAAAAACAATAAAATGATCCTTAAATGCAGTCAAACCCTTCAATAATAAAACAAAATACTGGATAAATCTGTAAAATTAACAAAGGCAATTCTGTACTAAGGACATATGCTTTTCTGCTCATCACCACATGGCAGATAAAGTCATCAAAT
Source organism: Acanthopagrus latus (assembly GCF_904848185.1). Lineage (NCBI taxonomy): Eukaryota > Metazoa > Chordata > Actinopteri > Spariformes > Sparidae > Acanthopagrus > Acanthopagrus latus. Next base: position 8,503,996 of record NC_051044.1, on the reverse strand, counting down.
AGCTGGTGAGCACAGTGCAAATACATGAATCATTGTATTTAAACACACTGATTCAACATTGTGTGATGTCACCTCGGTGCACCAGTCTGCCACTCGCTTTATTTACTCAAGAAGCTTGTGACTGTGATGACTGTAGTGACTGTTTCAGCCCGGCCTCTGCAGTCTGGAGCAGAGCAGGATCAATACCTTTCAGGGGATCAATTTTGAGTGCTTCATGTGCAAATTAATATATTTAAGTACCAGATCGAGCAGCTAACAATCAGTATGCTTAGCATGTGAAGCAACTACATGCAGCAGTACTTTAAGGAAGAAAGCTGAAGCTGATGTCAGAGGAAGTAAAGGAACATTTCCATTCTTCATGTAAAGTAGAGATGAAATAAACAACAGCTGTCTCAGACTCTGAGTGATTTGTAGTGTTGCAAAAATTTAAGTTGAAATGGCTGTGATATATATATATTTTTTTATAATATTGTAGATGTGAAAAGGAATATTACCACAATAGATCTGTGGAACGTTGTGGAGCTTTGTAGTGAGGTTAAGCTAATTGTTAAACCGTCTGATTACAGTTAATGTTCGGTTCTTCTCACACAGCACTCGTGCCAGTTTTGGTCTCATTAGGCAGCTGTTTACAGGGTCCGAAAGTCCACCAGGCTCGACCTTCTCACAACAAACAGTTGACTGGCAAAGTTTGCAACTAGATGGTGAACATAGTGGAGCTTTTAGCAGCTTAGGAACCAGGTATGTCGACATTATTTATTTTGTTTTGTTTTTGTTTTGTTGATGTAACCCATTTTGTGACGTGTTTAGACAGATGCTATATAAATAAATTTTTTATGATTATTATCGTGTTTCCCTTTGGAGTTCAAACAGAGAGAATATGTATAATATATTAGGTAAGCATAAACGCAAATGAAAGATGACGTAAATGTTGATTGCTCTATTGAAGTCAACTGGGAAAAGTGATCTAGCTATAGTATGAAAAGTTGTCTGTTGCCACTTAAAGTAAAACTAATTAATATGCAGGGAATTATATATTATTAGATAATTTCATCAATATTGGTTTATCTTGTACAATTAATAATTTATGTTCAGTTCTGTATTTTAGTCCAGTGATTTCCGTCAAAGGATCGTAAATTTGAAGGATTGTGATTTGAATGGTTTGAAATGACGATGGATGAAAATCAGTTCACATTATGGATCATTTTACCTCTTTAGCCATTAAAGTTAAGAGCACAAATATTCCTTTGGTGGAATTAGAAATGTGATAAGGGGTCCGTCCTAAATACTTGCTTAAGTAACTACAGCTGTCAGGAAAGAAAAGAAAAGAAAAGAAAAGAAAAGAAAAGAAAAGAAAAGAAAAGAAAAGAAAAGAAGTAAGAACTTTATCTATAGAAATTGGACTTATTGTGCAGCAATAGTAGTAGTACAAGCGTACAAATATAGAGACTGCAAAAAGAAAAGTTAAATGTCAATAATGTGCAAATCCAAAGTGTACACACTAAACAAATGCCCCAAAATACAAGACAGGTTAATAATCAGGACCGGGATGAGAGTAGAAATGGATGTGAAAATTATAGTAAGTTTCCCACTGGGACAGAAAAATTGCCAGTATACTGGAGGAGTGAAGCTCTGTCACACACTGAAATGTGCCAGATATTTCACTTAAACTGCCAAACACAGCCTGTAGATTTACTGCCCTCAACTGGTCACCATCAGTCCTGCACACTCAGCTGACTACATGCACATCTTTGATAATCAGGAATAACATCAACAGTAGAGAAATATTATTTTATAACTAAATATTTTGAATCACACTGGATTAGTTCATTGATTGCTCACAGTAACAGATCGTTCTGCTGTTCCGTTGGCTGATGCAGAATACGGACCAGGGTTTTTTTTTTTTTTTTTTCAGGACTTGGTGATGAAAGTCTTTCTTAATGATACCAATTCGTCTTCTCCTCTCCCAGCACCGAACCCATGACAGATCTGGAAATTTGCTGGAGCAGAAAATGGGAGATGTCAAGATTGACACATGTGGTTCTCATATTCATCGCCGGCCCCCTTTTTTTTTCTTCACCGGAGACTTTATTAAATGCAGCCTTAAAAAGTTTTTTTTTGCTTCCGAATGAGTTGACATCACTCTGTGTGTGTGTTTTTAATAAGGCTCAGAGGGTTGTGAGAAGAAAAGACTGCTCGCCGTTTAATTAGCGAGCGTCTCGAATGGAATCTGATGTGAAACGGTTTGGAGGCCAGAGGAAAAAGAAAAATGTAGGAAGTCTGTGCAGAAGGATCAGATAATTACTTACTGAGCTCGTGTCCCTTCTGGCTTCTCTTTACTCAGTTCAGCTCCGCCATGTTGCCCCAGATCTGTGCACTTGGGCAACGCATCCTTCACTGGTAGGGAGATGTATTTCCCTCTCTCTAGATCTCCCCCCCACTCCGTCTCTAAATGTCACCCTCCTCCCTCCCTCCTGCTCACACCCAAATGCACCAATATCCCGAGCTATAGTCGGCCGGCTATTTTCAGCACCGGGAGAAGGAGGAGTGTGTGCAGTGTGTGTAGAGATGTACACATCTGCCTGTTTGTTTGTTGGCTTCAGTCCTGATCATGTGTACAGTTGATGTACATGTGTGGAGAGAGGATAAAAAGTAAAGGACAAGACAGAAAGTAGCGTTGGATCGGTCCAATCTGATATAACGTGAGAGGAAAAACTTTTTCTTGATCACAAACAAACCTTAGAAAAACATTTTATATCAGGGAACACATATGAACCATTAAGTTGTTACGCGCATGGATATTAGTAGTATATTAGTTCTCTATTAGTGGTTACAAAGGACGTCATAGTGCCTTTCTCTGCATGTTTATGTCCTACAACTGCTCAGCCATTAATTTACATTTATTACATTTATTTTTAAATACTTCTTTCAATGTTTCCTTTGCATTGCACATTTTTTTCCCATATATTTTATACCTTTGAATTAATGAATAACAAAAACAATGAACCCAACAAGTGAGGAAGGAGGATGGGTAAGAGGGGACATTTGGTTTGGGGATGAGAAAGGACGGCTGTGGCTCAGAGGGCAGAGCAAGCGTGTTGTTATTGGAAGGTTGCTGGTTTGATTCCCCTGGACTGCATGTTGAAGTGTCCTTGGGCAAGATACTGAACCTTGCACAGCCACCGCCATGTATGTATGAATTACTGTAAGTCTCTTTGGACAAAAGCGTCTGCTAAATGAAAGGGGTGCCTGAGTCTATCTTTGTAAATTTTGTTCAGTTTTTTTTAGTCTGGTCACCGATCGTAAAAGTAAATTTTCCCATGTGCCGAATTTGTCCTGTCGTTGATAGTCATGAGCTCTGGCTGTTTCTGTGTTCTTGTTGCCTGCTTCATGACTTCATTCAGTTTATTAAAGAGATGTTTTATCTTTCCTTGTAAATTCATACCCATGAGTATTTTCTATGTGTATTGTATCTTATATTTGCAGCCAAATTATTATAAAGAGTTACAATTGTTCACACAGTTGAGCAACGAAGAAGATTTTAATTTGCAAAAGTTGTTTTCTTTACATGTGAAGCTTTCAGGTCCACCTCTCTGTCCCAGTTCCATTTCTCATTACCACGGGGGAAACGTTTGTGGGCGTCATAGTTATAATAGTTTGCCTTTATGCAAATGTATGTGAGCGAACTCACAGGGGAAATTTAGTAGAACGTTATGAAACAGTTAATTACTTTTGTGAGTTATACCCCTGTGACTAGAATTGTTTTCCACTTGTTTTATGATGCAAGTCGATGGTAATATTAATTGGTTGATGGTCGATGGTTTACTTCATATTCCTGATGGATAGGCTTGCAGATATTTGGTGTGTGTGAGGATTAAATTTGTCTTGAAAAAACTTTCCTTTGTAGGAACTTAAAGAGCTTAATCTGTTATTAAAAAACAGTGTGACGTGACACTAGCATCCTGAACACCACATATTTCCAACTTTAAAGCCAACTGTGTAACTTTTGGCCACGTATGTTTCTGTAAACCACGGATATGTCTCAACTTTAGGTTTCTTTATGTTCAGTTTTCAATTTTACCTTGTTACAATGCTGTGCTTACACTCTGGTTAGGTTTAGGGCACAAACACTTGGTCAGGGTTCGGAAAACGATCATGTTTTGGGCTAAAATACCATTTTTTTGTCGCCATTAACACCTGCTGAAACACTGTCTCGAATGGTGGTCACTACCTTGGCAGCCTTCTTCCCAGTAATTCCACCACCATCACCTCCGCCTTCTGATGTGAAAGTCAGAGTCATAAACATGGAATATGAACACGATATGACACGCTTTGTAGAAAAGTCAATATGGCCTATAGCCTATGACATCTACAAATGAGAATATATCACTAGTTTGAAATGTTTATTGCCAACATATCATCCTGGACTGCATATTTCACACTCAATTGCTTTGATTATTAGAAGGCAACACTCACAGCACATACTTTACCTCGGAGTAAAAACCTCCAAGACCCAATTTTTCTTTAAGAAAAAACTTTGCTTTGTAAGAAAGAGCTGACATTTCGGGGACAAACAAAGCCTTTGTTAGTGGTTTTAGTAGTAATATAACACTTTTCCAGCCCAGTTGCCAGAATGAAATGTTGGCAGTTAATGTCTCTGCAAACCACAAGTGCATTCTGGTTTGTGGATGTACCACACTGACGTCTCTGCAAAACATGTCCCATCGCGTTCACATTGCGATGTTTATGACCTCACTTCGATATCAAGCGGTGGAGCTACAGACGAGAAGGCTGCCGAGCAAATGACCGCAATCCAGGACTGCGTTTCAACATCTGCAAGTGTGAAACCACTGGATATTTTTAACAAGGCATCAAGACAATTTCCAGCTGTGTTTGTGGCGACCAAACCAGATATTTAAAGCCCAAAGCATGATCTTTTTTAATCCTGACCAAGTAGGTTTTGCGCCTAAATCTAACCAGGGAATAAAACACCGCCTTGGCACGATAAAAATAGGAAATTAAACCTAAAGAGACGTAAAATTGCAAAATGAAGAAATGTGCTCGGCTTGCAGAAACATGTATTGCCAACATTTATTCTGGTGATTGGTTTGTGCTTCTCCTGCTATGACAAGTAAATATGTGTGCCGTGAAAAAGGCCTATTCTGTTGGCATCAAGACATAACCCCTGTGGAAACTGGGACAGCCTGTGTTGTTGTCAGCCCTGAGTAACTTAGCTGTGTGTTTTGCTGCCATTATTAGCAAAGCTTGATTTAAACTTCTATGACTTTACTGTCAGTTTTGTTGTTCCTGTTGACGGCACAAGCTTCTTCTCTTTTGACCTGCAATTTCCAGCATAACACCTCCAAACTACAACCCGAGCAGACATCTAATAAGAGAGAACAACACCTGCCAGCCGTCATTAATGTTAGCAGTTCAACTTGTGCTCGTCCTGTTGTGACAAGAAGTCAAAATGTGTGTTGTGGAAGAGAACTTGGGAAGATCAGAGAAGACATGCGTTTGTCTGTGTCATCTCTTTGCCATCTAATATTCAGCGAAGGCACAGGACGCCCAAACACAGGCAGCTTCAGTTGCACTTCACACGTGAGACAGCTGCCAAGTGAGAGGCCATGGTTTGAGGCCAATCATCTGAAATCCAGCATCCAGACTTCGTATTTCCTTTTGTTACATTTTGACAAAACTCTGGTTAGGTTTAGGCACAACACATGCTTTGTTAGGCTCAGGTAAAGATCATGATTCATCCTAAAATACCTGCAAGGTTTCGTGAAAAATAATAATTGGTTTCAAACTTGTGTTAATGTTTAAACACAGTCCTGAACTGTGGTCACTGGCATGATACTGCCTTTTTTACCTTTAACCTCACCACTGTTACTTTCACTATGAGATAAGACAGCCAGGTAACTTACATGTAATGTGCATTAAAAGACATTAGCAGACATATTTTGTACAAATCTCAATATTGAACATGGCCTATGACATGTACAAATATGAGTGCATCATCTGCAGGAACGTTGACTGCCAGCATTTTATTCTGGTGACTGGGCCGGTCCACTTCAACCAACAAAACTGGGTAATTATAACAAGACATCAGAACATTTTCCACCTGTTTTTATAGCAACAGAACCACATATTTTAAGATAAACATGATCTTTTTGTCACCCTTACCAGATGTTTTTGGTGCTTCAACCTAACCAAACTTTCAGCACAGTGTTGTGATAGTTTAGATTAACAACTGTAAAATAAAAGTTGAACGTTAAGGCGAAGTAAGGTTTCATCCAAGTAAAAGTTTGATGAAATGTAAAATGCCAACATATATTTTCGATCGTGTTGTAAATGGTAACTTCAAATAATAATGAATAATTTGGTTTTGTCGGCCCTGTTATGTTTTTACGAAACCAAAACACGAAACACTAAGGCAGTCGGGCAGATAAACAAAAAGCGAGCTTAAATGTTCAGATTAAGACCAAGAAATTAAAACCGAAAGAAATATACAAACAGGACGCACAAAACAACACAAGTAAACGTAAGTAACACAAGGAACAATACAGATATAAACAAGAACTAATGAACAAGTGAAATGCAGGTAAACACAGAAAAATGGCAGGAAAGTGACAGATAAAATACAAAATAAAACAGGAAACATCCAAACTGTAAGCTTGAACCTTTGCAGGCCCATCAGCCCTGATCACTGGCTTTGTTTGCTTTCTCAGTAATCTGTTTTGGGGTCAGTCCCTTTAATTTGCATCCGTTTTAAGCAGTCGAAGCTTCGCTCACAGGACCATGTTGACATTGACAGACCCTGTCACAGTCTCCTGTCCCTCACCTGGAGACACTGTAGTATCGTGATGTCAGTAACTTCAGTTAGAATGAAAAGCTGCTGTCACAGCACGAGAGCCCTTCCTCACAGACAGACATCCACCATCTCAACACACTCCATAACAGATGTCCACCCAGTGTTTAGACACACACACACGCACACTCACACACACACACACACACACACAGAGCAAACACAGCAAACACAGACACACTGTCATCTTGTTGACCAACTGCTACTTCCAAGACACCCAAACACTGCAGCTCATTCACAGAGCCAACTACGACCATATGGCGCTCTCTGTTTACTGCTGTCCACGCTGCAGTAATGACCAGCCAGCGTACGACCAGTGCTTTAAATGTGCATGAGGGAGGCGGCAGGCAGGCAGAAAGGGCCGAAGTGATCGGAGAGAAAAGATAAAAGCAATGAGGAGAGGAAAGAAGTGAGGCATGGCAGAAAATGGAGGAAGAGAGAGAGAGAGAGAGAGAGAGAGAGCAGCTGACTGTTGGACAAACTGCCTTCCAGCCTCCTGTTTCTCTGTTACACCCCTGCATTGCAGCACTCCCTGCAGGAGCTGAGAGGGTGCAGTCTTTTCCACATCCCCTCTGCTGCCTCAGAGGAGACGAATCATCTCCACCAAAATGTCCCGGCACAACTGGGCACTGGCGCGCATTGGCGGCAGCTGTTGTCTGCATATGTTGGTTATCTGGGGGCTTTGATAGCGGTTGTGTTGCTCTCATCGAAGTCCCAGCGCGGCGCAGTCCTCGGGCCTGACTCATCCTTTGTGGAGAGGACGACTCGTAAAAAAAGGAGAGAGAAAAACAGAGGAGGGAGAGATTTACTCATTCACTGATGCTTTGAGGAAATGAGAGGGCCAGGGAAAGGGCTGGAGTATCCCACAATGCCCTGGGAATCCAAGCGAGCCAATCCTGATGTACTATCATTGCCTTGGTTAATAATGCAGCTGCATTGTGACCTTGCACAAAACTCCGCCAGGCACTGAAGCTGCTGAGTCAGAGAGCAGTAGTGATTTATAAAAGCTGGTCGAGAACATTAGCTGATTACATCCACAGCAACGAAACATCATTGTTTTACATTAAAGGTACAGTCAGTGTGTCGGAATTAGGGGCAGAAATAGAATAAACATATTCATAATTGTGTTTTTATTGGTGCATAATCACCTGAAACTAAGAATCATTGTGCGTTTGTTACCTTAGATTGAGCCATTTGCATCTGCAGAGGGAGCAGGTCCTCTACTACAGAGTCCACCGTGTTTCTACAGTAGCCCAGAACAGACAAAACACTGGCTCTAGAGAGGGCCTTTAAAGATTTTCACATTTTTAGCAACCACCATAGGGTACACCATACTTATAACCCAACTAAGAAGGACCTGTTTTATTAGTGACTAATCAGAACATTTTAAATGTAAAACACATCAGTATCGCTCGATTATTTTCAGGACTTTCACATTATGATGGCAAAATTGTCACACATTTATTTTAAAAAGTCAATGTTTTGGTGACACAGTCCTCGTTTCAGACACCCTTATAAGATAAAAGTACCACAAAGCTTTCCGCTAAACCCAACGCTGAGACTACGAAAGGTTTTAATCTGTCATCTTTTCTACTTTCCATCCCTGTGAAGTGCGTTAAAATCGAAATCTCTGTCCTTATTTTGGCAGAAAAGAAAATCATTCAGAATTACTCACAGTGCAACTTTACGTAACTGTCTACGAAGCAAAGTAAATCTGATTTCACTCAGTAATTCAGTGATTTTCTCTGCCCTGCATGTTTCAGACGTCCTGATTCAAACGAATGGCTCGTTATCGGAGCATCATGAGGAGCTGGTCGTTTGATTCATGTGTGTCGGTTCAGGGAAACGTCTGAAACATGCAGGGCAGAGGAGCCTCCAGGACCAGGGTGGAGGAAGACGGACTGGTAGTAGCGTTGCTCGTCTCGCGTCTCTCAGCTCTCTCTGTAGGAAAGTGCTGCCTGGTTTGGCTCTCCTCCATTCACATTTTCTCTGTTTATCTCTTCCTGTTTGCAATTTATTTAACAATGAAGTCTGGGCTCACTGTTTCCTAAACCCTCTTTTGAGTGTATTAAGTCATTGTTGTTGCCAAGTCTGCTCCTCTAATAATGCACATTTACTGTGAGTGCTGCCACACTGTAGTTAGCATTAAATGTCACTGTATAATTACTGACTTCAGGAACTTTCCACAATAGATCAATGAGCTCTGCAGCCAGTCTGCTGTTCTGTAGCCGACCCTCAACTCCAAAATTGGTCTCTAGAGCTGCGTGTAAAGGCCTGGGTAGTTTTTTGTGCCATTTTAGTACTTATTTCATTTCCCAGCCTCCCCTTCACTCGGTGCCATCAAAATCAAAACAACTAGAGGTGCACCAAGAAAGAGAATCTGAGAAAATGTCTGTCTGAGTCTTAAGGTAACAAAATGCACCTCCTGAAATAGTCAGATAAATAACCTTTATATCCTTAGATATATAAATCACAAACAATAGAGAAGATGGGATGCTGCTTGATTGTAATGGGACTCACGTCCTGTGTCACACCGAAAAAGTTATTATTCTAGTATTTTCCTTATTACCAAGATGAGAGCCAAAGTCGACTATGTGCTTTAATTAGAGCATGAAACAAGATCGACTTTATGTTTTTTTGATCATTGATTTAGGAAGATACACTTCGACTTTTGCTCCTAACACGGCTACAACTGTGACCAGACTTTGCTGCAGACTTCAAAATGAATTTAAAATGTTGATAATTTCTCAGAGGGAACAGTATGTTGTTCTGTGAAATACACACAGCTAAATACTGCTAAAATATATAGACATTCAGATGGACTACATCATGTCTTACAACAAAAATCTATAACATAAGATGTCAGGTCCAAACATGCTTATGATAATTAAGTAATGTACAACTTTTGAGGTTTTTTACTTGAATATTTCCATTTTCTGCTACTTTATACTTCTACTCCATCACATTTCGAAGCAAATGTTGTACTACTTACTTACTACTTTTCTTTGATAACTTTAGATACTAGATACTGTGCAGATTGCGTGCTGCATCAGAGCCAAAGTGGCATTTTTAAAATAATACATTTAATCGGCAATGAGATTTATTCAAAAGAAAGGATTCTTATAGTCAAAAAATAAATAAAAATGCTGAATATCAGAATATCAGTCACCCAGACACAAACACAGAACAAACATGTTGATATATGTGTTATTCACTTTTACTTGTAGTTTTGAGACTTAATTCCATCATATCACATCTTACATCAGAGTCAATGCTGCCAGGCAGAATGTGGCCTCTCGCACTGAGAACGAGAATAACACATCCTCAACATGTAGATTGTGTCCTTTACTTAGGGTTCTGATTTAGTTTCCATTCATTTCTGTGTCCAGATGTAACTGTGATACTAACTGTATCTCTCAGGCGTCTTTACTCATCAAACCAGCAACGTCACCGTCCTAACTTCACCTTGCTGTCTCATCCGTTTCTCTCTCATCATGCCCCCTTGTCAGTCGACTAAATCCTCGAAGGATGGTAATTGTAAGGACACTGACTTCACTCTAAGGGAGAGACATTTGACATGGCGAGAGAGAAAACATTTTTCCACATAGAAGCAGGTGAGAAATCCAGCGTACATGTAGCAGACGTCCTTTTTGGCTGTCTTTGTCCAGTTTTTGTACAAAGTGTTTGATTCAAAAAGTACTCTCTGTCACTGTAACCTCTCCTCAAAGCGTTCAGAGGATGAAAACTGATTTGGGAGAAAAAAAATAGCAACATGTAAGACAAGTATCTCTGGGCATTACTTTGCAGTACTTTGCTACAGAAAAAAAAAAAAGCAGCTGCTCTGTGATGCAGCAGTTTTGCGAGCGATCCATGCCCCCCTCTGGCAGAAGACGCTCATTGCACTGTAACCTGAGGGGAGAGGAGCCACCTCTCACCGGCTCCTGACAGCTGCTGGCTGAACATGAGCACACAGAGAGGTATTTCCCCAAGGAGAGCGAGGAGGAGAGGCGAGAGATGGGGAGAAAAGATTGAATGCTGGAATTGAAAAGGGCTCAAATATGTACAGAAGTACACCGGGGGTGTTTCTCGTGCGTTTTAAACCTCGTGCAGAAGGAATAAAACCAGGCTGATTTTACACAGATATTCACATTCAAGCCTGATTCTCATTTCTCTGCATGTAAAGGTTTTCTTGGGCACACAGCAGATGTTTAGTGATGTAACGGTTTTGAAGCGTCGACACCGTGGGCTGCGTTTTCTTTTTTTTTCTCTTTTTTTTTGCGTTAGATTGTAACTGGAGAGGATGCTTCTGCAATCTGCTCACTTCCAATTATCATTGATGAGTCTCCCGAGGGATCAGTGAAAGGCAGACAAGTTGACCTAATCATTCCTGGTGCCAGTTGTTTGTTCTGAATGGGCTTAACAAGGGAGAATCTCTCCAGAGGGTTATATCACACTCCTGAGATCAATTATTGGGCTCCGATTTATTGTATGAGCTCAATGTGACACTGTTTGGTGCCGATAGGCTGAAGTCAGAACCTCTCCACCTCACCCCCCGAAGAGTTCGCCTCCCCTCCTACTACCTACCTTCACCTCCTTGTTGTCCATCTCTGCTCTGTGCAGCTTTTATTCAAACGCCCCCCCCTCTCTCACCCCAAACCTTGTGCTTATTGATCTCTTACAACTGCCCTCCAATGCTAGACCAAAGAGTGGCATGCTGCAATCAGCTGTGTGAGCAGCATCACAAATGAGGTTGGAAGGTGTGGGGGTGGGGGGGTGGTTGGAGAGAAAGAGGTAAAGAGGCTGTGTGCATGAGTACATTGAGGGAGAGACAGAGAGGGAGTAGGGAGGTGTGTGTGTGTGTGATGGGAGGGTGGAAAATGGGGGAGATGGTGTGCATTAGAAGAGGAGGAGGAGGAGGAGGAGGAGGAGGAGGGGTGTAGTGCTGCAGTGGAGAGAAGTGAGAGGAGACTGCAGTCTCTGCTTATGGGAGAGATCAGACTATGTTACCACAGCTCTGAGGCACTGTAGCCCCCGTACAGTTATCGATGTTGGATGGGCCACCTCGCGAAGGGGAATACCACATCTGACTGGTGAGTTTTGTTTTGGAGATCTTCACACATTAGAAAAGGTGCAGTTATGTGACAGGAATGCAGTCAAAACTAGAAGACGGGCTTATCTCAAGAGGATCCTCTCTGCATCTTCTTCTTACACAAAGTGATTCAAACTGTGACACTGACGTGACTGAATATCTCTGCGGCCGAACGTCCTCGTGATCGGGATGTCAGCGCCCGTGTCTTTGTGGCTGAGTGATGCTGGCCGGTGATGAGCTGCAGAAATCAAAGGCAGATAAGGACTGAGTGCTAATGGCACAGAGGTAAACACTAAGCTGAAACAAGCAGGGAGGGCTGTGGACGCGTCGCCGTGTATCCTGCATTCAGTTGCCGTCCTCGGTCACAGTGATTTGAGCGGCAGCAGAAGGCGTATGTGCAGCAAAGTTGTGGAAGTACTGTTGAGTTTTTGTTCCCGAGTTGGATCAAGAAAGCAGGAAATTGTCATGAATTTGTGTTTCTGAAGGGTTTTTTTGTTGGAAGTGACGTGAACGTTGTATTTTCCTGGGGAGGGACCCGTGTTGCAGCTGAAACTTTCATCATCATCATCATCATTATACATCACATCACATCATCACAGCAGAGCAGAGCGGAGCAGTCTGCATTCATATCATGCCCACCTCTCAGGCGATGACTTGACACTGGCCTTGAGCCAATTGGTTATTTGATTGGCTGGTCACCTCGGCCATAGGCAGGTTTGTGGGCAATCTCCAGAGCTGATAGACTACCGTCAGGATTGCTTAGCAACAATAATGTGCCGGCCCACAGCACACGGGCCTCTATTGTACGATATGTGAATGGCACGCACTTGACCACAGATCCTGCCCTGCGACGAGGGGAAAGGGCTGAAAGTCAGTGCTGAAATACACATGTTGGAATGCCAAAGTTATTGATCTGCGGGCTGTGACACGATGGAGGTGAGGTTACATCGTGATTGTGTTTGTCAGACGCCGACACAGAAGCCTGATCTTTCACTTTCATGTTGTGATACAGAAAACCCTCACATGCACCGCGAGCTCAGATGCAGTCTGCACAGCAAATACTGAGTCCTGTTTGACACATGAATTTGTGTGTGTGTGTGTGTGTGTGTGTGTGTGAAACCCTATTCTCGCTTGTTGAAATTCTCTTAAACTGTGACGGATCATTTTCTTTTAGTGCTCTCAGAGAAGAAGCTACAACAGAAAATCCTCTGGCTCTGAACATTTGAGAGCTGTGATGACACACACACACACACACACACAATCAGTCACACGCAGAGTTTTTCATTCATTTCTATTCCATCTTACAAATTCTCTCGTTTTTATGCCTCTTACCTTGTGCACCTCCACACGGTGCTTCCCTTCACACTTGTAGCAGTGATATTCAGCTGCCAAGGAATAAAAAAATTTCACGACCTTTTTAAATATCAAAACATTTTTTTTTTCTCCATTTGAAATTCATCACCCTGAGGCAAAACACAAACAAACACGGCAAGACATTACAGCTGCAGGACAGCCAAGCTGTTGTCAAGTTGCCAATTATTCTGAATATTATGTTTGAGCTGGTGAGGGGCATGACAGCGTAAAGGCAGCATCCAAATCACAGTGTTCGGCACTGAAAACAATACCAGCCCGTTGGACGAGTGGCTCCCAGAAATGTATCATACTGCAGCAAAAAATACAGACGGAATCCAAACCACTCAACTGTTGCTTTACTCCCATTATTCTCTATAAGTGCCATACTGTGTGCTCTAAAGAACTGAGTAGATGACGAAGAAGAGAGGTGAATTGACGCCACAGTTGTTGTTTGCTCCCACTCATCTGCATCGTGTGAAAAAAGTCTCATTTAGTCCAGATCGCCAACACCTCTGTGCTCGGCAGTAAATGCTAATAACCTGCTGGTGCCACTCATACTTACGCGAGGAGAAAAAACTGTGAATAAATAATATAATGCTCACTTGAGGCTGGGAGGTAAATTGACTTTGTCAGCTGTTTGCAGAGGATTGAATTTCCAAAGGATAAAGTAGCTGAACCATAGTGAGGGGACTCATGTTTCATTATTCTCTGATTGTTGTGAAAGAGACATAAATTGCAGACTAATTATCTGTTTGCAGCTTTGAATTGAGTTTTTTTCCTCCACGGGGTTCCCACTACTAATTAATCTGCGACAAACTGATTGTTTGGTCTCATTATCTGACCAGAAGTCCCAAACCTGGACATATAAAATTCGCAGTTACGAAAGATAAAGAGAAGCTGCAAACCTTCACAACTGAGAAGCTGGAACGAGGAAAAGTTTTGCTTAAAAAATATAAATAACTGCGGCAGATTTCTTTTCTGTCAATCAGCCATTTGATGAATCAGTTATATTGTTAAGTTCCATCTTTCATTGTATTATGCTCCTGCAGTGCCCAGTTTAATGGGTAATGTGAGCTGTTTACAGACTCTGATAATAGCAAGCATGTTTGATGTTCATGATTTAAAATCCTTATGATTGGATCTGTACTTGCTGAGATGGACCACAACAACCAATGAGAGAGTGATCCCGGAGCAGCTGCTGGTGCTGCCAAGCAATGGTAAACATCCCAGCCCTTGTTGCTAACCGTAGCTAGCATTCTTCCGTTGACAGAAAGAATCTCACCACTCATCCTGACAGATTTAACCACTGCAGCGCGCTACTACAGCAAGTTCTTGCACCACACTAAACTCCACTTTGTTTAAGTCTACTTCCCCATGAGATCACGTATTGAGCCCAGCTTCAGTCTGCAGAGCCATGAAACCAGAGCGCTGAAGGAAAACCTCCCTGATGCTGCACATTGCAGTATGTTTGCCCAAAATGTATTGATATTGAACATGTTGCATGTCGGAATCGCACCAGATTTAACAGCTTGGTTGCTTCCATGTGCGAAGAAGATCAGTTCTCGAGACATATTTGTCCTAATGTTTCATGCACAAACTACCCACCAGCTTGTTTCCAGTTACAGTCATGAAGACTGTCTATTCCAGCATGCAAACTGTTGAAGGCAGGACTAAAATTTAAGCACACAAACAATTTCAAATCCATGTTGCCCACCTCTCCTCTCGGACTCTACACTGGGTAACACATTTGATCTAATTTATGTCATTCTTACGAAAAACCTAAGTGCAGAAACAACAAGTTGTGCTTATACTGGCAACTGATTTATATTAGCTTTGTACAGTACTATGGTTTATCAAAAAAAAAAAAAGGACCCAAACGCAAGACACTAAGGCAGGCAGGTAGAGAAACAAGAAGTGAGCATCAATGATTTAAAGCTGGAGACCATATATCAAAGGCAGGCAATAAAAGGGCAGGCGAGAAAAAGCAGAGCAAAACTAAATAATCCAGCAAAAACACGGGAGAGGCGAGGAACACCGGCCGCAACAAAGATAAAACACAAGGAGAGAACAGGGAAAGGGGAAGACACATGGTGAAATACCCAGGTAGGCAGGAACAAGACAAAGGCAGGAAGTAGGTGGTAAAATATGACACATGAGGATATAATCTATGAAATAAAACAGGACAGAACCATCCTACAGTCGCTGTTTCCAGTCTTTATGCTAAGCTCTGCTAGCTGTCTCCTGGCAGTAGCTTCATATCTAACTGGCAGAAATGATACTGTAGACCTGCGTTGACCTTCTCTATTATTCCTTTACCAGCTGAGCTACCATCCACCTGTACAGATCAGCCTGTTTCTGTGATAACTCTGATAAGATGCAGATCTCTCCCGTCTCCGTCTCAGTTCTGGCGGATCACTGTCTTCAGAGGGACGGGGAGCACTCACCTCGGTGTCTGCTCATTCTTCACACAGACAGTAAATTCTCACATCATCAGCATAATGGATGTGTTCAGTCCCAGCTGTCATGGCTTTTATATCCTTTGAGATTTCTCAGTTGAGAATTTGCGCTCATTCATGTGAATGATTTCTGTTTAATGTTTCACTAACGATGAACATTGTTGATTGTGATGGCTCCCAGACAGGCTTCTCAAAACACGTCTCCGTCAACCTCGAAGCGAAAGTGGCTTCGCTGCGGCTCTCCATCTCATCATCTCTCAAATGAATCACCACCGATCATCTTTATCAATTAGCCGCTAACCAAAGGAGCAGCAATACATCAGGAAGAACATGCAAAGCTTTTAAGCGGGACTGAGACTAATGTTGTTTTCCATCACTGATTCTTCTATTTTGTTAGATTTGGCATTTTGGCTTGAAGAAGGATTGATATCATTTTCACGTTTTTGTTTGAAGTTTGGAAAAAGGGTCAGGAGACATTAGCTGTAGGCTAGCTAGCGATGGCCACGTGTGAGTGCGTTTACCTGAGTGTTTGTGTTCAGCTCAGAAGATGATTAATCTCTGATTTCACCAGGAACTCCAACTCTTTCTTTATTCCCCTCCAGTCTCTCTATTTTGGCTTTAATATCGGTAGTCCTAGTGGATTCAATAACCTTGTTTTTACCCACATTTTGTATTAAAACAAATTCAACTTGGGCTGATGCATCTTGCCAGCAGCAACAAAACAACGCATATCTTGACATTTAACAAACTTTAAAGGTCCCATATTAGGTTTTAGCATTTTAGCCTCTTGGAAAAACCCAGTCTGCTCTGACTGGTCAGCTCACACAGGCCTGATCAAGCCCCACCCACAGTGTGACTGTGCCGGGGACATGGCTGAATGCATTGACTGTATAGTTGTGACATCACAACATTATGGATGTTGTGATGGCTCATTTAGAGGCACGGTTCCTGAATACAGGCTGTGTGGAAAGTCTCACTTTCTATCATATGTGGCCTTTAAGTGTCACTAACAACTTGACGCAGCTTCCTTGATTCTTGTGTGTTATTCTGTATTCGCTAAGCTACATTTAAGTTTATTCTTGTTTTCTATAATACACATAAGTTTGGACTTTTCTCAGAGGACAACAATGGCACATGTTACTAACGCAAAATCTGTTTGTGTTTGAAATTCAGTCAAATTTAATAGTCTTTGGGGAAAGTATACTTTGAAGGCCATTTAATACAAATGAAGACAAAATATTTGTCTTGGCACCTCGCGCACACACTGCAGTTGTTTGGCGTCTCTAATCCTGCCTCTCTGTCTGATCTCTTTGTGTCCCAGGGACGCTGCGCCTAGTCTTTGACGATGAAGTTCAACCTGTTCAGAAGGCCACAGGCCGTGGAGGCTGCCGAGCCGACTGGCGCCACCACCGTGACCATGGGTCCCACCCCGGCTGTCGTCTCCACCTCGGCACCGGAACCTCCTGGCTCCAACAATGGCACAGAGATCAACAAGAACGACATGTTTGAGGAGATCAAGAGCAAATTCTTGAATGAAATCGATAAGATCCCACGTGAGTGACGTCTCAGCGCACCCACATTTTCTGCTGAGATTTAACAAAAGTTGAGTTTTACCTCACGAGATGCACAAACGTCAATCTCAATTCTGTGTTGTTTTCACAGTGCCTCCGTGGGCTCTGATTGCCATTGCTGTGGTGGCTGCGCTGCTCATCCTCACCTGCTGCTTCTGCATAATCAAAAAATGCTGCTGCAAGAAGAAGAAGAACAAGAAAGGGAAGAAGGGCAAGGATGGCTTCAACATGAAGAACATGCAGGGTGGCGAGGTATGGTGCCCTGTGTTGACTGCATGCTGAAGGATGTTTTGGGTGACGTTTTGCCTCTTATTTCCTACAATAATTCATAAATTTCATTGCTATTTCTGACATGAATTGCTGAGTTTTTTCTACTCATTTAAAGATGTCTCTAGCTAACCAAATTTGATCTTTCACCAGCAGCTTTTGTAGCCCAGGCTGTAGAGGACACAAGGAGAGCTCTCTTCCCCTCCATTTATTCGATGTCGTTGTGGTGGTCGTTTAACTGTGTGACGTATTCCTTTGTAGCCCGTGGTGAAAAATGGCACACTTTTGTTTAACGGATGGCAAAGAAAAATGAGCACTCACAAAGTGGAATGTTTCTCACAAAAAGAGCACATTTCACAATCAAAGCTAATGGATGAGGTATTGGGAGATTTGGGAGGCGAGGCGCAGTAAATCAGAGGTTAAATGTCAGAGGAGCCGGCGAGCCAATCAGCTAACATCACCACAGATTACTTTGAGCTCCGGTGACGCTTAATTAAAGCAATCAATTACTTGTGTCCATTTATTGTCTCCAGCCGAAAACGAGCGTGTCATTTCTCATCATAATTGTGGTGGTGGTGGTGGTGTTGACTGCCTCTCTTTTTGTAGTGTGTTTGGTGTCTTGTGAGTTGAATCTCTCCCTCTCTCTGCTCTCCTCCTTTTTTCCCCCCCATGCTTTGTGTCTGTCTTGTGTGTGCCCCGTGTTTCTTGACTGTGGTGGACTCCCGCTCTACGGTAGGTGGATAGCTCACGTTGAGGCGGAGGGGGGTTTCATGGAATGAAAGTCCTAGCTTCCTTTTTGCCTTTTTTTTCCTTTTCTTTTTTTAGCTTCCCCAGACTTTTTATTTTTCGATTTCTTTTTTTTGGTTATGACAGCTTGAGAATGTAACAATGGAAAGCTATGATGTGCTCCATAAACCCCTCAGAGAGGAGAGTCTAACCATCTATAACGCATTGTTCCTGGGACAATGTAACTGTAACTCACACCAATATGGAACGTATTGGGACTAAGAGATGATATGAAAGACACTCACTTTTTTTTTTTTAACTCTATTAATCTATGCATGTGATAAAGGGCATGGTTGGTTGTTTGGGAGACATGAAGAAAAAGTGCATGACGAGCCAAATACTCTGAAAATCTGTCCTCACTCATGGAAGGAGGTAGGATGTGGAGACACTGGATGGCCTGGAAAAGCATTTCAAAGTCAAGGTCACCCTTGGCAATGAGGATTCAATTTAACCACAATAACACCGCTGCAGCAACGAGACTCTACATTATTCAAATAGCTGGCTGTGCCCTTTAATCCTGAACCATTTATTGTAATAATGCTAAGCTGAAGAGAGAGCCAATTCTTTTTGGTGCCACATAAAATTTAGAGGTGACAACACAGCGTGTAGGTGACCAAACTTTACGATTTTATCTTGAAAAAACGAAAGTTGCGATCGTAGGGTTTAATGAAGGAACAGATTAAAAGCAGCAGGTTATTTGAAAGCCATCTCCTCGCACTTAATATGTGTCTAATTTGCCTTTTATGATTTTTAATATGCACTGGCATCTGCTGTTGTGAGCTAGTTCCTTGGGGGTTTTTATAAACATTTGCCTCCTTGTTTTTATTCGGTGAAACCAAAGCACCTTTCACAAACAGGAGAAGTATGCTTATAACTGATTTCATTGGAAAGCTGTTGCATTTATTTACCCCTCTTAGCGGAACTAGCATGCAAAGCCTCCACTGACTCTGGCTGTAAACTGCACAAGCATGTGGAAAGGAAATGCCCAGTGATCGGAAAAACACTGAGAGAGCAGGACGTGCTGAGAGTATGAACATGTATTTGTGTGTTACCAGTTGTGAAATGATAAACCCTCCTGGTTGTTATCATTAGGTGCTGTGCAGGTAAGCAGTAACCAAAAACATGTATCTCCCACGTTAAAAAAACAACACTCCTGGAGCTCCAGTGTCTGTGGCATGCTGGCTGTCGTGGGGAGCCCTGTGGTCTGATCCCCCGATGCGCTGACCTTTTAACACCGCGCTCTGTCTTGTTGCACCACAGAAACAACAGGACGACGAGGACGATGACGAGGGCGAGACCGGACTGACAGAGGAGGAGAAGGAGGAAGAGGAGAAGGAGCAGGAGAAACTGGGGAAGCTGCAATACTCCATAGATTATGACTTTGAGAACACAAAGGTCTGTGGATGACACTCAGAGACACATTGCACGTATTGTCAAGCTTTGAAAGAAGCGTAGTGAACAATTTCACACGTGTGAGAGCTGTTTTTATAAAGGATTTTTAGTTTATATCCACTCTATATTGACATGGCCCAGTATTTGAAGAAATACTGTCGGTGATGACATTGGTGGTATTCATTTATCAAAATTACTTTGTATCCAAACAATTAAACACAAATACCACCCCTGGCAATCTCTTCAACCCAGGCCGGCACATGATAATCAATCACAGATATGTACAGCGGCTTAGCAAGCTACATGAACTGTGCTATGTAAGAGGAGAAAGAAAGGAGACATTACGAACTACTTGAGCATGAAGCACTATAGTCTACTGTAAGTCACTATCATATTACGTAAACATACTATCAGGGCAATAAGATGCAACTAACTGCTAGCTAGTAGCCGGTACTCTCATAGTCATATTGTTACAGTGATATGTTTCATCATCTCTTACATTGTCATCCTTCTCACTGATGACGACAAGCTCCTGGCCAAGAGGCAATACATTTTATATTTTAGTACATATTGATAAAAAACCTTTTTTTATGACCCATACCAGATGTTTTGAATACTTTTCCAAATGCTCCGCTACTCCTTTAAAGTCTGATGCTTGCAAACATTTATTTTTATGAAACCAGACAGGCTGAAAAAACTGGCTTCACAATAATTCTGGCTAAAAGAAAAGGGAATTTGTCAAAGATTGGGTCACTTATCATCATTACTGTAACGCCCTCAGGACCATATGGACACAGTGGTTGTATATGACACGACTTAATGAGGCTTTAAGAGGTGAATCAATGAGAATATGCCTTAAATTAAGTCAACATAAAACAGGGCAGAGACTGGCATACATATTAGATATGTTTAAATCTTGTGGTACAGAGGGAAAAGGCAGATTTCAGAAGTGATCACACTGCGATAATTGTGTGACATAGAAGAGAAACCCTCTGACATTCGATACTTCTCCAGTCCGACGAGAAGTTCGTGGTGATTGATTGCGCGGCTTCAGATGTCAGCTGATGTTACATCACCAGGCTGTCGCTGCAGCTGTGACCCAAATGAACAATCTTATAAATGCTGGATTTTTTTTTTTTTGCCTCACAGTCTGCTCTCCCCCTCCTCTGCACACAGCTCACCGTTGGCATCCTTCAAGCTGCGGACCTCATGTCGATGGACTCAGGCGGCACCTCCGATCCTTACGTTAAAGTCCTGCTCCTGCCTGACAAGAAAAAGAAGTTTGACACCAAAGTCCACAAGAAGACACTGAACCCTGTCTTCAACGAGACATTTGTGTTCAAGGTGAGTTGTATCAGAAGTGATGAATATGTCGACTGACGGAGAATTTGCATTTTGCTCCTCCGGCCTGCACCGCTGGGTGGATGCATGGTGGATACGTTAACGGAAGATTGTGAGCAAGTCTGTGTTTTTATTTCAAATTGAGCAGCACAAAATGATCATCCTTAACCAGCAGCCAGTGTGTCCCTTCCAGTGTGTTAGTGTAATAGCACTGAGTGTGTCCTGACAGGTTTCTCAGGGTGTGTGTACTCAGTGGTGTGTGCAGCCTGCAGTACATGCTGCTCCTTCCTCTGCCGGCTAATAAAGCCCACAGAGGCTTAACAAGCGGCTCTGGGTCACGCTGGCAGCTCTGCCTGTCTGCACAATTGTAGCACATCGAATTTTTTTTACAGTAGTGTTTTCTCCCACTTCATTGCATAGGGTTTATTTTGAATTTCTTATTACTGTTTTAAATGTGAAAGATTTTGTTAGTCATTTCATATGCATCTACAATGGATGTTAGTGTATGGAATTGTCCCTCATCTTCATTTAGGAAGGTTTTAGCCAGCAGGTAATCTTTTTTTCCTTCCTTCCTTTGTACAAGTAAAATGGTATTAAATACATTTTATTGTATTTAAGTTATTTTGTCCTTAAATACAGGTTATATTTACTCAGAGAACTCCAGTCTAACCCATTGTTCGACTTTAAAGGAAACTGGACAAGCCAGAGGAAACCCATGTGAACTTTTCCCTACTGGACATGGAGATGTCTCCTCTTATTATTTGAGGATTAAATTCACTTTTATAGTACAAATCACGAAAACACGAGTCATCACGGTGTAAAAGCAATTCTGTGCTGTGTCTGTCGATCAGGTGCCCTATGAGGAGCTCGGCGGAAAGACTCTGGTGATGTCCGTCTTCGACTACGACAGATTCTCCAAACATGACGTCATCGGCGAGGTGAAGATTCCCATGAACTCCATCGACCTCGGACGGCCGATCGAGGAGTGGAAGGATCTGGAGAGCGCCGATCAAGAGGAGGTGCTGTTCAGATTCAGACTTTTGAAGTCATGCTTTAAAAAGACGACAGTTCATAGATGATACACAGTTGTGAAAGAGAGATGCGTTGTCAGATTCTTAAACAGTCAGTTTTTCTGTTGATGGCTGATGAACGTGTGCTTGTCGTCTCTGCCTCTTTTCTCCGTCTCTGACTGCTCAGCCTGAGAAACTGGGAGACATCTGCATCTCCCTCCGTTACGTCCCCACAGCCGGGAAACTCACCGTCTGCATCCTGGAGGCAAAGAACCTAAAGAAGATGGACGCCTGTGGATTATCCGGTAGAGAAAGTTTAAGTTACTGTTGATATTTGTGCTGTTGGGAACAATTAAGGCTTCAAAAAACAAGATACGACAGTAAATATTATGACATTTTGGAAGACCTCTGCGCTGATGTGATGTTCTGAAGGCCCGGAACATCAGATATGGAGAAAAGACAGCTCTGCATACTTAAATTCGCTGCACGTATTTAATGATAAACAAGATCTCTGGGTCCCTAGAGCAATCCCAGAACTCATAATGACCTCGAATAGAGCAAACACACTTAGGAAGTGCAGCTCACAATTGTATTTCGGCAGCATCAGATTCCACAGGCACAGCATCTCTCACACAAGCTGATAAATCAATACCGAGGGCGATCACAGGCATCGGCCTCGTGAGTAACAGAGGGGAGGTAAATATTACAGGAACTGCAGGAAGGCCAACAATTACGTTGCATTAACTTTCCTCCATGGTCTCTGTTGCTGCTCTTACTGATTGATGCCCTTTCGCAGATCCGTACGTGAAGATCCAGCTGCTGCAGGGAGGTAAGCGTCTGAAGAAGAAGAAGACGACGGTGAAGAAGAACACTCTGAACCCTTACTACAACGAGTCCTTCAGCTTTGAGATCCCTCTGGAACAAATGCAGGTACAGTACGAGACCAAGCTGTGAGTGAAGCAAAGTGTTGTTTCCCTCCATATTTTTAAAAAAAAAGTTTTGAAAGTCAGTTGTGATGACTTCACCCGTTTCTCCATCTGATTATTATTATCTTTGTATCCTTTTGTAATCTGTTTTTGTTTTGGTATCATAAATTCAAAATGGCGTCGTACCTCTGGGGTAACTGTTAAAATCCCCTTATTCTCAGAAAACCAGACAGGTATTGGAACAAGATATACTGTTTTATATATAGATATAGATATACTTTTTAAAATAAATTAGATGTTAGAAAAAGTCTTTTATCCAGATTTTACTTTTTTTTTTTCTGTGTTTGAAAATACATCTGTTCCCTCCAGTGGACGTTGTGCACCACAGGATATGTTTGGCCTATTTATTTTCTGCCTTTGTTGAATGTTTTATTTAACATTTTGATACAATTTACACTTGAATAGAAAAAAAGGTGTGAAATAATAGTATTTCTCCTTTTTAACTTTAAAAGTAAAGGTTTTACTGGAGAATTAAACAATTTAACAGTTAAACATTTGCATAACTCCTTTAGAAGTATATATTTGGGGGAAAAAGTTATTGGCATCATTTTTTATTCATAAGAATAAAAACAAACAATGAAAAAATAAATCATTACTCTGTGATTTAATAATTCATGCCTGAAAGGGAGCAGAAACAGAAAAACAGCACAGAGAAATGATGAATTCTCTCTCGTACCCTTCGTAGAAAATCCTGGTGGCGGTCACAGTGTTTGACTACGACAAGATCGGTAAGAACGACGCCATCGGAAAGATCTTCGTGGGCAGTAAAGCGACCGGCCTCGGTCTGAAGCACTGGTCCGACATGCTGGCCAACCCACGTCGCCCCATCGCCCAGTGGCATCCATTGCAGCCAGAGGAGGACATCGACGGCCAGCTGGCATCCTTGAATGCAAAGAAGTAACATGCTCCACCAACCAGCTAATGCACTAACTCAGAATTCTCCCCCCCCCACCCCCTACTCTGCATGAAACCCATGACTTAACACGTGACGACTCGTCATGAAACCTGCTCAGCAAAAAAGAGACATCTTAGAATATCTGCTCATTCATGGTTAAGTCGCGAGAGGAAATAAAAGAAAAACAAAAAAAAACTATTTTTAAGCATCACATTTCACACATGTTAGTGTATGCTGAGAAGAGTGGCGGTGAGTTATCTGGTGACTGGTTTCGTGAATGATTGACTTTTGGTCTTTCTTTGATTTGAAGAAAACTTAGACAAACTGATTCTTAGGGTGCTGACACTGAACGGAAAGTGTTGAAGTGAAGACAATGCTGGAAATAAAGCTTTAGTTTAGTTTATAGAGCATGCTTTACTTACCTCCCCACTGTCCCTGCATACACCACGCCCAGTCTTGTATCTTGCTAATAAGTGTGCTATAACTTGCAATAGAAAGTACCGTAGTATTGGGTTATTTCCTTGCATAGAGTCTGTTTAAGTCTATAACATGCAAAAAAGATTTAATTGAGGATGAATGAGGTCACACTGACCGCAGCGATCCACGTCGCGATATATTTTCAAGAGAAATAAATGATTGTCTTCATTCTAGCAGCTCACATTTGAGAGAGGAGACACACACACACACACACACACACACACACACACACACACACACACACACAGTTACACCAGTGTTATACATCACGACAGGGTTTCACACAGTCGTCGGGTCTCAGTTGCTTGTTTTGTGCACGTCTGCGTACGTACATCTCTGTCTTCTTCAAACGGATCTAATGTAGGACAGGTATACAAGGGTGCCTTTTCCTGATACGACACTTTGAGAAAATCTGTAAGCTTCATTGTTTCATTTTATTTCAGAGGGGGGGAAACTTTTCACAGAGTGAATCTCATTCAAAAGCAGTCAGGGACACTGTGAATGTGCCATCTGGAGTCTCGTCTCGAGCTGTGTCGACCACTTGGATGTAAAAAAAAACCTTACTTACCTGTGGACAAAGTGAGGATACTCGAAAGGCTAACCAATGATGTTCAAAACCAATTGTGACTATGCTTCTTTTAAAAAAAAGCTTCCTGAAAACAGTGCCATCTAACACGCTTCTTTTGTTTTGATAGCCATTAAACAGATTAAATGTCTTCAGTACAACTTTGACAGCTTCTGGTGAGACGGCGAGATGTTTTTATAGAAAATTGAATTTGAAATGTAAAGACGTGGCTGCACTTTTTAAGAGAACGTGAACTCGAGTACAAAATGCAGGTTTTGTGCTGCGTCAAACATAAAATACTTGGATTCCATTTGCTTGAACCAAATAGAGCTGCAGAGCCGAGCATGTGTCATTGCATCACAGTACCTCACGTTGTTTGGATCGCTCGCTCATCAGCCACAAGCTCCGTAAATAAAACCCCCGGAGTGCCGCAACATGGTGGTGTTACAGCTTCATCGCAGACACACTGCTTTTACTGTGATGCGCAAAGGGACGGAGGCAAACAAACGCCAAAAGGATTTGAATCTTATAAACAACTCGACACCTAAATGTGAAGTTTAATCACTGCTGTATACTAAATGTAGACATTTTAAAACCACTGAATTTAACCTGCTGCAGCAGATCAGTTTAAGGTTTCCAGTGACACCAAAACCAAGAACTAACTCACTCCCATAAAGTCTGGATATAACATTTTATACAGAAGTAGCTTACATGACGTCACAATAACAATCATTTTGAATTATATAGCACGTGTTGAAACCAGCGTTCACAACAAACACAAAAACACAATGATAAAATACAAACTAATAAAACAAATAAAACTAATAAGAGTGGATGATTAAAACCAGAAAAACACCAAAGATAAAAAAGTGCAAAAAAAAAAAGCAATGTGTACATTCAAATAGAGCTGTGCAATGTCTAGAATAAAGTGCAGTGCAATTAATTTATAAAAACATAAAACTAGTTAGCATTAGAGAATAAATGAAACCTTGAGCTTGAGAAAATACGTTATTGTTCACAGTTGCTCCTTCCAGAATAAAGAAATATCTGACTGTGGATATAAACAAGATTTAAATACCCGTAGATAACACAACAAGAGTTAGCAAGAATAAAATATATGAAATACAAAAATATAGATATATAGATCCACATAAAATTGTACTGACTTATAGACTGATAGATAAGTCAGGATAATATTTTTCATCAAAACATGTGTTATTCGCTATGAACTTAATGAAGATTTCAAAAATCTTGCAAAGTTAAAGAAAATGAGAAATACATCTCTGGATCTGTCACTTTATCTGGATCCACACCAAAAGTTAATGGGGTCTATTCTGAGCTGAGACCAGTTCTCCATGTGAGTTTCATGGAAATCCCTTTGATAGTTGTTATGTAATCCTGGTGACAAACCAACTAAGTAACCAGCTAATGAACACGTGAAAACATAACCTCCGTGGCGGAGGAAAAAAAGAGCCAGAATCATTTCATCATGTGATACTGTGACAGTATAAAGTCTAATATAACTAACAGAGTAAAATACCTTTTAGTTTAAATGATATTTGGTGTCAGTGAGGGGGAACTAACCTTTTAAAACAACTCGAAATGACCTTCTGTAAACGTCCAAGGAGGGACTTCAAACAGTTCTGACATATTCAGAGGATCGACAGTAAACACTTCCAGTCCTCTCATGTCAGTGGTATTTAAATTTCCACATTAAGACTTCAGCAGTGTTTACACTTCAGAAGCGGCCGTTCAGTCGAGAATAAAAATTCACGTCACCACGGCCTTTCTTTGCCTCAGTAGGAGGTGGTATTGTCACCAGAGGTAGGGGTAATTCTGCAGGAGGGCGAAGTGCAGCACACTGATCGGTCCATCCACAATACTACTTCTTCCTATTGTCAACATTACGCACCGCGCAGATCTGTGAATAGGCTACAGCATGGATTTACAAGATGATGTAAATAGAAGCATGTTTTAAAGAGGAACCATAATTATATTGTGTATGTGTGTTTGTGTTCTGTGTCATATTTTGATAATAAAAACGGAGTTAAAAAAAAAAAAAAAAAAGAGTATGCACTGACTGCAAAGTGTATGTATTTTTGCTGAATGGGACCGAATGTATGTCTGAATAACTCATGTTAGGGTTCACAGGCTCCTTTAACGCCACACTCCTTTAAAGCAGGGTTTGCTTTGTGTATCATATGTATGAAACAGAAAGAAAGTTAAAAAAAAAAAAAAAAAAAAAAAATCCCACTCAGTTTGCCATAATGCTGCATGACTGTGTGGTCCTCTGTGCCGTCAACTCGGGCTACAAGTCATTTCTTGTTCATCTCTGCTTGCACTTGTCTCACAGTGTGTGTTTTGTCGCCGACCAGTAAACTGTATATATTTAAAAAAAGAAAAAGAAAAAGGAGAATATTTGCCCGCTCCTTGATTTTCTATCTCAGTGTTACCGTAAGTGTTTCCTTCGTTCACTCCTGCCAGATCGAGTCACGGTTTGTTAAATGTAGATAAAGTGGACGACGTAATCGACTTGTAGCCCCGTTTTTTTTTTCTTTTCACCTTTCTTATCTCATTAAGTAAACTGTACCTTCTCATCTTATTGCTGTTCATATAAACCTGCTCTTATATGACTCATAATACTTTTTAACAAGAGAAATGAGCGTCAGACGTCAGTAATTTACATATGAAACAAACCAACCTTTCTTTTTTAATTTTCTTGAAGATTATTTCTTTCCTCGATTAGTTCTGGGAAATATTACTGCTGCATGTTATTGATGCAGTCCTCTTATGTAGCTCCAGTCAGATAACAAAGCAATCAATAACCTTTTCATAATAAATGTCGCTTCATGAATGAACAGTTTGACTAATGGATCGCAATACGATGAGCGGGAGTTGTGTCACTTTGTGCATGCTGTGAGATATCGATGCTTTGGCATTTTCTGGCGTGAGGATCTGTTTCCCCTCGTCTGTGAGTCATTGTCATTTTAGATAATCCTTTATTTAGACTGCATGAAGATGAACGATCCTCATCTTCATGACAGTCCATCTTAAGTGTGTAATGTCGATCTATCTCTATGTTGAAGGGGGTAAGAGGAGTACTACGGATGAAGATTAGGGCCACCGTATGAAAACAAAATTGAGTTCCGACTCTGTTCTCAGAATTGTGACTTTCGAATTCTGATTTTTGCGATAAAAATTATGGGAAAAGTCAGAATCCTGAGAGAAATTCTCCGAATTTTGAGTTAAAGCACAGAATTTTGTGGGGGAAAAAAAAAATCTGAATTCTGTGAAAAAAACGTCAAAATTCTCAAGTCACAAGACTGACAAAAAAATGAGATTGTGACTCGTGAAAAAAAGTCAGAACTCATTTATTTTTTTTGTATTACAGTGCCCCTAATCCTCTTCTATAGAATACACAGCAGACACATTTTCCATTAATAATATTGAGTCTGTTTTGAAGATTCAAGCCCACAAGATGTTATCGTGAAGGAGCACCACATCACATCCTTAATGTGTGTCAGGTCGTCCTGTCCTGTGGACGGTCGACTCATCTTCGTACACGAGCTGACATTCTGTCGGCGACTTTGTGTATTTTGCAATAGGACCAATAGAGCCTGTATTTGTTTCTTGTCGTTCTGTTAATGGACTGTCATTTTTGCTGCAATGCAGGCAACAAAATCCCCCGTCTTCCTGGGTCACACAAGCTATCTTGAGCACAGAGCAGACCCAAACAGTGCAGAACAGCATTCGCATTGCAATACTGCCAACCTGCTGCTTCTAATAACGGTTCCTCTTTATTCCTCTAAACGTGAACATAGCCATGATACAGAGCATCCAAAGACTTGACCGTCATCCATCACGCACTCACTCTCCGAGCGACACAGACAAGGGAAATGCTTGAACGTCTTTCTTGACTCTTCTTGTTTTCTGTCTTGTTGTAGAGGTGTGTCAGTACAGTAGTTGTGCCTTTTTGTGAACTGCATGATTTATTTCCACACGGAATCCATGTTTTCCAGCAAAAAAACAAAACAAAAACAAAAAAGAAAAAGAACAAAAAAGAGACAGACAAAGTTGTACTCATATAACACTCTATGTAGATTTACTCAAGGGAACCAAAATATGGGATGTGGTCAGGACATATCTGTGTGTTGTCAAAATGTAACCATAGGAAATAAAGGCATTTTAAGTAGCCTCGTCCTGTGTGGTGTGTGGAGGGAATCCGAGGGTGCGTTTCCACTTCTGGTCAGAGGGTGGCATCATACACAGCATGAGGAAAATGAGAAGCAGTGTTGGGAAAAGACATGTTGGAGCTGCGGCTGTGACGCAATGTGAATGTGGTGACAAATTGCGGATGACAAACCTGCAGAGCGATGAACCAGGATGAAGTTTGTGTTCATCGTATATGAAAATGAAACAATTTTGTAAGGATTCTTCTTCAGATTATTCATAGTTTACGAAGCATCGAAAATGAAATCAGTCGGGCAGGGATCCCATGACTGTAAGATTATGCATGAGACTCATTAAATGTCTTTATTGTGCAACAGAAGATAAATTATAGCCAGTTCAGTTCAGTTTTGATTATCATGAAATTCCTTCATGAAAGAGTTTTACCTTCAGTTCAGTTTTTTCCAGTTTTTGAAGGACTTCTGAATCATGTTGATTCTAAATAAATTGGGCTTAATTTTTAACCCTCCGCTAATAAAGATCTTTATATTAGCTACTTAAAAAGTAACTCCACCGATCTTACAAAACAAAGCATGTTTACAGGTCTTGGGGGTACAACTGTATAAGTGATAAAGTACGATAAAGCCTTTTCAGGCTCCAGAAGAAGCTGCATAATAAATATGAAGAGAAATTGCCTCCAGTGATGTCACTCCCTGACTGCATTGCATTGTGGGTAATGTAGGCAGGGGAAAAAAGGTGATATTTCCAGTTCTGCTGTACTGATTTTGATCTTTTGTTTGAATCCAGTAGTGTTACAGGCATGCAGGAAACTGCTTTTGAAACCTGGTGCCTACATTACCCACAATGCACTTAGCCAGCAAGTGACATTGCTGGCAGAAATTTATCAGATTACACACAGCTTCCTCTGGAGCCACAAAAGGCTTTGTACTACTTTGTTCACATATGCAGCAGTTTTCCCAGGACCTGTAAACACCCTCATGTCGTGGTCTTGCGTTTTAGTTTTGAGATTTCCTGTTTAATGCTGAAAGCCTCCCTTTGTGTGTCATGTTTCGTTTTTGTTTCCATTTCCTGTCTTTGTTTTTTCCCACCCTTTTTCTGTGTATACCTGCTTTCAATAAGTTCATCAATCCTGCATATTTAATCCTGTGTTTTTCATGTACTCTTTGTCATTTTGTCTGTTTTTGTCCTTTGCTGTTATTCCCTGGTCCTGTATTCTCCTTTGTTGCAGCTGGTATTCCCTGTGTCCACTCAGTTTGCAATGTTTTTTTTGTTTTTACCTGCCTTTTGCTTTTATGGACCACAGCTTTGGTGTCATTAAAGCTAGCTGCCTCTATGTGTCTTCAGATGAGATTTTGTTCATCATTACTTATTTAAAAAGACAGAATCTGAAGCCTCTCCACTCACCATGAATCAACCGACTCATATTTTACATGCATGTCTGGTTTTGCTTTAGCGCTGACAGTTGTGATTCACAGTACGAGCGCCTCTTATGGATTTGATTGTTTTTATGTCGCAGGTTAAGAGGAAAAAGCCTTTCATTTGTGACATCATACTTCAAGGTAAAACTCTTGAATCAGAGATCGGGCTCCCACGTTCCTGAGAGCTGCAGCTCATCCATCATCCGCTGTCCCTGATAGCTCAGAGTTTCAAGGTCCGCATACGGAGTGAACAAATATGGCTGTTTCCATGGTAATACCTTCAGTGGAAATACCTGCAATATTTTGTCCATTTATGTACGTGTGCAGGGGTATTCTTGATGTGATTGCATAGTCTTCAAAAAAAAACAGGACAGCCCGTTCACTCAGCGAAGAAAACCGCACATAATAATTGTGCTAGCATTTGGCTTTATGTAGAAATATTTAAATGAACAAACAGCATGAACTTTAACTTAATGTGTTGTCTGTCTGGGAATGTTTTAATACTGTAGATCCAGTACTGTACAAGGAGGCTTTCACAGCTGATGTCATCATCCCTGTGTATTCATCCCTGAAAATGTTACAGACGACAGGGCAAAAAATGTCAAGTTTCCCAAGTGAACTGGAAAACTATGTACATACATTCTTTCTGAGGATATCGTGAATGTAGCGAGAACGCAGGCACAGACTTCAGGTGTCCGTCTCTCTTCTCTTCTCTTCTCTTCTCTTCTCGTCCTTCCCGTCTCACTTGGACAGTTTGGTGATGACCCGGATCAAAGCTCCGTTCTCGTCCTTCAGTCTCTGGTTCTCCATCTTAAGCTCTGCTTTAACCTGTAAAAAGAGCACGAGACAACTAAAGTCGGCACAGATGTGAAGCGGCGTGTCACTGATAACCTGGAGGACTCACTGTCCTGGGTGGAACGTGTCTTTTCATAATGATCAATAGACAAAATCAAACATTAAAGCAGCTAAAAGTAACTTTCATTCTGTGTTGATTCTGGCGCCCCCTGTGGACAAAAGCGGTATGAGCACCGCCAGCTGCTGTCATATTGCGATCTTGCTAGCGCTTGCAACATATTTCTAATACTATTCATTAAAAAAAAATGTAAACACATTTGTTTGCAGGATGTATGACAATGAGGTTTTAGTAAGTATTAAAAGCAGAGAGGAAACTCCTCCCTGTCAGTGTTTTACTGTCATATATGATGTTTTTGCCATTATGTATGTAGCATTTTACTGCTTTAATTGTTTAATATTGAGCTAATTTTAACTATTGTATATACTGTTAGGTTGTTTAGTGGACCGACACACATCATATTCTTTAAGACATTCATTTGTGGCGTCACTGTCCTTTGAGAATAAAACACAGTATCTCTGAAAACTCTCTCTCTCAGGGCGCCACAACAGCTCCTCTGTCACGCTTCATCCTCACTCTTACTGTCCAAGAAGGCAATGAAGAAAGGCCAAAAAAGTACTTAAAAAAGGAAATAGATATACCTCTCAAGAGCTCAGTTTTCAACTTGGTGATAAAGCAGTTTCCAGCTAATCCAAGGGAGGTATTAAAATACTTTCTTCAGTTCTTTTTTCCCCAATTTATAAAGGAACACTTCATGCTTCACCAAATCAGGAGATACATATTATTACTTTGCCAGAAGGGGTATCAAGAATTGTAAGACAAATGTGGTGAATAAAAAGCGCATCATTTGCCTCCAAAGTGCAATATAGTAGATTTATAAAGCGGCTACAAAG
This sequence comes from Acanthopagrus latus, assembly GCF_904848185.1. NCBI lineage: Eukaryota > Metazoa > Chordata > Actinopteri > Spariformes > Sparidae > Acanthopagrus > Acanthopagrus latus. The sequence goes on along the minus strand of NC_051044.1, from coordinate 8,471,591 downwards.
ACGATTCCCTCTTAATGTGTTTAAAGTGGAATAGAAGAAATCAAAAATATGAAGGATCAGACTCACAATCTTGCTTTCCAAACGTTCCACATACATGAAAGTTAAGACAGCGCTAACACAGGGATTCATCGGTCCCTCTGTTTCTTTTTTTCCAAGGACTGTGAACTTTGTTCCTCATCACGTACTGCACATGAGAATCATGTTAGGGAAGGATCTAGAAATGTCTAGTTTCAGCATTCGGCATGATCACAACTTATAAGTCTTGCAGTTTATTTATAAGTTCTAGATGTTGTAAATACAGAAAACATCGCAAAAATATTTAGTGGACAAATTACAGATATATGTGCTCTTCAAAAATGTATATTTTGCGTTTCCTTTTGGCATTTTGAGGTTCTACATTTCGCCTGCCTGTCTCACCTGCTGCTGCTACACCAAAAAAGAAATTAGCTGCACACAAATAATGAGCAATCTGATCTGAATTAATCTGGGAAATTTATTACAATAATCAAATACATACAAGCTTACATAGCCACGACTCTTGCATTCACTGACACAAATAAAATCGGTCCAGTTTTGTTTAAATGCACGTAACAAAGCTTCTCTGTCACGAATGTCTATTTTCAGACCGGCCCCCCCCCCATGTTTGTTTGGACCCTCTCATTCACAGAAACAACAGGTTTTTGTTGGGATCCTCTTGGGCATAACACTGCAGACGTTTGTGAGCGTTAGCCCGTCGATGAATACTGATGGCTCGCTCGCCGCGGTGTCAAAGTGCTCACACATTCCACAGCCGGCAGAGCATAATGGTGACAAATGATGTCAGCTCGAACCTCCGCAGACGGAGAAGAAGCTAACACCACAGCTCCAAGTGCCACAGACACCTAACACTGCTTGGACGTGATGGTTTATTGTGTTCCTGAAGTCAAACAGGCAGCTTCACCCCGAGTAAGGGTCATCCTGCTGTTTTGTTAGCTATTCATATTTTTAAAGGGGAGAAAAAAGGGCTAGTATTTCTGAATTACCTTCAACTGTTCTTCCATATCTGATATCCTCTTTTTTAGACTCCAACTTTCCTATGAAGAATAACATTTAATAAAAAATAATCAAGATAAACCAAAACACTTTGAGTAAAAAAAACAAAAAAAACAAAACATATTCGTGAATATAAAAATGATATTCTTACCTTTTTTTCTGTCTCAAGCATGTTGGAGCCACAGTCTCCTGGCTTCCCCTTCTGCAACAATATAGGGTTATTACATGAAAAGCCTTGAAAAGTGTGTGGTTATCATGTGTCTGTGGTGGATATATCCAATATACCCACAGATACACACAGAAACTTTAATGCGGTTCACTGTTGTAATTCAAGAATTCAGACCTGGAAACTGACAGTAATCACGTTGCAGCTTCCTCGTCCGGCTGCAAATCTTTCATGTCACATTTCTGTCACGTTACTGTATTACCTGCTATCATAACGAGAATATATGGCAGACACTTCTGTGTGCGCTCAAGAAAAATCTGATTAATTTAAATTATGGCCTGTGGAGAAACGTCTCTGTGCTTTCTGAGTCGCCTCTCCAGGAAACAAATTCCTTCATTTTCTTTCAAACTTATGAATCAGGATTGGACTTATTGACCACATGACCTACCTGTGCTCTCTGCAGTTGGTCCTGAATCATGGCGAGTTCCTGTTTACTTGTTTCCAGCCTGGACTTGAGCCTTTGATTGGTGGCCAGCGCCTTCTCATACATCTACAAAAATATGTGTCGGTTAGGATTTCCAATGACTGTTTTCACAGCGTATAGAGCAACAAACAGTGACATCAGCTGCCACAGTGACTGTTTGTGTGATAATTTTAACTGATGACTTTCAGATTTAGTTCCTTGAACACCGAAGCAACATCCAGTCCAAATACTGCCAACATGCAAACTTCATGACCTGCCTTTTTATAGTCATTGTTTGCCATCTCTTCCTCTGCCTTTTTCCTTGCAGACAGTCTGTTCTCCCTCCGTTTGAAGTAAGACTCGGCGTGGTTTGTTGAAACGTCGTTGGAGATGTCGGAGGACCCAGACGAGCCCAATCTGATAACACATGAGAGGTATTAGCGACTAAACACTGGGGCTCAGCTCGGTGTATTATCAGTGAGTCTTTTTCTGTCTTTCTCTCGGGAGATTACTCAATGTCTTTTGTATGTATTAATGTTGTGAATTAAAGTTGAGGCGCTTACCTCGACAGTCTCTCATGCTGAAACAGAGGGGAAATGTTTTTAGAACTGGCTGACTGACCAAAATGTGAGCAATGCAACAGCAAATTCAGTGTCAGTTTTTTATGAGGACCTTCCTCGTTGTCCTACTTAAAGGCAAATACCACTATTTTAAAATCTTTGCCTATATTTAAATGTTTTTGTGTAAGTGATTGATATTTGCCAAAAGTTTTGGAATCAGTCCAGTAGATCGCCTCACCCGGCAGATGTCCACTGAAAGTGCTTGTTTACAACATTATACAAATGGAGACAGACCTTTTTGGTTTATAATCTGATCCTTTTTGTAGCCATAAACACAGGTGTCATCCAAAAACAAGTCTAGTCTTTCTATAAAATCATGGGTTGTTGCAAGAAGATGGCGACTGAAATGTGAGTCAGAGTCGGACGTCAGAGTTTTGAGGTTAAGTAGAGGAACTGCCAGAAGAGTTTACTTACAAACTGACTGACTATTAACTGATTTGGACATCCTAAATGAAGGAACAACTGAAACAAACCACCTCCAGCGAGAGTTCAGAGTGAGATTTCTGCATGTGCAAGGCCTGTTTCTGCTTTTTAAAGAGGATCTCACTTTTTATAATATTGTCAGACGCTACAGCCTGTCAGTGTCACAAACACTTTTTGTGGACGTAACTTTAACAGTCAAAGTTGGCCCAAAAGGATTACAGTGCCATTACAGAACTATTACAACCGTGGCATGGCTGCCAGCTGAGATGATCTACTGGACCAATTGCAAATGTTTTGGCAAATATGAAGCATTTACACACTAAAAAAAGGAAATGCATGGCACCGGGTTGAAAAAAAACTGGATTCCCCTTTAAGGTTTTAGAAGCATTTATTCCCAACTTAAACCTTATGTGGCATGAACAAGTCATTCAACCACATCATGACCCTTTTCTTTATTTGAATAGATGCTCATTACTGCACAAATAATGACATCCCACAGCTTGACTCCTTCATTTACTTGACAGGCTGTTTGGTCCTGATGTGAGATTTATGAAGTACAATAAGAATTCAAATCCACAAACGAGGTTGTTTTCGTACTATGTCGACCTTTTTTTCCCTCTACATAATAATGTAACTGTGCAGTTTGTGTCCACCCGGGACATATGTTATTACGTGAACATGTCAGCAAGTACATTCATTATCTGTACATCTCGGTGATTCTTTGAAGTGACCTGACCAGTAATTCTTTACGAAAGAACTTCCAAGAAAAGGTTTATGGCGGTCTGACATACCGAGCCAAGTTAAAGAAGGAGAGAGGAAATGATCCCTTAAATAAACTGACAAGCACAGATAAGTAAACACATCCAAAAAAGGTAATAGTTCTGGCAGTGGCGTTCACGATTTGTTCATTATGGCCTGCTGAAGATGGAGGTTTTAGTGTGGTGTCCTTGAGAGACATTCAAGAGGACGCACTTCAGATGCTGCTGTATAATGAAAACTCACACAAAAATACTACGAACCACATTGTAATATTTTGATTAAGATAGGTGACAAATGAAGTGTGTTAGCAAGATGTCGAGCCAGTACGAGCTGTCAGATAAGCTTCAGTTTTCCTTGGCAGAGACTGTCCCTTAACGTCTACTGGAAAAAACTATTCTTTCAGTGTACTCCCTTATTTAGTGCTTCTGATGGAAATGGTGGAGAGCTCTGTCTAGCACAATGCTGAAATTAGGAGGTTTTTTAAAAAATTTTTATTTCCCTGGTGATTGTGAGGGCCATATTTACTGTATATAATGTTCCAAACTGTTTCCTCTTCTGTGTGTATGACTTGTGAGCTGATTCGGTGTTGGGGCAAGAAGTTTTGCCAGGATAATGTTTCTAAGTTTCTGTACGTTTTTCCCATCTGTGAAATTTAGTGAGAAAAAAAAAATGTTCGAAACAGAGTAAGAAAAAAAAAAAATCAGTAAAAACCCCCTCTGAATTTTCCTTTTTGTAGCCATAAACATAGCTGTTGTCCAAAATGAAATCTTTCTCTAAAATCATGTGCGAGGTGGGTTGTTGCAAAAAGACCACGGCTGAAACGCGACTCAGAGTCGGACTTCAGAGTTTTGAGGTTAAGTAGAGGAGCTGCCAGAAGATTTTCTGTACAAAGTCACTGAATATTAACTGATTTTCAAAAATGAAAAAATTTAAAAAAGTCAAAAATTCCCTCCCATTTGTTTGTTTTTGTAATACTCATTTTTACCACAAGAGGCTGAGGTGCACAACTTTCCCATGTCATTAGACCAAGCTTAGACACCAGACAAAATTAAAATCCCAGCGGACAGCATGGGTATGTGCACAGCTGATTGAAAAAAAAGGGGGGGGGTTTCCCAAAAGAAAAAATAATCTTTTCACGAGAAAATATAACGTAAATGTTTTTGTTTTTCCAGGAAGAGTGTTTGTTTTTGTAATACTATTTTTTTACCACAAGAGGCTGTAGTGCACAACTGTCCCATGTCCTTAGATTAGACTTAGAAAACAGATCACCTTCGGGGCTTCTGTAGCCTCCCTTTCATACAGGTGTACTTTTTCCACCTAGATCAGCTGACCTGCCACCCTCACACACTGACCTCTAGTGGACAGGCGGGTCTGTTACACACTTAGGTGTGAGACCGGTCTGAGCATCACTATACTTATGGTTGTTATTTTACCATGCTGATGCTAGCACTTGGCTCAAAGCCCAACTTTACAACAACGAGGTAATCCAAAGCGTGTCATGTGAAAGAAAAAAAAGGTTTTAAGTCAAGATATATTAAACAGCTCACAGGAGACAGAAGCCCAGGAGCTGCCGTAGATCCTCTCCTGAACCTGCTGAACTCATCCTCCTCTCCTGCAAAATGCTCATTCATCGTATTAATGACGTGGAATCTAATATGACTCTTTCAGGTTTATTACATTCGCCAGTGCTAACAATCAAAATGTACCAACTCATAAGCTGTAATTATCTTCCCTGTCATAAATACTCCTGCATACATCAGAGAAATACAGGTGCACCGGATGATTTATTCCTGCTGGCACAGCTTCTGAGGACGGTACATGCAGTTCCATCTCATGTTGTACTTTATTCTTCAGACGTCGAGACTTTATTGTCACAGTCACGTGAGCTAAAGCAAAAAGCAGACTTGTGGCCACTGCTTAAACATGTCTAACTAAATAATGGAGATGACAAGTGGATTCCTGTAAAGAACAAACAGGGCTTTAAGTTACAGACGCGATGTGTAAACACTGTGATATGCCTCGGCTCAGACATTTACAAGATCACTGGATCCTCACCAGACTCTGATGTCAGCTCCTTCCAGGCTGTCTCTGGACACTTGGATGTACTTAGTGGACGCTCATTAATGATATACGGTGTGCAGACTTGGAAAAAGCTCTGGTTTAGATTAAGCAACGTGACATATAAACAGATGCTGATGGAAACCGAGGATTCTGTGGCATTTTTATCCCATGTATGTGAGCGTCTCTGTCACTAAGCTGTCCTCCAGCCCTTCTACATCCCATGAGGAACCTCTTGCCTGCTGACCAGCTATTCCCAAGTGGAAAATGTGAGCTTCCCGTAGGACTAGCAGAGAGATAAACATCCATAAATACTGCGTCCGAGTTCCCACAGGCCGGTCCTGAGCGCTCTATCCCTCCTTCTCTCTGCTCCCTGTCATCCTGTCGTTCACCCCCTGTTTTCTTTCTACTCTCTTCCTGTGTCTCTCTCTTCTTCTCTCCATTTACGCTTCCCAAGTGGATTCTTCGTTTACGTAAACAGATATGACTAACTGCTCATTACAACTTTGCCTCAGTCACACTCACAAGGCTTGTTCCTCTGTGCTCAGGCACGACAACATGCAATTTTGTGTCACAGTTTATGTGAGTCATTACAAAGCTTTATAAGCAAGTCCAAGTGTTTTTGAGAGATAAAAACTGTTATTTTCTGGGATGTCACGGTGGCCTCGGAGTCCAAGATGCATATCATTGTAACTATGCTGTTCCCGGTGTGCTATTAGGAATACAGGCAAATGTCATCAACTGGTAATAGACAACTTTATCTGCTCTGACTTATTATTATATCCAACAAGGCAGCCAAACAGACGACTGGAGTTCGAATCACACTATCGGATATTTTTACCTGGAGATGTTTAGGGCCATTTTAATGGTGACAAGGCCGGGTGTTTTTTTGTTTTTTTTTAAGCAGACCTGCGAACATTTCTAGTGGTTTTAATGGAGACAAACCCATGTGGTTTTGAGGAGCCACAGAGACAATTTCCAGCCATTTTAGTGGTGACAAAACCAGGTGTTTTTCAAGGAGCCATGAAGACATTTCCATCCACTTTAATGGTGTCAATGGGTGGTTTGTGGCGACCAAAATGGTTACCATCTCCATCCAGACCATCTCCATCCATGAGTGTGGCAACCAAAACAAGTATTTTAATCCAAACCATGATGTTTTCCTGAACAAATGAAAAGTTGCAACATCCAGTTTTAACTTGTGTGTAGATTTGCAGAAACTTACTTACAACTCTTTCTACCAGATCATTAAGTAAGAAAACCAACCGTTTTTTGACACCGAGGTCAAGATTTCTGGGTCAAATAAGGATTCCTATGGCTGTAGTTTCCTTTTGATAGTAGCCAGACTGGTTGCAGTATCCATTTTGCTATGGGCTCTGACAGTAGTACAACAGAAATACAATTTGAAACATTTCAACTTTAAAATTGTAGGAAGAACCTGTCTCATTCAATAGAGCAATATGTAATAAAGAAATACAGTTGATGAATGGAAACAACAACATCTGTATTTCCTTGTATGGAATTACTTTTCAATTAAAGTGCCAGAATAAATGCATACACTTATAATTATTGTCATGTCTTCACAGGAGCCCTAGAAGAGTCACTGATGACGCCCTCTCCTGAGAAACTCTGCTGTACATCCTTCTGAATGCAGTTCGTCTGTTACAAAGAAAGATAATGTAATCCTGAAAGCATCTTTAGTTGCATTCCAAAAGCTGTAATGTGTAAACACTGTTTCCAAAGAAGAGACTCAAGTTATTTCAAATGAGGCAGGACAGAGTCATTTAGGACTCATTTTCCATTAATTATAAAGGCTATGTCGTGAACGGATATTGAACTATAGATGATACGTCCAAAGATTCCATGACAAAATATACAAACACACAGCAAAGCCTCTGCGGTTTGTTACAGAGACATTTGTTTGACCCTGGCTGAACTTTAATGTTAGTGTTTTGAATTATGTCAGCCATGGCATTTCCTCTAACTAAACAGACACTGGAAAGATTTAAACATGATTAGACCTCACCCTCAGGCTCCTGGTGGCGGCGGTGGATGAAGCCGGAGAGGAGTCGGAGAGCGCCTTTCTAATGCGCAGCTGATCTTGAGAAAGCAGAGATGACATCGCTCCCGAGCTGCTGTCGCCCGCATGCAGCTGTGATGTGCTCCAAAGTACTTCCAATAAGTTTGTGATAAAAGTTCTTCTTCAACTACAAAAATACAAACAAGATGATGAAGGGTGTATTTACCCTCCACTGATGTGAAATTCTGTGCAGCTGCTATCCTCAGTGAAATAGGGAAAACTCAAGTGTGATGGTGAGACATTGAATATCTGATGAGAGTGAAAGAGCTGCATAAGTGTGAGAGCTGTGGAGGAAGTGGTCGGACCGGAGAGTAGGCGGGCTGTAGTGTGTGTGTGTGTGTGTGTGTGGACACAAGGATCTGACAGCAGTATTGTTCACTAGGGCTCTCAAGGGACTCAGGGTCACTCAGCAAATATGGAAAAAGTACAGTAAATTGTCATTAGTCTCATTTAAGGAGTTGAAATTGTCTTATTTTGGTGCTAGAGAAGTATGCTGATGTACTTCCCTGTGCGTCAAAAATAACTGTGGTTTCATACAGTGTAAAAACAAGACATAAATTCTAAGTTAATGTAAGTATACTGGTTTTGTTTGTTTCAAGCTATATATATATATATATATATATATATATATATATATATATATATATACATATATATATATGTATATATATATATATATATATATACATATATATATATATATATATACACATATATATATATATATATACACATATATATATATATATATATATATATATATATATATATATATATATGGGCGGCTGTAGCTCAGTGGGTAGAGCAGGTCGACTAGTGATCGAAAGGTCGCTAGTTCATCAGTGAGGGCCCTGCGATGAGCTGGCGACTTGTCCAGGGAGTTCCCTGCCCTCGCCCTGAGACAAAGCTGGGATTGGCTCCAGCAGCAACACCTTGTGACCCCATGGAGAGGGATAAGCGGTTACGGACAATGACATGACATATATATATATATATATATATATATATATATATATATATATATATATATATATATATATATATATATATATATATATATATATATATATATAAAATCTGACAGTGACTTTACTTACCATATATATATGCATTTGGGTCCAATGAACTCATTTAAATCAGATTCTAAAGAAACAAGATCTGCATGTTCGCAGGCCTCCTAGCATGCATTGTTTGAGAACACTCTACTGAGACAGTTCTTCCTCATAGTCTATTGAAAACGTGATGGAAACTTGCTGTGTGTTTATTAATTTATAAGATGAAGAATTAAATCTCTGCCCTCTTAGCCATAAAATTGAGGAAGAAGAAGTTTGAGGGGGAAGTTTCACATACACTTTAAAATCTGACAGTGACTTTACTTACCAAAAACAAGATGACCTCAAAAATCCCTAAGTAGACTGATCATTTTGAGCTGTTTAAAACTTCTTAGCTTGCACAAAGTAAATTTAACACTCTACTCACTCAGTTACTTTAGTTTGTAATTCTGAGGTAAGAGGGTTTTCAACTTTTTAAAAGTAAAACCAACTTTTAATATGTACAAGCAAAGTCATTCAAATAGGGGCAGATGCAGCTGTTCTTTGCATGAAGAAGAGTTCCAAGAAACAGAAACCAAAGTTGAATGCAAGATAATTTTTGTCAGTGTGGCTGATTTAACCTGTTTTCTCAAGTTCAGTTAACTTAACTCAATAAAGCTCTGACAAATTTGAATCGAACTTCGCATGAACAGATTTCAGAGACAATTTTGAGCTATTTACATATCCCAATTCAACTCATATATTAAAGGTGGCAGCTGAACTTACATTTTTAAGCTGAAAAAGCCCAAAAATGACTTACGTCGATTTTTTTTTTTACAAAGGAGAAACAAGGCTAGTAAAAAAAAAACAGTAACTCCCAAATCAAAACATCTGGTAGATGGTACATCTGAAAGTTATAATCAAGTGCAGCAGATGGAGAAACGCACATGGGTTTGTGTTGTCTGGTGTCGGGTTTGGTGAGATAAGAGTGTACACAAACAACAAATGTACTGTGCTGACAGTACGCAATGGAGGCTGCGTGTGTGCGGTTAAGATGAGCTCACAGACCTTTCTGATGTGTTCCATGATGCATACATTACGCTAGCACAGGTCATTTGTTTGCGGTTCATTCTCCTAATAAGGGCGTCTAAAGAGGTGCACTTTCTGGGCGTGAAGCATGCTGCAGATGGAATGTGACAAACGTATTTCATTTGCAAAATATGCTGGTACCGAGAAGTTCAAACACACAATATTCGGCACGGCTTAAACACACATTTGAAACAGTCTTGAGAGTCGGAGGGAGAAAGTGTTGGTGGTCTCAGGTGGTGATACACACCAGGTGCTTCATTTTGTGTCTCGGCTCGCTACTCATTAATTCTGAGTCAGAGATGGCTGTCTGAGCAAACCTCGCCTGCACCTGCTGTAGTCCAAACATAGAATTAAATTAGGCAAATACATTCATAAATTCTCACAGTGATCCTGATGAGATCATGTGGTGCTCTAGTAGTAATCCCTGCACAGTACAGTTTTGGATGAAGGGGGTTTCAGCCGCCGCAGAGGAGGTTATGTTTTTAGCTGCGTCCATCGGTCGATTGGTTTGTCAAGATGATAACACAAAAACTGCTGAGCGGATTTCCACGAAACTTGGATTGAGGTTGGGTCTTGGCCCAGAATAGATCCCATTAGGTTTTGGTGTGGGTGTGGATCATAATCCAAGATTTTTTTTTTCGCTTTCTTTGAGGTGGTTTTTGTTCTTTTCTCGGGGAAAGTATTCATGGTTTCCAATCAGGCATATTTAGGCAGCGATGGTGGTGGAGTGCCATTCTAGTTTTTATTGCATTTGCCACACAAACATGATTCATGAGTTATTTTTACCATATTTGAGCTAAATGTGGCCATGGCTACTGTATGTACAAGTGAAATCTGAGCACTGCTTCACTGGGCAGACAGGAAATGGGGGAGAGAAGGTTGTGACATGCAACAAATGTCACCAGCTGGAATTAAACTCTGGACAGTGCAGCCATGCAGCGTGTACTGTTAGCATTAAGCACACACTTTACACACTTACTTTGTCAAAGCCACAACAAAACCTCCTACAACAACTATGCCTAATCAAACATGCCCATCAGCTTGTTTTCACCTTCCACTCCCCCTTTTTGTTTTGTTTTTTTGTCCCAAGAAATTCACGTAATTAATCCCTTTGTCAAAAGAGCTGAAAGGAAGTAGCAACGTTGACAGGTGGATTGGTCTCTGGGCTTTATTCAGTGCATAACTGTCTGTTAAAACGCACCCTCGTGGTAACCGAAGAGTCAGTGATATCAAATAAACGACATGTGGTCGCAGTTGCTTTTCCATCAGCGTGAGCTCAGACGGGATGTCACAGAGGGGTAACTGTAGTCTGCGCAACATGGGAGAGATCAAGCATGAAGCTAGATGTAGACAGTTGTGAGTAGAATTTCCATTTTTAGTCATTTTACAAACAAGACAAAACTCATGAGACACTCACAGAGCCCCCCCCTTTTTTCCTTTTAGTTGCTCTATCATATTATTCCTCACCATCACAGTAGTAATCAGGCTCCACCTACTGGCAGAAATAGCACTCTAACCTTTTCACAAAAGGGCTTCATGACAGGAGAACAGTATGTACCAGTGGAGACACATGCAACCCCATGTACACAGCATGTGCACCCATACCATAAATAACTCTGCAACGAGAGACACTACATGTACTTGTGTTAAATTACAAGCTATAAGCACAGTCACATTTCTCTGTCACATTGCAGCGAACAATTGACACAACTCGCTCTGTCAGACATGTGCAGCCATGTTAATGTCTGTCCAATGAAGCCTTTGTCTTCCAGTTTCTTTCATTTTATATCTAACTAAAAACAGCAACTATACATCAACATTTGTTGTCAAATTTATAAAAATCTAAGTCATTTCTAATGAGACCATATGTACTTTGAAGAGAAGGAAAGTATATCTGGAATTAGATTACATAGGTACTTAGAACATAGTTTTAGCACATTGTTCATGTTTTTTCAGGATGGACAGCTAACCTGACACAATCTACATGTCAGACAACCAAACAAGTAGAATAAAACAAATATCAGCAGCCACCTCTTAAAGAGAGCATGCTGGAGGTATAAATATGATCATTTATCAAAATAAGACTTAAAAATTATAGAAGTATTGGTTCAACTACTCGTCCACCTCATTTTCATCCACGAAAACCTCACTATTTAATTCAGCCGACTCTTCCTCTACATCCTCCCAGCTCTCCTCATCTTCTTCGGATACCTCCTCTTCCAAAGAATCGTCCAAAACGTCATAGTCCACAGTGTCTCCTGGGATCTCCTCTTCGTCTGTCTTCCCAGTAACCTCCTCCTCCTCACTATGTCCTGTAATTTCCTTGTCTTCTTGCTCTTCTAGTGTAACTTCTTCTTCCTCTTCTGTAATTTCCTCCTCCTCCTCATCTTCCTCTTCTATAATTTCTTCTTCATCCTCTATATTTTCATCTGTCTCCTCATCTGTAACATCGCCCGTCACTTCCTGTTCCAGTTCCTCCTCCATTGCCTCCTCTGCCTCGTCTTCCGGTTCATCTTCAGCATCTAGCTGCTCAGTCTTTTCCTCAACATCTTCTAGCTTCTCCTGCCCCTCAGTGACATTCTGTGCCATACTGGAGACAAGCTCTTCTTCTGCTGGGGCCTCCTCATTTGACTTTGCTTTCACTGACAGAGGAGTAGTCGCCAACTGAGGTAGACAGATATGCTAATCATTAATGGAATTCAATTCTTGCAAGATGAAAACAACGTATATTGTTACAAAATGCTTTGATTAATCTTTCACTTGAAAAAGCAATCTAAGTTAGAGAAGCAGTGTTATACCTGGGTGTGAAACGTCTGCAGCTGAGCCATGATGCTGCTGTGGAGGGTCTGTGAAGTGGAGAACTGCTCATCCAGAGTCATCTGCACTGAACTGAGCATATTTTCTAAAGCCTGGGCACGCTTAGCCTGCTTAGCCTCCAGAAGCTCCCTGAAAAAACAAAAATAAAAATCACACACACAGCAGAAATTAACTGTCTTTGAAATGTCAGCAGGGTCAACATGCATATCAACTCTGTGAGATCAAACTGAGCTCACTTTATTGCAGCCATCTCCTGGTTGTTTGTAGAAAGTGCAACACTATGAAGCTGCATTGACTCTTTCATCTTATTCAGCTCTGAGGTTTGTCCCTCCAGCAGTGCACTGAGAGCCTCCACTGATGCAACCTGCTCATCGGCCTTAGCGTACGCACTGGCCACAGCATGGCTCAGCCCGGCCACACTTTCAGCCAGCACCGAGCTGGAGCTCAAACCGGCCACCACGCTCTCCTTCACGGCTTCAAACTCCTCACTCTGGTTCTTGAACATGGCCTGGAGTGTCGCGACGGACAGGGAGACCTGCTTTATCTCGGCCAATCGTGTGTCCATCTCATTGTAGAGGGCCAAAAGCTGCGAGTAACTGTTGGAGTTTAAGTCCTCCGATGTGGCCATGGCAACCTGAGCCCTCTCCTGAGCCTGCTGCTGGGCCTCCTCCAGGGCAAAGATCCTCTCTTCCACATTGAAATCAACATCGAGCTAAACAGAGTGAGAGAGAGATCATTTAGTCATGTGGCTTGATTCAATTCAAGCATTTGAAATCTGTTTTTGTCACTGATTCATGTCAGACTGAGACAATATACATTTGTAAACTTCGGTAACTATCCCTCGAATAGGCCACCTCTTGCTGTATTAGGCCATTGTGGGCAGTATTACAAATCACAGACCAGGACTCCTATCCTGTAGCATATTTGATGTTTCTATGATTCCTCTATCAATTTAATGAGATACCTTGATTTGTCAGGTTATTATTTGCCTGTAATAGATAAACATCTTAAACAATGTCTTTATTTTCCAGAAAACCCACTACAGAAGATCACAAAATGATACACATTCTTGCAGAACTAGTTACTGGTGTTTGAAATATGTCTTGCATTACGTGTGTTTCACAGTGAAGCTGTGCAATGTAACTGAAACGTGACCATGAAGCTCCTCACAGCTGGGACGTCCTAAAATATCAACAGGTGTTGTTGAAAGTGTCAAGTTTGACATTCTAAACATGTCCTACTGCTTTATAGCTTTTCAAAATAAACTCACAGACTAACAGTTTCATTCATTTTATCCTATATATAGCACAAACTTAAATTGATTTAATGGTTCTTTATTATACACATTCCCATGAGTTCGTCCACGTGTTAAGATCTGCGCATGTGCTCAAAACTGAGAAACGTAATTCTTTTATTTTGAAGGCAAATCATTCATTTCCGGGATGTCAGCTAGCTTAACGCAGCCATTTTTAACACATCATGATTTGACTGGAGCCCCCCCCGAATCGACGAAATTAAATTTAAAAAAAAGACGATTGAATTTCACCTTATTACATGATAACACAAAACTAAGTAAGGGGGAGAAGAAGTATTTTACAATTAACTGACCAGCCCAGCAGAAAACACGGGTGAGAAAAGTTAGCTAACTTGTTACCTGTCCGTCCGTCATGTGCATCACCTGCTGGAGGCTGGTGATCTTCCTCTCCATTGTCGTGAACGACTCTGTCAGCTGGTCGAGGCTTTGCTGCTGTTGTGCACAAAACCAGCCCATTATGGAGACCCCGACTGTGAAGATAATGATGAACACTAAAGCTGAAGAAGCGTAGGAGTTTATCCTCCTCTTGGACTGTGGTACCGGTTGGTCCAACAAAATGGAGGTGTCATCTTGTTGCGGCTTCTTTGACTTGCGCCTGGCCATGATAACAGCAGCAGCAGCAGCAGCAGAGAGACGGACTGGAAGAGAGGTATGTGTGCCTTCAGTGAGATGTGGCAAAGTGTGGCTTCTCAACTGCTTTTGCTATCACGTTTTCCTTTCTGCTGAAGACCCTTTGACCTAGTCAGTCATTGGACCCCCATAATACTCAAGGCACCTGCTGGGGAGGGGGGCGTGACGGCATGTTATGTAACTGCAGTTGTAGAAGTTGTGCTCAGGTCCACCACTGAAGTCAAATACCACAGAGCAGAACCACGCTACTGGATGAGAGAAGTCTTGCATCCATAACTTCTATTAAATATGAGTATATACATATCTGCAGTTAGATGTGTTTTCCTGTGTGAGCAGTTAAAACCAGTCCTAGTGTTGACAAGTTGGACAACAGTACTGTATGTGCTGGTGTGTTGTACATTTATAGGGGAGATTTTATACATGAAATGTGTCCGTACTTGAGGTCGAGCGATGTGGCTTTTTCTGGGCTGATACTGACAGTGATTAGTAGGAAACAAGGAGACTGAAGAATTATAGTTGGAACCATTTTCAATTTCTCTAATTTCTAACAACCAGTGATGAAATATACTGTTCTCAAGTACAATTTTGAGGTTCTTTACTTGAGTCTTTCCATGTTCTACTACTTTATACTTATTCTCCACAACATTTATTATAATATAATAAATGTATATTATACATTTAGATTTCTCAGTGTACACTGTAGGTTAATACTTGTGACGAGTTACCAGTCAGATGTTGGTGTGGTTGGGACATCGAGTGAGTGGATGCTGCATCAAAGTTTATTTTATCAGCAATCTGACAGAAAGAAATAAACGATACTGATAATCAGAAAATGCTGAATATCAGCGTTTATAAACAACCAGAGTGAGAGGTGATCTACCCCTGATCTGGTCCAAAAGTGAGGCTGTGATATAAACATAGTGGAATAAAAATTAAAGCATTTCCCCTGAATTGCAGTGCAGGAAAATTAAACAAATTCTTTCAAATTAATTCCAAGTACCTCAAAAATGTACTAAATAAATGCGCTCAAGCTGCTTTTTTTATGTTTTGGTGCCAATTCTGATGCCAAGCACCTCATGGAACTGCGATGTAGACAAGCAGCAACCTTTGTTACTTCGAAATGGAGCCAACACGGAGTTGCCAAACACTGCAGTTCCTTGAATGGCCGTTTTAGGGTGACTCCAAAAGAGAGATTAAATCCCCACAGAGCCCAGTATTTAAATGCCCAACTCTATAGCAGAAATATACATATATAGCTTTTTAGAAAAAAAAAATGTAGGTTTCTGTTACAATACAACTCACTTGTTTTGATTTATATCAAGGCTTTAAGAAATTGAAACGTTAGTGTCAGTAAGTTTTGAATAGGATTTACATAGCATCTCTTGTAAAATGTTCCTCATCCCTTCCCAGGAAAAGTCCTTAATCCAAACATTAGGTAAATTCAGAAGTGCACTGTTGGAAAGCTAATCACTAAATGTACATTTAAAACACAGACCATTCCCTTTTAGAATATAAAAGTGTGTGTGCTAACTGTCAGTCTTCATCTTCAAAAAGAAAAAGTGTGTTTTAATGGTGAAATTTCACATGGACAATAACACAGACATCAAGATTAAACAATCTCTCTTTAATCATGTAAGACTTTACAGGAATTTACAACTCCTTTTACATAAGCTAGTATAACATTAAACTAATAACAGTGCTTCTGTATTACATGTGCATGGGATTCAAACAAAACAGTTTAGGGGCTAGTGAAATAAGTAATGACAAAAGTGATTTAAGTTGGATTGTGTAATATAAATTGAAATAATTGAAAACAGACTCAAACACTCAAAGAAATTAAAACATTAATCGTGTCCTTCTGCTGTGTATTTGACCTCATCTTAAGTAAATGGAAGCATGGCGGTGAAATATCTTTTAAGTTTGATAGCACAGGCTACAACACTTTCCAGAAGTAAACAAAACTGGTTTCTCATTTGAGTGTTAAATGGAACAAGGTAAAATAAAGAAGTTGTCACAAAATTTAAAACAAAGCTTCTAATTGATTTAAAACACAGTAATTCATCTGTTGGTTCAGCTTCTGTCCAGTAGGTGCAGTTCTTCTTCACTCTGATGAGAAATATATTAACAGTCTCAGGTTGTAAAAAATTAATTAAACATTTTTGATTCTCAAAAGTTGTACAAATACATACCTTTGACATTCAGCATCATTGAGGACTCAGTTGTTCCCAGTTTGTTCTCAATGATGACTTTGTATTCCCCGTTGTCCTTGGGTCCCACCCTGAGGATGAGCATGGAGCAGACTCCACACACATTAGTGATGTGGTAGTTGGTGTTTGTGTTCAGGCTGATATTGTTGCAGTACCATGTCACACGTGGAGCTGGATCACCCTTAACAGCACAGGTCATACAGCACTCATATCCCTGTGGAGCTGTACGCCTCCTCAGGGGAATAATAAATGATGGTGGGGACTGAAAGTCCAAGGACTTTGACTCTGGCATGTTTACTTTGAACTTTTCTGAAACACAAAGAAATGCACATAGTTGATAGTTTTACAGAATTATAGTAGTTGGGGACTACGGTTTTATTAGTTGACTTGTAGAAAATGTTTTCCCCAAGTTATTGTTGAATCCCTAAAAATTTCAACCAAGCTGGTAAATCCACCTCTTGCCAAAGCCAGTAATAAAGCCATCAATGCTGTTGATATACTGAGGTGATTTTAGCAGGAAAATAACACAAAAGTCACATACCGGAATTCATCTATGTTGGAACCATGCTTTAGTAAAAGTGAGAATTGATTGAGTTGTGATTGGAGGCACAAACCTTTTTCCTTTTTGGTTTGAAACACAGGGGACAGAGAAGGTGGTGAGAGACCCATGTCATTTTTAGCAAATACTCTGAAGTAATACTCCCGTCCAGGCAAAATGTTGACAACTGTGAACTTGTTGTTGAACAGATTGTCTGCCACTGTCCTCCAAGTGCGTTTGAAGGAGTCACGCTTGGACACCATGTAGTGTAGTCTGTCATCCCTCTTCTCATCTGGAGAGGAAGTCCAGGACAGTGTCACTGTTCCTGAGATGTTCTGATCCAACTCCACTGGACCTGGAGGCTTGGGATCATCTACAAGCACCACAGAGATCCAGATTTGTGACAAAACAGGGTTAGTTCACTGAATTTTGAATCGGACTCCTACCCCTTGTATAACAATGTAGAACAATGATATGCTTACATTAGCTCAACCAGTTGCCAGCAATGTTACCGCATTTTATGATATTGTTGAAAAAAACATGTTTACAATAGAGGAGAACCAAAACCAGCAGAGTCATCTTTCACCTTATGTTGGCACTGGAGACTATAGGTAACTTCACATTATCTCTAACACACTTACACTGATAAACCTATGAGGTTCAAGTGACAAAAATATCTTTCTATCCAACAAACTGTACTCGCCATATACAGTATCTGTAGCAAGTGTTGTGTTAAAAGTCTCAAAAAGGTTGCATGGAACAGCTAATGAGGCTCGCATTCAGTCCCTGTAACCTTTGTTGGAATCACCTGTAACTCTGATTTCAACATTGAAGCTCTCTTGGCCGACAATGTTCTTGACAGTTATGGTGTAGATGCCGGTGTCAGACCATTCAGATGTTGGGATCAACAGTTGAGAGCCTTTATCAGAGTTGGTAATTGTTACATGTTTTAGCACTGGCATGCCATCTTTTAGCCAAGAGATCTCTGGCAGTGGGGAAGCCTGTAGACATCAAGAAAATATCAGATCAATTGGTTAAGAAGTCTGACAATGTGTAGTTTCACACTATAAAAATACCTTATCCTAAGATCTCATTAGTAAGAAAACCACTGGTACAATACCTCAAAGTTGATGTTCAGGCGGACTGTGTTTCCAGATTTTACCACCACAAAGGTCTTCATATTGCGATCTTTAAACTTTGGCTTTACTGTAAGGGTGAAATTTAGAACGAAATGTTTAGATTCTTATTCAGTTTAGCAAACTGTCAGATAGTATTTAATTGCTTTTTGAATATTATCAATCTTTGATTTTTAAAAAAATACTATACTATACTCTATACTCTATTGTATTAACGATTACAAAATCATATTTTTTATTCCTTTGGATATAAACAGGGTTGTTTCGAGGAAATATTATGATATAATATATGATTGTAGTAATGATTAAAAAAGATCGTGCAGTATCTCTACAAATCCAGGTAATATTCACATCCTCTGTTTAATGTACTCCATTGTTCAGCTGTTGAAAACACCACATTGCTTTGCGCATTGCGAACCTATTTCTATCCCACTGTGCTGCAAATGACTGAACAACAGGGTGGCATGACTAAATAAACAGAAGCTATCAGTTTCAATTCATACATAAACACGCTGAGAGCCTGTATCGCTGATGTGGATCTAACTCCTTTGTGTGAATACAATAAAGCAAGTCACTTTGCCTGTATTACAGTGGTGTTCTGATGTTGCATCTTCCCTTTTAAATTGCTATATTTAGTTGAAAGCTCCATTTTGAATGTCAGTAGTTTTCTGCGGGTGATGGGCTGTCCAAAGTAATTTTATAACAGTATTGCTGTTGTAAGTGCCTTGTCATAATAATTCTACCCTTTAACTCCAATATCTATGAATATTAAAGAAAAAATTCCAACGCACTATTCAGAAGGAAAGCTGTTGTGCAGGCTGTGTTTTCTTGGTACAGAGCTTTGACAGCTGTAGGGATATTTCACTGGCTGCACTGTGCAGATGTATATGGAAGAAAATCTTAGCTAGAATTAATAGAGAGAGTTGTTATTTAATTAAACATTACCAAACTACAAATTTTCTCACCAGGAGGAGGCATGGCAATGATGTAATTGTCAAAGCCCTGAGGTTCTCCATCACCTCCATAATTGGTGGCAATTACTCTCACCCAGTAGGTGGCCATCGCCTTCAAGCCAAGCACAGTGTAGGAAGTCAGAGTAATTGTGATGGCATTACAGCGGGTCCATTCAAGGCATTCTATTGGTCTGATCTCCACAAAGTACCCTTGGGCTTCGTCCTCTACCCCTTTAATTTCTTTAGGTTTTGTCCAAGCCAGTGAAAATGTGGTGTAATTGGAGGATGTTAACTTCAGGTCTGTGACTTTGCCTGGGGGTTCTGTAATTACAGTAATGAGAGGTTATTGGCTCAGCAGCGTTTTCAGTGAAGACAACAGCGGTAGAATGTAAGAGTGTGAGTGGCTTACTCATTGGATCTCTTGCAATTACTGTGTCACATGGAATACTAGGATCTCCAGCACCAGACAGGTTGATGGCAGACACTCTAAATTCATATGCTGCTCCTTCAAAAACATCTTTCACTGCATACTTTCTATCTGTGGACAAAGGAAGAAGTATTTGTTCACTTAGGTTGAGGCATAGTAATGTAGCCAATCATTATAATCATGCAGCTTGTCATATAAATTGGGTACCTGTGATAGGCCCGTCTTGGTTTACAAGGCTCCAGTAATTTGTCCCCTTCTTCTTCTTTTCCAATTTGTATCCCACTATTTTGGTACCTCCAGTATCACATGGAGGAGACCATGCCAGATTGATGCAGTCTTTAAAGGCACTGATCACTTTAGGTGCTGTTGGGGCTCCAGGATAACCTGTGGGGGAAACATGACATTTTGTCTATTCTGTGTTGTTATGTCACGTTGCTCTATTGAGATTGTAGCAGCACAACAATCAGCCATGACAACTGTAAAATAATGTGTTTTATTTTTCCACTGCAACACGAGAGGGCTTTTGATTTGAAACTGGAGGCACAAAGGAGACAATCAAAATGCAAAAAGCATAACCTGCACCAGCTTATTGCTGATGAGAGTTATATTTAGGGGATGTCGGTCTGAATAGTATGTGCACAACTCAGCTATAGTACATCACCACAAAACAAAGGGAGGCATGACCATGTGGAACTGAGCTAATCTGCTATCTTAGCTCCTGTTAACAAGTCACATCCTGCTAGCTCTCTTCACTGACAACCCAAACATGCTGGTTAGGTCAGTTGAGAAATCAGACTGGTTTAAGCTTGTACACCCGACTAGTCCAGCAAAACCAGAAACGTTCCCAACTTGGCAGTACATCAGACTTTATTCACCATGTAAAAATTTGGTAACGGAAGGTGGAATAAAGCATGATGTCCTGGAAAAGAGTATTTTAATTTGATTTGCATTGAATCTCACACTGTCACCTACAAATACCTCCTACTACAAATCCTCTAACTAAATACTCACGCAATACACCAGCTGCTATGTCTTCTGTCTGTAGGTAGTCACTGATGCCCTCTGAGTTCTTAGCTCTGATCCGGTAGCTGTATCTCCTCCCAGGGTCCACATCTGAGTCTTTGTAACTTGGGTTGCCACCAGGAATCTCTCCGACATTTGACCATTTATTGCGCCCTAGTTGTTGTCGTTCAATTATATAGTTTGTGACGGGGCATCCACCATTATCTTTTGGTGGTTTCCATTTGAACTCAACAGATGTTACAGCACTTTCCATAATGTCTACAGGTCCCTGTGGTGGTGTGGGTTTGTCTGTTGATGACATGAAAATTAATCATACCAACAGCTAAAAGCATTTGTTCTTTAGACAGTACAATGTGAAAAACATGACTAAGTTTAGCTTACTGTTGACTACTTACCCAGTACAATAAGTTTGGACGTTGCCTCTGTTGTGCCAAATTCATTTTTGATTTTGATTTTGACCTCTCCACAATCTTTCCTTTGGCACTTGTTTAAGCGGAGTTTACTCTCGGTAGCTGATATTTCAATCTTCACATTGAGAGCAGGCAAAAGCTCGTCATCATCCTTGTACCACTGTATATTCATCGGTGCCCCGCCTGAGAATGGCAGCTTCCATTCTGCACTTTCACCTGCTTTTATAATGACCGGCTGTGTGAATTTTCCCAGGGCATCAGCATCGATTTTGGGTGGATCTTTTATGTAGAAGTGTGGAGAAGAAACAGTTCAAACTCTTGTTTAAACCCTTTTTAAACAATGGTTGCCAAACCATGTTGTCGACTTTTATTCTGACCTTGTATATTAAGTGTTGCTTCTGATTTACGGCCCTCAGCTTCAAAGCGGTACACAGCTGCATCATCTTTATTACAGCAATCAATTATCAACCTGTGACAGGCTCCATCTTTGATAATTGTTACCCCATCCTCATTGGTTAGCTTGTCAGATAAGAAGATTCAATATTTATAAGATGAACATTTTGATAAATGAATGTATGCCATGACTAAAATGGACCATTACAATTTAATAAGGAAACAGCCATATGCACGGCAGTGGTCTATATACTCATAATTCTCCTAAAGTTGTCTACTTACCAACTTCCCATTTTTATACCAACGTCCCTCAGAGGTTTCGTTGCTTAATTTGCAAGACAGCTCTGCCCGTTCACCAACATTAGCAAGAGTGTCTGAGAGCCCACTGACAAACTGGACACCCCGATCTGTGACAGAAAGAAATAAAAGAATTTGAATTAGTCAATATGACCATGGCATTGTGTTTGGCCAAATGTAACCTCTGGTGAAAATACTATCAGAACTTAACACAGGTAGCTGTTTTGAAGCATATAATGTTGTTGACGCAGCATTTGGTTTATTGTTTAAATTTTTAAACTTTCTCACCTTGTTAATGTTGGTACTGTTCTGCCTTACCAGTTTTCTTGTTTACAGTATGTCTCTCTCTAGTGGTCAACAAGCAGGACTGCAGCAGATAATTGGCAATTAAACTGCAACTGCATTTTGTAACTGAACTATTACAAACTGAACTGTTTTTGGAAAATCAGAAAGGTCTCTGCTCTTAAATTTTATAGAAATGTAAATTTTGATTTCTTGAGTATAACCAAGTTATTCCTGGAGGGTCCTGGTATTTGTGAATTTGGGAATATGTGATCAATTCACCAATCTGACCTTTACCCACTCAACAAATGGCTCAAGATTTCCTTTATCTCGCTTAATTATCTAATAAGGACAATTGTACATACTCCCAGTTCCATACTTTATTGACCTACTCTGTTCTCACGAGTAGAAAGCTTCCCACTGTAGTTATCTCTCATAGATTACTCAGGGTACGGAGCGCAAGAAGTCACTCTGAGACACTTTGCAAATATTGGCCCCGATAGCAAACCTGACAAGACAGTATGCAGCAGCAGTGAATTATAATGAGAACTAAAATTATGCCTAATATCTTCAGTATGTCTGTGCGGTGCAGTGACACATTATTCACTCTTCACACATTACAATCATTTTACCTGTAACGGTGTCAGGAACCAAAGGTCCAGTTCGTGATCTCTTCTTTTTCTTATCACCTGCATCGTCGTCTTTATTTCCATCATCTCCATCTGTCAAGAGGTTCCTATTTTTGCCGTCTCCATCACCATCTCCAGAACCATCTCTTCCGTCCATTCCATCTTTTCCATCCCCACCATCCCCCAGAGCAGCCTTGGCTGCTGCATCTGCAGCGTCCTTTTCAGCCTTTGCTCGTCTGGCTGCATCCAGGTCATCTTGATTCCCAGTTTGAGTGCCCTTACGCCCTTTACGAGCATTTGGATCAGCTGGACGAAGTGAAGGTAGGGAGAATAAATCATTTGTTTGTTAAAATGCTTTAAATAGGTGAATATTTGAGATGTGTTTTTTCACACTGTCAACATTAGATCTATACTTTATTAATGAAATTTGAAAAGCAAAAGACATCCCACCTTTCACTGTGAGAGAGGCTTTGCTCGACTTAATCCCAGCAATGGCATAATATGCTCCATTATCTGCTATTTCACAGTCTTTTACCCTCAAAGTGTGAATTAGTTTGTCCTCTGAGACAGTGATCTCACACTTGTCCCCATGTTCAATTGACGAATCCTGTTTTGACCAGGTAATTCTGTTGAGGGGTTTTGACAAGACGCACTGAAAAATAGCATCCTCGCTTTCAACGACCTTCACATCCTTGATCTTGGCTGCAAACTCCACATCAGGTACTGAAAGACAAGGAAGAGGTATTAAGTGGTAGATTAACTGACTCACAACTCATTCCTAATTGTGTGTTGAACTGTCTTGCCAACTGACAAAACAACCATCCTTATTACAGATTCAATAGTACACTTGCCTTGAAAGTCAGTTGAGAGCATGTTAGATTCTTCAACATCAACCTGGTAAAATCCAGCATCTTCTGGCTGAGGATCTTTGATGCTGAAAACATACTTTGTTCCCATTTTCTTCAGGCTATGCTTTGAATTTTCATCATCACCATATGGAACCATTGTCCCATCCTTTTAGAAAAAGAAGCAGTTAGATGAGGTATTTTTTTATTTTTATTTTACTTAAGCAGCAATTGTTTTTTAAGTGTTTACTTGGAATACTCACCTTGTACAAATTAATTGCACTGTTGGGATCCCATAGTTTCATGTCCATGCTAAATTCAGCTCTTCCAGAGGGTGTTACTTCTATTTGTTTCACGTTTTCCAGTTTCTCTACAACCTAGAAATGAAAGATGAAAAGCCCAGTGTATGTATGTGTAGGTTTTGCTCCAAACTTCACTAGTGAAGCCATGGCATTTTGAATTTGAATTTATAATGTGTAATTATTGGACACCCGTCAAAGGTTGCTTCACAAAAGTATGTGGAGAATATCACCAGAAGTCACTATACTCTTTACTGTAGCTTTCTTTCACTAGAGCTACTAGCTGCTGTTAGCTGGTTAGCTCAAGTAGCAGTGCAGCCTGTGACTGTGATTATCTGACTTGCACAGAACTATAGAAAACTGAGGGATGGCTAATAGAGAGACCCTCTCTTTCTGGTGAACCACCATGGGAGCTCATATAAGAAAAAATATTGTATGACAGTCGATGTCAGAGACAAAATAGTTTTATGATCCCATTTGTATTTTGCCATGAATTACACATATGATGTTTGTCATTTTGATTTCTTTTTCTTTTAGACTTTTGTCATAAGACTAATGAATTATGAGACTGTGAAAATATGTAATTGGAGCGACTGAACATCCAGCAGTCGCAGTGATAGTCAGGTTTTTGTCATACTTACTCTGTGATGAGGTGACGTCTTGTTGGCATTGGGCTAGGTGGTAAATAACCTAGATAACTTTATCTCCACAACAGAATACATAGATGTCTTTGACACACCTAACACTTCTTCACATTCTGTTGATAATATCAAGTATTTTTAAAAATTGTTTTGAACTAAAATTTGGCCATGTCTTACGCTTTGCACCTTAAGTGGTCTTGGACAGAGTGTGGATGTTTTCTTGATATGCGCTAGGTTATTTTTGCCTTGGGCACAGGAAGAAAAACAAAATCAAAGCTTGAAATAAAATAAAACAAACTTTTGAATGTATTTGTATGAGATGTGGTTTTAAATGATAATTTAACACCTCCTGAGAAAGTTTTCTGTGACCTCCAGTGGTTTGAATTTTTACGCCTTGCCACAGTGATGAGCAAATGTACTCCAGGACCCTGTGTTATCATAATTGGATGTGATTACAATAATATCAATAATACAGTAAAGTATACTTGCACACAGAGGTGAAGAAGGCTTGATACAGTCAATCAGAGAGGGCAGCAAAAAACTAATTTACAGACTGGTGTTGAGTTACACTTTGAAGTTAGCCAACAACAAGCAAACTCTAGCTGGTGCTTGGGTCACTGGGGTTTTTTTCCCAGCCTTTACAATACTTTTGACCAAGTGTAAAATCTCACCCACATTTTGCAGGCTCAAAATCCAGACATCCAGAATTCATGTGCAGTTGTTACATAATACATATAGCACTGTACCTTAGCCTGCTCATCCTCTCTTTCCTTTTTCATCTGGCTGAGTCTCTTCAGCATCCAGCGAAAGTCAGTAACACCGAAGTCAAAACAGATCTTTTCATAGTCCTTCTTTGGTGCGCTGAGAAGCAGTTCCCAGAGCTTAGGATCAATTTCTCCTTCTTTTTTTGGTGGGAGTTGTTTTTTTCTGGTGACAATAACTCTGAAAAGACAAGACCAGAGTGTTTATGTTTTTTGAGAGTTTGCAGCAATATATATTTATAGTAAAACTTTGACTTGAGCTTACGTTTTCTTAAGCATTGATCTGAAATCCTGTGGTGCATCAGTTTCTGAAAGGAAATTGGATGTAAATTATGGAAAGAAAAATATGGGATACTTTTCTTAATGCCAAATGATTATATTATCATGATGGTTTACAATCCCAAACAAACATACACCTTCAATGATTTTTTTTAACCAAGGAATTTTGCCTGGAGACTTTTTATTATCAAAGGTGTTAGTATTTTATTACCATGTTTAACATTGCTGCTGAGATCCAAATTAAATAAAAGATCACACTGATTAAATCTCTGTTAGCCTAAAAAATAATTTCATGGAAAGATGGATGACAGAAAAAAAAAAAAAAAAATAATAAGCTCCATTAGAAATCTGCGGAAAATGTCATACCTGCCTGGCTTTTCTTCTTTAAGCCACCTGGACAAAACATCAGTAAAACAAAAATCTCAAGTAAATAGTCAAAGCTAAGTGTTAATTTTTTTCTAATTTGATACATTTACAATGAACATACTGAATATTAAGTATCTGTCTTTTACCTCCCATAACACTGAGAGTTGCAGTGCAGACAGCCTTTCCATATTCATTGGTGGCAAAGCATCTGTAGGTGTCAGCTTCCTCTGGTTTTGCACAGATTACCTGAAAAAGAATCATTCTCACTGTTAGATTGCATCTTTAGTACTCAATAGTTTTCTAACTGAATACTTTTAATAAGGTCAGATCAAAGTAAGACTTTTAAACAACAACGTGTTTGTTTTATGAGGTGTGGAGGATCTTTTTCAAAGTTGTCTCACCTCCAGAATGTGCTCTTGAGCTCTTTCATCATATCTGGTTTTGTATTTTTCTGGGTCTGTGACTTCGCCCTTATTACGCTCCCATGTTACAGTTGGTGCTGGCTCTCCATTCACTATCGCTTTGAAAAACGCTTTTTTTCCTAAAAAAAAGAAAATACAGAGTACCATACAGCAATGTTACAGTTGTATAAATTGTTTTATAACATTGTTGTATTCACAGTTTTATTTCCCAGGTTTGTTATTTACCATTTTGAGCGGTCACGTTCATTGGCTTCCGAGTGAAGTCAGGTGTTGACTTTCCAGGAGGGAGTTGCTCAACATACTGAGTGATCATAACCCCAGGAACTCTGGATCTTTTCTTGATAGCCACTGATAAGACCAGGAAATAAGGAAAAGCTCAGTTGTAGTAGGTACTTAAGGCAAACATAGACCAAAGAAACAGAAAACATGTATGTAATGCTTTATTTAAGTCAACAGAATATATTCACCAATCACGCTGTTCAGCACAGCATGAAGAAACAATATTGTCTTCAACGTATATTATATCCATGATGCGTTTATCAGTGCTTTGCCTTAGGTTGCAGTTAAACTAAAACTTCACAAGAGGTCAGTATTTCCTTTCTCTTTGTCAACAGAGCTGTGACAACATGGTAAGAAATTGGATTTCTTGGGCTGAGCTTATTGAGATGTATATTGGATAGAATTGTATTAATTAATTGTATATTATTAAAAGATATAGGGCAACCATTTATGAAAACTCATCAAAATAATTTTTAAGTGGTAGTTATGTATATACAAATAATGCATTTTTTTTCTCATTTAAAACATGTAAATCCATTTTATTTACACATTTGCAATTTAAAGAACTTAAGAGAAGGTCAGACAAGACTATGTAAATACCTGTACATTTAAAACAAACCTGTACACAATTCAAAATCTGATTAAAAATGCTGAGTTTTATGAGATGCTCTAAAAAATTTGCTTCTCTGGGGTTTTAGAAAAAAAGCTCCCACAAAGTTGAAATACCACAGTGTCAAATGATTATCACTTTTGTGTTTTTTAGCCCAGACCCTGTAGCCAGATGGCTGACACTTTTTTCCACCTTCATCCTCTCTCAGATTTCAACTGTAGGATGACTCAGAAAATAACACGACGTTTGTACACCAGCTGGTGAAATCTCAGACTCCAACTGTTACTCCCCTTCCTGCACAAGCATCATACCTCATAATGACTCAGAGCTGCTTCATTCACCCAAAGGCTTGAACCTTAACTGCTGCATAGCATAGATATGGCCAAATGGCTCATCACAGTCAAACTGTGTGGAGAATCAAATGTGTTCCACAATTACTGTCTTCAGCCACTGTTTACTGTGTAGGTACACACCAAAACTTAAAACACACTCAGTGGTTAATTAGGCTACAGTTAGATTTCTGAATGGATGTTGCACAATCTGTAGAGGCAATGGCCACAAACAAGCCATTTTTAGTAAAGATATGTTGACCAATTAATTGCATTTTAAGAAGTGTTATACAAATGCTCAATCCCCAGAATAAGGTTAAGATTTTGATTGTGTAATCTAAGATTTAGTTCTAATAAGCAACACATTTATTTTTTGCTCTATTTGAAATGTGAAACTGACATTTCAGCGAAGTAATTATCTTTTGTTTAACTGTCTTTTGTTTCTGCCATAAGTTATGGTATCTTACCACTTTTTAAGCCCATTCTGTGTATAACACTAAGTCCTTTTTTATCCCATGAACTGTTGTGGAGATATAAAATACTATAAAATAGTGTGACCTAGTGGTCATTGCCCGGGCTCATGGGGAAGTAGTACCCTGAGGCCCTGTCCACACGGGCGAAAACAATCTTTTTTTTCTCCGTCTTCCCCATCATCATTTTAAGAATATTTGCGTCCACATGGATCCACTGAAAACGACCAAAAATGCAAACGGAGAAACCAAACACAAGAAGAAGATGAAACTGGCTAGTGCAAGGAAACCAGAATCTTTTGTGTGGACCAGTAATGAGGTTGAACTGCTGCTGTGACTCATACTCAACTACAAGGCGAATAAGTTGCAAGGTAGGCTCAATATCTTCTGCGGCACGAACACAAACATGTAGGCCACTGTTGTTGTTGTTATGAGACGTCGCGGGGTTCAGAGGTCAGAGACAAGAGGTCAAGGGGTGGGGCGATGGTGTCATTGTTTCGGAAAGTATGCAGATTCGCCGTCCACATGGAAATGGGAGGGCTGCCTTTTCGGATTTCTCCACCCTGAGACCCGTTTTCAAAAAAGTGCGTTTTCAGGCGCTGCGTTTTCAGGATCCGTGTGGAGGGTCGGCCAAAACGATGCAGTATGTGTGTTTTCGCAAAAGAGCGTTTTCGTGTGGATGGCCGCTGAGTTTCATGTCAATGGACACACCACTGTGGAGATATACAGTTCCTGTTTGTAACGAAATCTGCAGGAAGTTGTTATTTAAGAACTTGAGTATTCTTTTGAATAGCAAAATTGTTTTAATAACTTTTTGTCAGGAGAGTCCACGGATGCTGTGTGAAAAGTTTGGTGCACGTCTGTGAAATTTCCTGGGAAGAGTTCCGAAAGGTAGGTTTGCGTTATTTTGCGATTTGCGAAAAAAATGGGCGTGGCCTATACCACGAGACTCAGCACAATGAACAGTGAATGCATGGATATGGCTTTTGAATGTGCGACAAAGTATATGGGAGTTACAAGCCAAAACGCACTTTCCTTGATTATAGCGTCACATAGTGGCGGAAGGTCAGGACGACAATAGATTCTAAAATTTTTCAACAGGTGTGACTTACATTCCAAGTTTGAGTTTTGGGGTATGTTTAGGCAGTAAAAAATGCAATAATTTGGGAAAAAAAATCGTCACTACAGGAGCAATAGGGACCTCGAAGGTCGAGAGCTGCTCGGGCCCTAAGTATTGCCCAGCTCTAACAGGAATTAATTAACTTGGACTACGAAAGAGCGCAGCTACAAAAACTAGTTACTAGTAACTTTGCAGTGTAACCAGATCCTCTCAGTGACGAACTAAACTCATCACCTTTCTACAGCAGTCCTACTTCAGTTAGAGGGCATATATTGAATATTCATCGAGTTCTATCTCTCAAGGGCTTGGTTTACGCTCTTATATCATCTGAGTGCAGGCAGGATTCTTGTAACCTTGTTCCTCAAGCATTGATTAACACATAATCCATGTCTGGTAGTACACAGTCAGTCGTTTGCTTTTGCATACCAAACACTCCTGGAAGAACTGCCAGTTTTGAAAGCAGCAGACTTCAAAATACTTGATGTAATAATGTAATGATGTATTGTATTGTATCCTTTCACTCTGAGCCACCAACACTTAGCCTCTAGAATAGGAACAAATGGCCTCAGGCACTCTGGGAGATAGAAATTGACACTGATACACTTCCTGACTTTCATATACTGTATATCCATGATAGACATTTCTCTATTTCTAGTACATGGTGTTTCTGTCATCAAATGATGTTTGGATGTTTTCAAGTGTTGAAAAAAAAAGATTATTTTAATCAGCAGGTATATTTTCTCTCTGTACTTCATTTTCTGTACCTCCTATGTTCTGTGCTCTTCCTCTTCTACAATCTAAATTGAAATCGCGATCCACTTTCTGAATTGCTAAATTCGGAAATGTCTGTAGACTGAATTGAAATAGTCTATGAATTCCTCCGTTTACACCATTTAAAATACAATATTTCATCGCATTACATTGTCATGCTGCTAACTATAAGGCACCCTGAAACTACTTTTATTTAAAGATTTGTGAAAGTGTAAATATACTGTATTTTGTATGTTAAATGTGTACTAATACAACTTGGTGAACAGTAAACACTTATATTCAAGTGCAACAAACAAAACAACCACAAAAAAGTGCCTTACATTTTCCAAACTTACCTGAGGCTTTTGGTTCCTGGTTTGTTAAGGAACTCATTGCAGCGTTGTTGATTGTTTGTTAACCCTCCGGGTTTGATGGCTTTGTGGCTGAGACACAAAGAAAAACTGTCACAGTTTGAAGTATCCAGCTACATTAGCAGTCATCATTAGACAGTATTTGGTACCGAGCATCATTTTTTAGTGTCTTTATAGATTATTTTTACAAGGCAAATGATGGAAAAATGGTATGCTCTGTTTAAGATGCACAATTTGCATTTGTAGTTGTGGGTAAATCAGATACTCCAGCTGAACTAACATCATGCTGTACTTAATGTGTTCTATCACTTTTTTATTCAGACCGAAGAAAAACACAATTAGGGCAGCTTTGAAAAAATAACTGTTTTTTTTGTGTTTGGGGTTATTTATGGAAAACATTTTGAACAGTGAAAAGGTTTCTATTTATGCCTCATCATCAACTCAAAATTCACAAAATAACTCTAAAATAAATGTTAAAGAGATTTGCTGACAAAATCATGAAAAGGAAAAGAAATCTTCAAGCAGCAAAGCTGTTTGTAAATTTAGTATCACTAAACACACTTTATATCACCTTGGAGTGGTGTTTCTTTGCATAGCTCTTAGGTATCTTATCATAATTAAAGTGGGGAGAAAAAGAAAATGATGCAACAATAATTAGATATGATAAATATATATTCAGGAAATGTCAGAAAATAGCAAAAACTGGCCCTAAAG
Organism: Acanthopagrus latus; assembly: GCF_904848185.1. Taxonomy (NCBI): domain Eukaryota; kingdom Metazoa; phylum Chordata; class Actinopteri; order Spariformes; family Sparidae; genus Acanthopagrus; species Acanthopagrus latus. The sequence goes on along the minus strand of NC_051044.1, from coordinate 8,440,557 downwards.
TATTCCCCGTCAATTTACTAATCGATTGTTTATGCTCTAATTGTATTTTCATATCATTTATTTGGAGCTCCCCCCATGGCCTGAAGTATCCTCAAAGCCACATGACTCAACTCCATGACAGTAACTGCTGGGGTCATGAGAAACTCGGAGCCCTTCAAATGGGGTTGGGGGCCAGGAAAGGTTTGGAGGTTCTCCTCATGTATCATCTGTGTTACCGTATGACATCAGCCTGTCAAAGTGGGGGTGCCTTTACTCCTGCGTGACTCGTGCAGACATTTGGAGACGAATGCTGGGACACTGTAAAAGAGGAATGTGAAATCCCACCTAGTGGCTGACTCTGCCCAACTGCCTGTGGAGTCAAGTGGCTGTGCCAGCAGTTTAACTGCTCAGGATCCAAACATAGACAGGGCCAGAATGTCTTGAAATCAAACTGTTAAGCCAGTGCACGTATCTGTAAATCTCTTTTATGCCACCAACTCTTAAAAATTATGTTTTGCCCAGTGGTTCTTGTTAGGTGCCTAGTTGTTAACTGCCAGCAAAAGACTGAAAGTAAACTTTAAAGTCAGTCTACTTGTCCTGAGTGATTTATTTGTTTTGTGTTGGAACGTGAGAAGGCTTAGATTGTGTACTTTCTTCTTTGAAAAGCCAAACTTTTCCAAAGAGGTTTATTATAGAGATACAGAGTTTTCTCCAACAAGCCCTAAGCATATGGACAGCAAACAGGGATGACTTTGACCTACTTTGACTGTTGTTGATGAGACCTTTAAGTCTAGCACGGGATGGTAATGACCTAAAAACTGTTAATGTAGGGTGTTTCTAATCTTAAAGTTGGACGGATGATTCTTTTAGTATCTTCAGAGCTGAGAGGATTTTAATTAGAACAAAATGGGCTGTATATCAAGATTATGGCCATAAGGCTTTTTTTCCATGGCCCCTTAAATTTAAGGACCATAAGAGGAACATATAAAAATGTGATAAAAGATATCTGACCTTGAAAATCTACAACCCAGCAAAAACGGTATTATATTAAGGCTTTGATGTGTCACACAGTGCAACTGATCACAGTCTCAATCTCAAACCTTTGTTAGTCATGGTGAGGCAGTTTGGAAGGTCACATTCCTCACTGAGATATGGCACACAGTTGAGATCTTCAATATCAGTATCACAGGATGATCTCAAGATGCCCATTCATAACTTTCCCTTTTTAAAGGGTGTCTGATTTCTTCTTTGCTGCATTAACTCTTGTAATATGAAAACGTTTTTAGAGTCAAGATACTTTTAGAGACAACGCTTCGGTTCCTGCAGTGTTGGTTTTGGCCCAGGTTTGTGAGGTTATGCCAACAAACTAGCCACTAATACTTTCACACAACCATATGAATATATTAAATATACAAAAGACAATCTGTAAAAATGGTTATTTGTATGTTATTTGTTCTTTTTTGTCAGGTTTAGTATAGTTCTGCAGTGAATCCAGTGCCTTGACTGCTTTTAAATCCAACCTAATGCTCATCTATGGTCAATAAATCCTAGCTGTTTATCTGAAATGATGTACCCAACAGCTTTTTGTTTCATTTGTCTTAAAAATGAGTGGTGTTATAATTTAAATGTCTACAGAACTGAGGAATTTATTGGAGCAATTCTTTGCTGTTTTATGGACCTAAACTTTCCACCAATAATCATATCTATTGTCCCATACCTTTTAAAATCATGAATAGTTCATGAGAACATTCAATAACAAGTGACTGTAACAAGTTGATATGGAGCACCAGAATTGGATTGAAACATAAGGAAACCAATGATCCACACTTAAATAATTGTGGCACTTGTCGTTTTAAAGCATTCTGAATTGGTTTCAGTCGCATGATATAAAATGCGGTTGCTTTCAGTCAGTCGATTATTTAGTCGAAGATTTTTGATGGGAAAATGCTGTTAAAGAAAAAAAAATCCGACTTACTCTGAGTTCGTTTCCCACAATGTTCAGATATCCGTCTTCTGCTTGTTCTCTTCCCACTAACCAATATTTCAGAGGTGACACCCCTTTTTGTTCGGTAATAAATGTTTGGAGCGCATGGAAATCCATACATGGATGAAATTGAGTTACTAAAAACCCATATTACAGCACTGGTAAGGGTGGAGGTTCCTCTTACCCATCCCTATGAAAGCGATCACTTTGCAGCTGCAAATACATTATGACGGTTCATTCAATCTGCTATAGGACATATCGAGTCAACAGTTTTCTACAATTGCTGTTGACAATATAAAAACACCGGGCGTGTTATAGTCTAGTATCCGATTCCCATTCTGTGAAAGTTTAACTATGACGAAGTTGAACTTCAATTTTTATTTGTTTTAATGATGGACTTAACTGTTCATGAACTTTACGGTCGAGGCTTTCTGATTTATGGATCCACAATACCCGTGTACAGTAAGGGTCAAAGCATCCAACCAAAGCTTTCGACTGGCAGCTTCACAAGGTCTCTAGTAATATGATAACTGTTCTACTAGTCAGTAAACATTAACATGAGATCTTTCATTTGGTAAAACAATCTCCGGTGTAAATGTATTGGCTGTTCAATTAGCCTCCAAGAGTGTCAACGGAAATTCTCACAGCATGTCTGTGGTATTCAGTGAAGTCACACTGAACCTGTGGTGGCATTATAAAAAGATGGTTGCTCACGGCGGGGGGATTTTTGGACTCGTTGCTCTGAGTGGGTATTTGGGTTCACATTGTCAGAGGTTAAACAAGCGTGACATATCCAGACAGTTTGAATAGTCACCTCGACCCTTATAAAAGAAACTGTGACTTAACAGAAAGAAAAGCCTGATGACACTAGTTAAGAAAACACACAAATCACCTTCTACCCTAACTAACAAAATGAGGTAAGCACTCTTACATAAAAGAAGGATATTGACAACTGTGCTAGTATTATTGGAAGAACAGTGCTGCATTATTTCGCCTCATGAGTGGGTTCTAGTCGCTGCTGGCGAAGGGTTCCCACCCCCTGCATGTCACTATCACAGCGCTGGGCAGCTCCTTCAGCGATAGACCAATGCACCCCAAGTGTGTGAAGGAGAAATGTGGCAGGTCCTTCCCTCCTGCTGCTATCAGACTCTACAACCAGCACATCTCCCAGTAGACCTCACTGTGCACTGTGCAATAAAAACTAAACATAACCCATTTCTCATTTTAGTTTGCACTAACTGGACAATTTCTTAATACCCATATTTATTTTGTATTAATAACAATACACTGCAACAATGTTTGCAATTACACCGTTCATATTGTACAATATTATGTATATAAGAGTCTATTTCTATTCCTTAGCTTTTTATTATATTGTTTATTTTTTTTAGTGCTGTGACACAGAAATTTCCCTGTTTGCAGGACAAATAAAGGAATTCTGATTCATATTCTGAAATTGAACAGGTATCTTGGTGGTACGTTTTAGTCAAAGGGTTGAATTCTGCAGCATTGATTGTGTTATTGCTGTCATACTATGTTCTGTATGGACTGGATATGTGTGGGCCTTGTCAGTGAAATGTATGTTTAAGTCTCTGAGCTCTATACCAACAGTTGGCACCCTGAAAGACCAATTGATTGGTCATTTGACTATAGAAATAAGAAAGGCCTTAATAAAGGTTTTGTGGCTGAGGATTTTCCTATAGACAATTCACTGGAAAGCTCAGGTGTCTATATGGAAATGTAATGAAAATATGTACTTGGTTTATGAAGACTTAATATAGTCCTGCAATGTGCATTGTGTCGCTAAGATACTGGACCTTTGTGCCACTGGAAACACATGCTGGAAGCATCTGTTGCTTGAATGATTTAAATTGTTGGTTTCTGTCAGCGAAGTGAGTGAAGAACATTTGTAAAGAACACAAAGGAACACCACACATTAGTGTCAGTTTGTTGATTTATTGCAGTCATTACAAGAGCTTGAAAATTAGACAGATGTCTTTGTGCTACAGTTTGTCACTTCATTCATGCTACATGGTTATTATTTCTGTTGACAAAGTAACAATTGCAAATCAGTCACATTTCGAATAAATTAAATAAATTAGCATTCAGAATATCTTTTGTTTGTGTTTGATTGTTTTACCAGCACTTCACATAAAGTATCCCATGCTGTCAATTCAGTCTACACAGTAAAACACACCATTCCACTTCCTTAAATATCTCAGTAGGGGGAAAAGTTGCATGAAGCTGTATGTCATTTTAATCTGCGGAGAAAAAGCAGAGACAAAAATGATCGTTAGTAGAATAAACCGAAACGGGTAACGCTGATGAAGACCTGAGTGATTTTTAAGTTAAAACTTACCTCTAACAGTAAGTTTTGTCGAACACTCTGCCTTTCCAAGAGGGTTTACTGCAACAACTTTGTAATCACCGCTGTCCTTCGATCGGACTCTGAGAATGTACATGGAGCACACACCAAACGAGTTGGTCATGTAATAGTTACTGTCTGAGTTGATGCAGACGTCGTTCAGGTACCAAGACACAGTAGGTGTAGGGCATCCTCGGACGGCACACGTCATGTAGAGTTGATAACCTTTAGGTGGTGTGTGGACTTTCAGAGGGACCAAGATAGATGGAGGCCTCTCAAAGCTCAGCTCTGTTGAGTTGACTCCATTTGAGGTAATATGGACTTGATGGGGAAAAAATCGAAGAGGGTAAGGATTAAAAATTACTGTTAAGGTCACATGATAATCACACCAACAATGTTCCACAACATCCAAGTCATGCAGTTGTATTACCCAGATCTGAAATAACAGATTGTGTGCATTGAACAATTGTGAGTTTGTGATTACTGTGATTTCTTTTCAAAAAATCGTCGGTGTTTGCTACCGACTTTGTGATGCTATGTCAATAACACCTTATGAAGACCACCAACTGACTGGCCCTGGAGTTAACTCAGCCTCGGAGATGTTGGGTTTATTTCCTTTTTCAGAGATCCTTTATTGATTTGTTTGGAAAGAGGATTTAAACATAGAGGAAGAACTGAGGGCTTACTTGGGGAAATATTTGAAAAACCAAAGAAGAAGCTGAATTTCTTCCTTTTTTTGTCTATTGTTTAATCCCTGAAGGGTGGTATTTTTTTACTGATCTGTTGTCTGACATAGACTGTGGTATTTTTTTTACTGATCATAGTCTGACAGTGGCATAGGTGTCAAATCTTATTGTGACCTTGAAATTGAAAGTCAAATCAAATCAGGTAATTGGAGAATTATGCGAACACCTTGTCCAGAAATTAACATGTGCCGTGTATGTTGTGATTTGTAGTAATGGATTAATTTGACAACTAAACCAGTACAACTACAATAACCCACCTCTGTTGCTGTTGATGCCCCACGTAGGTGACTGAGACGGATCCGAGAGGCCCACATCATTCTTGGCGTAGATCCGGAAGTGGTACTCTATGCCAGGGTTAATGTTGATGGCTGTGTATGTGTTCGTGAAGAGGCGGTCTGCTACTGTCTTCCACATTCTGATGTTGGAGTCATGTTGAGAAACCACATAGTACAGCCGGTCGTCAAGCTCCTGGTCTGGGGAGGGCGCCCATGACACCACCACTTTTCCCTGGACTGTTTGCTCCAGCTCAACTGGCCCTGGAGTCTTGGGTTCATCTAGCGAGAAAATGTAATACAAAGCAGAGGATCTTTACTGACGTAAAAACAGTTTCTCAATATTTGTCCTGTCTACCACGTATTTGGAGCAGCTTTCATTAATTTCTTTATAATGAGACTGCACTGAGACCTTGAGACCTTGCACAATCTCCCCTTACTCAAGAGACATTCTACTCCGCTGTGGGATTTTGCAAGGATTTAATTTGCATTTGACAGCTGATGTAAGTTAATCATATCCTATTACTGCATGTTACACTGTAAGAATGATGTTTTCTCATTCCATTTCGAAGTGGTTTAGTTTTAATCATAGTTTGACATTGGGTTGCCAATACATCGGTGTGTCATTTGCATATAATTGGTGAAATGTTACCCAATTAATGTTGTCCAATGTTGATATAAATGATGTTCTCCCCTGGACAGAGGAACACAATTTGAGCGAGATTAAATTAATCTCCTACAGATGAACATCTCATTTAGAAACCTGAGGATTGTCAAGACAACATGCAGCTAATATCAGCACGGAATAATTGCTACCGGTAGTTTCAGGACAAAAATATCACTGCTGTCTCCACAACCTTTCTAATCTATTTGTCCTTACCTGTGACTCTAACCTCAATGTCGAATGAAGCCTCGCCCACAGAGTTTTTGGCTATGATCGTGTAAATGGCTGAATCCGAGCGCTTTGATGATGGTATAACAAGCTGAGACATTCCCTCTGTATTGATGACATGAGTCCACGGGGATATTGGCTCATCATCCTTCAGCCAAGTGATCTGTGGTGGAGGTTCAGCCTGGAGACATCAATATCAGATAAACGAGATAAAACGTGAGGTATATGCAGTCATGTCACAAACTCATCACTCAGGAATATGACATGGATGGAATGGTTACAAAATACAGAACTCTGAGGAAAGAGCTAGATTTAGGATTCATACCATGGAAGAGAAGCTTGGTTATGCTTACAAGCTTTTATGCTAATTCCTACCTCATAGCAAATTTTGATACGTGCAGAATTTCCAGCTCTGACAACAATGAAGTCCTCTGGGTCTTTAAAACAAGGTCTCACTGGATGAAAAAAAATAAAAACATGAAATGCAGATTGCAGACAAACATTGCTCTGGACCAAAATCGTTTATATGCACAACGAAGGAAGTTCACTACTTACTGTTGGGATTCTTTGCACACACCATTGCAGAGGGAGGGCTAGGATCTCCGGCTCCTGACTCATTGATTGCTGAAACCCTGAACTCATACTCCGCTCCCTCAGTAACATCCTTAACTGCATAGCTCACATCTGAAAATAAGATTAATAGCATTCCAGGAATAAAAAAAACTGAATGAATGAAAATGAAGCAAATTTTGCTTTAGTATGTGGTACATGTTCCTGACCAACCTTCAATAGGTTCATTAACTGCATTCAAGGCAATCCACTGATTCGTGTCTTTCTTCCGTTTCTCTAGTTGGTAACCAATGATCGGTACTCCCCTGTCGTCCTCTGGAGGGGTCCAAGTCAATTTGATGCAGGTCTTAGAGGCACTCACCACCGTGGGAGCACCAGGTGGACCAGAGAGTACTACAGAATGACATGTCCAATTAATCAAGTAAGCTCATTATTAATAATTAAGAGGTAATTAAAGACGTGGAATAAGTTAAAGACATCTACATATTATTACTGCAGGATATTGCAAACTATTCCTGTTGGAGATAGAGAAGCTATTACAGCAATGATAAAAGATGGGTGTTCTACAGTGACTAAATAGTGTCAGTGATAAACGATTTGAAGCTATCAGAAAACCTTTCCAGGGGCATTTTCATTTATTACAACCTGAGGGAGATTAACATGAGTGTTGCTGAGGAATGCTAAATGAGACTTCTTTTTTCTACACTCACTCATTATGCCAGCCATAATGCTATCAGCTGTCTCCAGGGAGTCACTGAGGCCCTCTGGGTTTTCAGCGTAGATGCGGTAGTTGTATTTCTTTCCATGCGTCACATTCCTGTCTCTGAAGGAGGTCTTGTCAGCTGAGACGTCTCCAAGTTTCGTCCACAGACTCTGCCCTGCCTGCTGCCTCTCTATGATGTAGTTGGTGACAGCAGAGCCACCGTCGTCTTTCGGAGGGCTCCATTTAATCTCAATGATAGATGAAGTGGTTTCAACAGTCTCCACGGGACCCTCAGGTGGTCCTGGCCGATCTGTTACAAAAACAACGTTTTGAATTTCAAAATGTGCTTTGTTTGGTGGAAGTTTTGTTAATGTGTGAACATGGCTTTGGATTGTTTTTAATGTCATGTTTTTATCTTTCATTATGTTTCACTTTTCTCATTAGATTTCTTTGTATTGTTTTGTACCAAGCACAATAAGTCGAGATGTGGCCTCCACAGCGCCAAATGGGTTTTTCAGTTGTATCTTTATTTCCCCTGCGTCTGTCCGCAGGCAGTCTTTGAGCAGCAGCCGGCTGTGATTGGGCTCCCTCACTATCTTAATTCCTCCTCCGTCTTTGAGTTCAGTGCCATCTTTAAACCAACTGACCACCAAAGACTCCTGAGGAGGAAAGGGCATCTTGAAAGCAGCATTCTGGCCAACTCTTATGATCACAGGTTTGGAGAACTTGTGAAGGTCGTCTGGGTCAAATTCAGGTACATCTGTGAAAAACATTTCGGTTTAATACACAGTAACTGTTGTGTCATTTAATATACTGTTTGATCTGTAATAGAGTAGTAAATCATACCTCCAACAGTGACCTTTCCTTGTGTACTTAATTCCCCTGATACAAAACGATAAAGTCCAGAGTCATCATCTCTGCAGCTTTGAATTGCCAGCTTGTGAGAGGTTCCGGCTTTTGTTATGGCGACCCCAGCACCTGAGTTTAACTAGCAAATCAAAAGTGAAATGAAAATGAAAATTAACTTTAGTTCTGTTTTACATTGCTAAGTTGGCAGAAAGATAAACTCCCATCTTAAGACACAAGACTGTTACTTTTGACTTAGTTAGGTTGTTTATGATATTGAAAATGAAGTTATGGAAAGCTTTTCGTACAGACATATTTCAAGTATGTCAGAAATGTTCTAATTCATGGGCTATACCTGCTCTCCATCTTTGAACCAGCCGCCGTCCCTGTCGATGTTCATTGTCACACTTAATTCAGCAGGGCTTCCACGAAGAGCATAAATATCAGAAAGTCCACCGGTAATTTCAGGCTCTGAGAAAAAAAAAACAAAAACGAAGTTACTCAGCAGCAGCTTTCGGTCTAGGTCTATATGTATACTGAATCAAAGTACAGAATAAATTAATTACCTGCACACATGCTTCTATTTTCTTCTTATTAACATGCTTGTTGAGATTAAGTGGTTATACGTTATATGGTAATATAATGAATATAAATGTCTACCTGCGAAGTCGGAGTTTGGCTAAAAGAAAAAAGGTTAGTGTTAGGCTTTAAAAAGTAGGGAAGGAATTAAGAGTGTGATCCTTACTTATAAGAAAACTTTACCTAAAAATGAAAATCAGTCATTTCAGTCACCCCCATGCCAACTGGAAGTAAGGTAAAATATGGTAGTCCACAAAAAATTTCTTGACAGCAAAACAGCACTGCAGCACTCGTGAACAACTGAAGAAGACTGGGACCGAAAAAAATAAAATACCATATCTGATCAAGCTCAGCAGCTATATTGAAGATTTCAACTTTAAAAAGGGCATAAATAACATACTGAGCTTTGAGACAAGCTTGATGAAACCACTTTACCCATTCCACGAACCTCATCTCTTTTTATTTTCATTTCATGTTTTTTTAAACAGCTATGTTTCAACAGCTTCAGAAAGGTTTTGTGGACTACAAAACGTCACCCTACTTTCCATTGTTTTTTTAATAAATGTGGTAGACATGGGTAAGTGTTGATCTGGTTTGAAATTTAGTGACAAACATATGTAACAAAGCAACTTAACGATATTTAAAGCAAGCACAATGACAACTGGCCAACATAAAGTTTTGCAAATGTTAACAGAAACCAGGAGGGCTCACAAGACTTTCTAAGAAGACATGAACAAATTTGAACAGTGAGAATCTTTGGACCAGTATAACACTAAAATTGGTGTTTGAACATGCAGGTTAGAATAAATCCCTGTTGTGTTATTTCACACCTTTTTATACATAAAGTGGCATTTGACACAAGGCAGAATGAGCAAGATATTTTGGTTGAGTTTGTAAACACCGCATTCAGAGTTGGCTCCTTCCCCCCCGGCTCCATGGGTGTTCTTGGATGCATGCTTACAATCTGGCGCCTGGTCGCTATGTTTTTATGGCAACACCCCCCCCATACCCAGCATGCCGTTATTTGCTGGGGGCAATACAGCGACTGTCCAGAGGTTCTATGTCCAGAAATGTCCTGAACAACAAAATAAGAAAATGCAGGCTTGGATTTAGAGAAACACCTACTCATTCTGCCTTTAAAGGAAAAATGTAAGAGGCAACTTTAAAGAAGTAGGATGTTAAAGGGAATATGATAAGTGATTGTTATTGTTGGTTACATTTGATTTGTTAATTTAAAAACTCAACTCTTGTGCTACTAAAGCCAATAAAAAGTTATTATATTAGTCTATTAATATTCGTGTTACTATTATACTTTCAGTATTTCATATCTGGCATACCACTTCTTGCATCCTCAAGTGGTTGATCAAGCCTTTCTCCACCAGTGGCTTCCTCAGCTGAGTGGCCTAACAGCAATAATAAGAGTATGTCATTTTATATAGTAAATGTTTTTTATGGCAACCCCGCCCCCCGCCTCATACCCAGCATGCTGTTATTTGCTTGGGGCAATACAGCGACTGTCCAAAGGTTCAATGTCTGGAAATGTCCCGAACAGCAAAATAAGAAAATGCAGGCTTGGATTTAGGGAAACTCCTACTCATTCTGTTTTAAAGGGAAAATGTAATAGGCAAATTTAAAGAAGTAGGATGTTAAAAGGAATATAAGTGATTGTTATTGGTGGTTACATTTTGATTTGTTAATTTAAAAACTCAACTCTTGTGCTACTAAAGCAAAAAAAGTTATTTTATTAGTCTATTAATATTTGTGTTACCGTTATACTTTCAGTATTTCATATCTGGCATACCACTTCTTGCATCTGCAAGTGGTTGATCAAGCCTTTCTCCACCAGTGGCTTCCTCAGCTGAGTGGCCTAACAGCAATAATAAGAGTAAGTCATTTGATTTAGTAAATTAACTTCTCAATTTAATATGCACTACAGTCTCTCTTGCCACTCCCCCGAGTCTCCAGCTGCTGCTTCTGAGGATTTGTCTGACTGACATTTCAGCGATAGGTCACAGACGTTATGAAATCTAGTGTGAAACTACTTTTTCCATTTTTCAAAGCATGCCATAGTGTTGACGGATTATTTGTACAAAAAGATGAGCTGGTGGGGTCATTAAAAAGTTTTCTTTAAATGAAAACTTAGAGTTCTCATTGGTCTTCTTTTTTTGTAGATGCCTGATGCTGTTTTATAAAAAATCATGTTTCAAAAAACAGTCTTACTTTTCCGTTTTTTTCTTTTTAATGCATCGTGTTTAAATGATGCTTAATTCTTGCTTCCTTTTCAGATAGTTATCTCAAAATAAAAATGTTATAAGGTTCAAAGTTTAACATTTTTTCCTTAATGCACTCTTCAGATAAAATAATATTTTGAGGGCGATGAAGTATAAGAAAGTCATCTACAAGCTTTAGCTACCTGCCAAAGTTTTGCCTCTCACTGGTAATATAATTACTTCCAGAACTGTTGTGCTTTGGAGTCCAATATTATTGTCAGGTCTGAACTTACAGAAATGTGCCAAACTTAATTAGAATCAGCTCCACTTTTTCTTTTAAATGATGGCCGTGCTATGTGTGGCTGTGGTGGATAGTTATCTTTTTCAGAACAGCAGTTATGGAGGGTAGGATATGGTTCAGGGCGTCTCATATTATCATATTCATATTCTCACAAATGCTCAGTGAGGGGGAAGAGGTGATGTCTTTTCAGCAGTTTGAACTTTTCTGTTGAAATACTGGAAAAGTGAAAATGAAAATTATTAAGGCTATTTATGAGCATCTATAGCTTTTTTTTTTTACCTTAAAATATCAGCTTCACAGTATTTTTTGATGGTACAATGTCTTGTAATAGGGTGAATGGTGTCTCTCTTCTCAGTCATTATGCCTACATAATGCTTGTTTCTAGACTAGGTACCTTCAGTACGTAATGAGTTTTGCTTGAACCTATATTACATTTGGGAAATTGTGACAGACCTGGGATTTTTATTTCTGACAATGGTGTTGTAGTCAGGAACTTTGGTGGGCACCAAATTACACAAAATGCCAATATCTACATAATGTTTCTTTAAGTACAGTAGGTAATCTATGTTAAGATCCTCTTTGTTTACTGTTCCAACCAGTCTTCACATAAAAAGACACTGCGATACAATAAGCATTAACAATGAGACCAGACATAATGCGGAGATGAATCACCTACCACAGGCATGCTAAGATGACGTCTATATGGCACTGAAATAAATGAGTGGCTTCTTATTCAATGTTGGGCAACAATCCTGAAAATCTTCGAAATTACAGCATGCTTTGATAAAATAGTGGATGTAACTCGTATAAAAATGGTTGTGTGGCATTGGTATGGTGCCTTAAATAGAAATCAATTTCTTTGAAACTTACCCACCGAAACATCTCTATAAAATGTGATGCAGGCTTTAAACAGTAAATTGTGGTCAGGTGAGAAAAATCTGAATTTATTAATTCCCATGTTATAGTTTTGATCATGATTCTGAGCATACTTCAGGACACAATATCATGAACCAAAACACAAAAATAAGACTTAATCATTCAGCAAGGTGCAGACCACAGTAAATAACGGTGTGGTAGCATTGTGACCCATGTCAATAGCTGTCCTCAGAATATTGATTGTAAGAGTAAATCTTAGTTATACGAAACGAAACCTGACGTAACCACGGCAGACAATCACATAATGAGATGACAACACAACATGTAAGAATAGTGCATTCACTTGCTTTAAAAATGTTTTTCCAACTGAGGAAGTTCATGTGAAAAACACCTCAAGTTGGAACAACGACTGGGCAGGTCAACAAACATCTTGATACACAAGTTGCTGAGCTTACGTTTTATGACATTGAAACATGGCGACAGTATACATTGGGTAAGAAACTTTTACCAAAGTCATGCATTGTATGGTTTCCTTTTGTGCCCCCTTGTCACTCAAACACTGGAAACAGCTGTGACATGATGTCTAAATGTTCCCACATCCTGACATGATGCACATGAACATGCTGTAGTCAGAGGAACGACTTCCCAACTCAGGAAATGGGACCATCTGACGAGCACATGAATGTAACAAAAGTCAAAACACTACAGTGTCCTCGGCATGATTTAAAAATTTGATGCAGAGATATATACATATTTTTTTTCTTTAGAATATCAGGGTAACGAAAAGCTGTTTCATTTCAACTGGCTGTCATATTCACATCTGAATGCACACAGCAGTTGTCACAGCCATTCAAGTTTCTTACCAGTCCTTGGGGCCTCAACAACCGGTGGTGCTGGTGCTGATACTGGTTCTTTTTAGACACAGGACATTGATCAAAACAAGTTAGTGATTGCCATGTCAACAAATTATTATTGCAACTTTTTAAATTCCAAATTAAGTTGTTCCAATTGATGAATGAATAAAAAGAATTACAGGTTTGATAACCAAATAAGTATTAATCTGAATTTCAGACATTGATTCTGCCAACATCGCCTCTTTATTTGTTACTGCCACACACTTTTTCATAAACCCTGTTGTCAGCATTCTCACTTGATTCGGGGGCTTTTGGTGCTGGAGCCTCGGTGGGTGCAGGAGCTGGAGGGGTTTCAGGTGGCGGTGCAGCTGCAGCAGCTTCTTTCACAGCTTTAATCTGTTCTTTCCTTTCCTCTCGCTCCTTCACTAATTTGACTTGCTGTTCCTCGGCAATCTTCTGCAGATCCACCCCAGATCCGCCTGCTCTTGTTGTTTTTCTTGCTGTTTTCTTGCCCTTTTGTGCATCTTTATCAGCTGAATTGGAAAACAAAAAGAAGAAAAAGATTACTTAGGAGTGACAGATTATTCTTGAGGTATTGTCAGTAAAATCTTTTGGCAGAATATGATATCTTACCTTCAACAACCAGCCATGCATTGCAAGATTTTATTCCTGCACAGGCTGAATAAATTCCTTTGTCTACTATCATGCAGTCTTTGACCACCAGCCTATGAATGAGTTTGTCCTCTGAGACCTCGATATCATATTTATCCCCCTGTTCCAGCGGTAGATTCTTGCCAAACCACAAAATCTTGGAGAAGGGATTTGACAGAACACACTCAAAAACAGCATCTTCTCTCTCCGTTGCCTTCACCTCCTGGAGTTTCACCAAGAAATCCACCATAGGAACTGAAATATAGAAAGTGTAAAACACATTTATGTTTGTACACTTTAGGGTAGTGTTTTTTGTTATGCATTTGAAAATATTGTCCAGAATACTTACCTTTAAATTCAGTGGAAAACATATTCACGTCCTCTACATCCAACTGGTACAATCCAGCATCATCTGGCATAAGGTCCCTCATACTGAAAACATACTTTTTCCCCACTTGTTTTAGGCCATGCTTCATCTTATCTCCCAGCTCTTTTGTATATGGAACCATTACACCATCCTGTGAGGGAAATATACTGAATCATTTTGTTTTGGCATGTTTGGGATTAATTGTAATTCGGGGACCCTGAAGGGTGAAACCATTGACTTGGGAAACTTCTTGACCTGTTGTTCAGAAGAGTTTATAGCTGTGTTTTCACACTAACCTTGTACAGGAATATTGAGCTGCTTGGATCAAGAAGGTCCATGTCAATCTCAAAGGACGCAGTACCATCTGCATTGACTTGAATAGGTTTCAAGTTGGACAAGCTTTTGACAAACTGGAGCAAAAACAGAACAAAATTGCAAGCAAATGACCAATATTTAAGATCATTGATTATGATTAATTATAGAAGTGTCTTTAATGGAGTGAACTCCATTTTAGAATTTATCTAAGCATGTGTAATCAACATCAATATTCAAACGTTACAAATGACAGACCTGAGCTTGTTCTTCCTCCCTTTCTTTCTTCATCTCATTCAGTTTCTTGAGCATCCAGCGAAAATCAGTCACTCCAAACTCTGCACAGATTCTCTCATAATCTTTCTTGTCAGCGCTAATTAGGAGCTCCCAAAATTTAGGATCGATCTCACCATCTTTTCTCTCTTGTTGCTCAGCTTTCGGTCGGATCTTGCTGGAATTTAGAATAAGGTGCATGTAGTAACAATTAGAGAAATCTAACAGAGCTTTATCAACATATATGACTCAAACCTGCCTTTTCCTTTTTAGGACAGTTTTGAAATTCCCATCGGTGGCTTCGGCTGCTGGTTGTTTTGGTTTATTCTTTTTGTAACCAACTGAAAGCAGAAGAGGGTACTCTCATTATTAATATAATCATGTAATTAACATACAAGAGGGACTACTGAGTGATACAGTGAGTACTGGGTGAATGTAATACACAACAGGAATTGAAGTAGTGAAGTGTCAATTTGAATCCAAGTGTGCTCAATGTTCAAGTAGATTTGGGAGGACGCTTGAGTGTGTTTGCCATGACATCACTCTGCATAATATTGCTTACATTAATTTCACATATCAATAGCAAGCGAACAGTCCTTACCTTCAATAACATTCAGAACAACTGTGACCACGGCTTGTCCAAATTCATTCACAGCAAAGCATTTATAGGTGTCAGCTTGATCCGGTTGGACATTTGGCATCTGGAAGATAAGAGACATGCATAGTATAATGGAGCTAGCGGGTAAAGTTGTTGGCTTTGTGGTTGATTTTGATGATTTAAACCAGTTCACACACTTTTTTTTAATCGAATGTGTTAAGTGCACCCTGCAGCCCTGTCAGATCAGCTCAAGTGCCAGATAATTGACACCATTTGTTGAAGTTGTTTTGATTTTAATTTGGATGTTCAGAGTGGATATTATCAGAAAAGTTGATAATATGTGCTAAGCTCTGTCTGCTTTTTTTCTGGTTATAATACCACCACCACTTGGAATGAACAAGATACATTTTCCAACCATTCCATCGATTACTTTTGGAAAACTTTTACAACTTTTTCGGCTTGCCTGCCAACTAGTTTGTCTGCAACACATGATGTTAAGGTTTCAAAGCCCACTCGCCTGATTAGTCAACCTATTACAGTTTACCAATTATTGGTTATTTATCACTATAAAGGTAGTAAAGGTTTACATCAACTAACAATTATATCTGTGTGTTTCAACATATCCTGATATCCAAAGGATAGACTAGGTTGGTTGCCTGAAGCTTAGGTTATGTTACAAGTTAGGCTACAAGTTATGTTCCGTTATGTTACGTTACATTTTTCAAGACAGTTTTATTGTTATTTTTTTAAGACCGCAATTCACATTGTCTCAGTTTATTTATTATGTCATATATATCATAATATCAGTACGCGATGTACATTAACTTACATCAACTTACTTAAGTTAAACAAGTCAACAATCAAAAAGTGTTTTTCCTGCAAGGATGGGCTGCTCAAACTTTCCATTGTCATCCTGGTAACTGCAAAATGACCCACATGGGTAGTTCGGTAGTAGTTTGGGACCAAAGAACAGCAATAGTAACATAATATGTATCCCTGTGACATCTTGTGTATGACAGACCAATTTCACTGAAATACTCTGGTACAATTACAGACTCCCCTCACTGCTTGATTGGTAGCAGTAAGTTGACATGGTATTTGAGTAGACATGTCCACTGCAGCCCATTTCATCAAGCTGACTTAGTTGAGTATTCTCCTCTGAGGATGAATAAAATCACTTATTTCAGAAAAAGCAACTGGCAAAGCACACTGATGGGGTGGAAGACTTTAATGTAATCAAATAGCTGCTGCTTTCTCTCCCTCTCCTTCGCTTCCTTTTTATCTATTTTTCTCTGTGCTATTTTTACCACTCCTTTATATCAGCATGTTGCTATATAGCATCACTGCGATTGGATAGCCCGTATCACTTGCCTCAAATGTATGCTCATTGGAATTGGGATCATATTTAGTCTGGTATCTTGACGTATCAGACACATCTCCATTATTTCTGCTCCATGTTACGGTCGGCTGTGGGTCTCCAGTAACAATGGCTTTGAAAAAAGCGAATTTGCCTGTGAGAAAAGATAGACAAGGTCACCATGTGTTCCTTATTTGTTTATCTTTTTAAACAGATGCAAGTATATTCATTTAAATATTTCTGATATTAAGTATGATTACTGACTTGTATTATATACCATAATTACATAGAATGCTTGATGCCAAAAATTTGCCAAATGAAAAAATGATATCAGCATTTCTTTTGATAATCTTATCACTTTTCCTGGATTAAATTGAAGTCATCATGCGTTAAATTCTGACTGACACAGAAGTGTGGGTGTTAAATGGCATAGCTCTGCTCCCACTGGCCCATTGCACAAAAAATCATGGATCTAATCCATTATGCAGAATCATGGAAATTTTAGGTTGGAATATTCTGTGATGTTAATGTTAAAATTATTCTTATACTATCAGTCTTACCCTCTTGGATGGTCAAAGCAATCGGCTTTCGGGTGAAGTCTGGATGGGACTTTCCCTCTGGCAGCGACTCGATAAACTGTGTAATCATCACCCCGGGGACCCTAGATTTTTTCTTGATCCCCACTGTCGGCATCAGAAAATGAAATGTCAGCGGCAATACGTTTAACACTTAAAAAGAGAGGAGAATGAAAACATGACCATCCAACCCTCAAAAACCTGTTGCTGTTTAATCCATTCATCAACCACGTAAATCACGCTGAAACACATTCTAATACACAACATATTAGAATGTTTGTTGTTACTCCCTGTATACATTTATTATCTGTAATAGCTGTATGTATGTAACATGTTCAGTATATTAACATTGACAAATTTATCTTTTTAAATGCTGTCCTTGAGAATCCATGCCTGAAAATCAACCTGAGAACAGATATGTAGTGATGCGCCTACATATCCACGCACAAACTATACGTGCGCTCATATAGTTTATTAATAAATCCATCGCATATCAGTTCTTCATGCCTTCGTGAGCAGTCAGGAGGGAAAACCGACAGCTGATGACGGCCTCTCTCTTGTCCCCTAAGCTTACCAGGGTAATTCTCTTCATCAGGACCTGATAAGGCACACGTTGAGGAGCATATACAGCACATGTCAGCATGGCATTATAATGGGATTACAGATTTGATTTAAATAATTTGATGGAGGGACAGTAAATAGAATAGTAGAATGGCATTTGCAGATGCACTAAATGGCTAAATTGTAAGATTTTGGAGCACAGGTTAAACAGTGTTATAGTTTCATCAATTTTGAAATTATTTCGCATGTCACATTGCGGCATTATTCAACAGGATCCATGCACTGTAACTGTGCACATGTGCGTCAAACCCATGTTGTTGATCAACTCGGGGTGGCCTTGTAAACAGTCTGCAATGTACATATGTCTATCTCTTTATGAGCTCCTGCTGGCCTTGAATAGACTGCGTGTACGTGTAGCTGTAAAGTCTAAGTATGGTTGTTAACGGATAAAATGAGGCCTTGAACCTTCTGAACAAGCTGATTTTAACAGCATTACAGCTGGAGACAGCTGATATGTGATCTGTGGCTGATATGTTTGTTATAATAGCAAGTAATTAATCATCTGAGGTGTCGGAGAGACTTAAAAATGCACAGTTGATATAATCATCATCACCTTCAGATTCGTTCACAAATGGATCTCATCAACCTCATTCTGTCAATTCTGTTTGACTCTGACTGGGAAGTGTTTCATGTTATTATTAGTTTGTCAGAGTCTGTTAAGAAGATCAGGGAAGGCCTGATCAGGGGAAAGCATAGTGTTAAGTATATTTAGGGCATATTTCTTCACCGATTTCGGACATAGTGCATGTACCTGGAATAGCTTCCCTAAAGGTAAGGTAATGGTAACGCAAGGTGAATAAATAATATACCTTTGGTCGCTATTTTCTGTAACAAAGAGAAAAGTCTCCTTTTGATTTAAGACTTAATATAATCCACTCATCCAGTCAGAGGATATCTCAGTTTACTCCCTGGGTCCAGGTTACTGGTTTCCTCTGGTTACTTGTCACCTCTGTGTTGCAAACAGATCTTCATAGAATTTAATAAAAGAACAAACAATAACTGTTGAGTTGTTGTACAGTCACACTAGCTTGATGTTATTCTTTATTCACTCCTTTAGAAAAAGAGATCCCACTTGATTGCGTACCTTGGCCAGTGGCTGTCCCATCCTTCACAACAGATTTTCTGAACATCTTGGGTCTTTGGATTCCTGGATAGACTCAGCAGGAATTCCCTATCTGCAACAGATAATGGATTTATTATTCCAAATTGCAGGAGTAAGTGGTAAAAATTGCATTAACTTCACAGAGAGCCTCAATTAATAGCAATAAAGGCTCCTGTGGTGTTGAATTTTTGAGGTGAATGCACGCTACAAGATTATGAAACAAATGCAAACCTCCTAGAGTAATTTTAGGATTAAATACATTGTGTAAAATGTTCTTTTTGGAAGATCACAAGATCCTGGAAGGGGGTGGTTATTTGAACAGAATGCTTAAAACGTACGTTACAAAATGAAACCTACCATGGTCAGAAAAATGCTTTTTATTTTAAAAAGCCTCTGCCAAACATTACCATTGGCCATGATTGTGACTCAGACCCTCGGTATGCAGTAAAAGAACACAAAACATGATCGTCTGCATGCTGAGGTTTATCACATTCCCCCAAAATAAAATCCTTGAAATCAAATCTGGAGTGTAGAATTTCAGCTCAACCTCATGATAGAATTTCTAGCTCCAACTATCCTTACTGCAGGGGTGTTTGTTGTCACCTTAAGCCGCAGCATGCTGGCTTGATGTTCAAATGACTACATGCTTATCAAATGAACCTTTTTATGATCTGTCAGATCCATCCGCAGCAGGGACCTCCAATAGAACATAACATCTTTCATTACCCACATGATTGCTAAACTTAGAATGACAAATGTCACCTCACAAAAATAGACCGATGGAACATTAATTGAAACGGAATCGGTGTTGCTGAGGCTTATGGGGATTTACAGATATGCTAATATTTGTTTAGAAAAACAACTGAGAGGAATATATTAACTTCACGTGACTGGCATACAAAATCATCCCGACTAGCAAATTAAAAGTTGCTGCTTGCTACACTTTGATCATTGCAGTATTAACATTTACTTTATACCAATACCAAACATCAACCTACAAGATATACATTCTACATCTACTGTACAGTATATGACTTATTCCTTTTATTATAAAGTTTCTTTAATCTTAAGAGTGTTTTTTTTTTTCATTTACTTAGGGACATCATGGCCTTAGTACTTTGATGTCATCATCATCTTCTCCACAATTATCAATGTATTATTTATTGTTGTGAGGTCAGTCAACAGTTCATACTTTGTGACGAACTTTCAAAAATTCAGCATTAAACAAGTTAAACAAATTGTGCATAGGCTTGAATAGGCAACACAGAGACAGAAGAGGGGATTATTTTTCATGTCACGTTACAATATGCTCACGTATGGCTTATCAAATATGGTTGATATTATCAAGACTGTCAGTCAGAATATTACACCTCATAAAACCAGGTGATATAGAACAAAACAAGGAAAGAAATGACGTTGATTAATTAAGTTTTGTGAGTTTCGTAGTAAAGGTGACTGCGTGAGCTAGAATGTGTTTTGGTACAGCTGCAGGATTTTACTGTTATCCTCTGGACTGTTTGTTGTCCCAGGTCTTTAGTTAATAGCTTTGGTGGAGACATGATCGTGTTCCCAAATATTGATTGTAATCTGCACCGACCACTAACATCAACACTGCACACATACATACTGTGTATCTGTAACTGTCTGATTGAAAATAGATTGGAACAGACTGGGCCTACCTTCTCAGCTGCATTGCTGAGAGTAAATGTGAAAAATTGATCGGGAAAATATGTCCTAAAACTAAATATTGCTGATGCTGTCTGAACTGTGTAATCTTTTTTCTCGTCGTCACAAGACGAGTTTGAACTACCACCAACAGCCCTGTTGATCTGTTGATCATCACTATATGCTCTAAACTTAGAATACCCCACTGAACTGAGACTGTTTGATGTGTCAGCACATGCACGCAAGAGGAGAGGCATGATGTGTTTGTGCATTTTACATGAGCTGAGTTATACATCTCTGATTTAGTAGTCAGAGCAGGTGTAAATGCAGTGCAGCAGTCACCTCAGGCTGTGAAGCTCCTCGCTTTTAAGGTGAATCAGCAAACAAACATACTTGCTGACAGACCGACTGAAAGACTTTTGAGCTCTATGTAGTTGCTACCATCACTAATAAGGTGGTGCATCCTCCTGCCAGTGCTCTTTCAGCACTGAAGTCAAGCATAAGAACTCAAGTTTGCATCTTTTCAACAAAGACAGATTAATGTGATAATTAATCATCTTACTGGAATTGTAGCTGTTTCGAAGTTATTTTAAGTTCTACTAAGTTCATACTATCAGAGAAAAATTAATCTGAATTAACTAAGACACGAGATTGATAATCATGATTAAATGCTCTGGAAAACTGTTGAAAACTGCTGCCACAGTGCTGTTGACAAAGTCGACACATTGAACTTTCAGTCCGGATATGATTGACAACCTATAACCTTTCTCATGTAAAGTATTTGCACAAACGTAGCAGCACCCATAGGCGCGTGATATTCTAGGGTGTCGATGGTCCACGGCTGTTGGAAGACGAGAAAACTGGATTGTCATCCGATACGTCACATGCCACATAAAACTGTGAACATCCCATCTTGTACGTCTTAATATGCCTGTAAATCACTGTTGACATGACCAGTGAGTCGTACCACAGTGAAACCTGCTCAGTATAGCAGGTTTAAACACATGAGATTAGCTTGTTCTGCTGGTCTGGGAAGCAAAAAGAGACATTTACCACTACTACTACTTTACCACTCCCCAACTCATTACATGTCATTTTTAAGTTGGTAAATATTAGCAATTAAATGTGTACAATATATGCTAAATATGATCAGTGCTTTAATTGACTACAATTAAAATTTTTGTGTCCAGTCAACATTTTGAGCTTCACACAGAGCAAATGGCCTTCTTGCTGTGAGAGTTGTTTTTTATGGGTTCCATGTGGCCTGTGTTGCATGCTGCTGTTTAACGCCACCAGCTGCTTATGTGACCAGTGCTGAAATACAGCACGGGACGGTATACTCAAGAGACCAAGCGCATCATAAAAATGATGAAAGGGAAACACATCTAAGGGCATGTTCAGAAAGCGTGTTGCTATCTATGGAGTATATGTCGACAGTTGCAGGTTTGCTTGAATTGGGTTTATAACCAAAGTCTCTTTTTTGCCTTTGTGCAGTGCTGTTTTATTATTTACAATTTTTTACTTTTTCAGGAGCTGTAAAAACTGGAAGAACAAGTGAACAAGCAAAGTAGACCCATCGCAGTGTTGTGGCAAATATAAGAGTGAAAGAAGGATGCTCCAGAAAAGTTGATTCTTTTTCTAAGGACGCTAGTCATCGTTCATGGTTTTGGTTTAGTTTATTTACTTACAAAACCATCTGTGGGTGGTGGAACATATGGATGGAATAGTGAATATTCATGAACTATTTTGATTTGGCTTTTTACCAATATAAGTGTGATTAAGATGTGGCAAATACGCAAACATTCACCATTAATTTAAACTGAACAGAAGCTGTTAATGCTGTTGGAAGTACATGATCATATATTTTTTTTTCCCTCCAGGATGTGACTCGGATAACTTTACTACTTCTGATTTTATTTTCATTAGCACAAGCCTTAACCTTACCAGTAATAAAACAAAGATTGAAAAATACACATTTGTGTCAAAAGCAGTTGAATCTAGACGCCATCCTACAGTGCTTTAAAAAATATGAATGTCTAAAGAACAAAATGTCACAAGTACATACCACAGAAAAAAGGTAGCTCGGTTGCGTTAACAGGCAAACATTTTCCACTGTTTGCCACATTAACTCAGTGTCATCTTTGGACTAGATTAGAGTTAAACACTGTAGCCAACTGTAAATACTAAACACCTCCATCTAAGAGTGGTCCAGTATGTTGGGATGAATGATGAACTTACCTCAGTTCTCCTTGGCTGTCCTCTTGAGCAGTGCTGCTTCCTAGTCTGATATTTGAGTGTTGCCTCCCTGGTCCTCAAGCTATTAAATCCTTAGAGGAATGCCGAATGACTCCGCGACAAGCACCCACGTTGTTGGACGAGGTGCCATGCCAAGAAAGGGGATTGCTTTTTTGTTTTTGGCATAAATCACAACCTCTAGCAAGGGGGAGGAGGGAGAGCCAAGGTTGGCTACATGCTTCAGGATGGGATGACCATGACTGGGACTGTGGAGCTTTTGCAGGGGTCGGCTTAGCGATATGTATATTCCCTCAGTTCTCGTAATGTGTTGATTCTCTGTTGTCCGCTTAAATGTCTGTGTCAGTTTTTCCTTTTGAGTAGACTTTTCTCCACATCGTGATTACACGATTCTGTCATGTTATCATTTATTTTTCTTACGGCTGCCAGATTTGACAGTTATGTCAGTGTGTATGGTGACACTGGGATTGAGGAGGTGAAAGTTAGATTGTGCTCGGAGCAGAAGTGTTGACAGCCGAGTATGCTCGCGTTGACACTCTTATGAAATTATGAGAACAACAAAACCTTATATTAATATTTAGATGCACTAATGACTCCTATTGACACCAACTAAATATACTGAGTGTTTATAGGATGTCTGAGCAGTCTTGAATAGCTTCTTTAAACATTATACAGTGGTAAAAGTGTGTGCCCAGGATCCTTGGAAGAAGCCTTATCTTATAAATCGCCACAGACTTGTCTTTTGAGATGAGATAATGTTACATCTTGGAAATGATATCGCTATAAGTCTTTCATTAGAAATTGTATGTTTAATGAGATACCAGTTGCATTTTTCCAGCCTCAACTTGTGTTTTTACAGGTTTTACATAGAAATACAGATCAAATCATTGAGGCCTTTTTACGGCAGTATGCAAAGTCTCTCTTTAAATCCACAAACAAACAATAACTAATTAAAAATACACTGAAACAATGGCTTTCTTTTCACAGACATGTTTGTTTAATCAGTTTGATGCACGGCTCATCTCGTATCTGAGCATTTTTTTTCTAGAACCACTACATAACAAAGCAAAGGAAAATTCGTTCTCATTCAGGTGATCGCCAAAAACAAGCCGTCGAGTAATAAAGGCCATACTTTTGTAAAGCGGCTATAACCCATTCAATGCTAAGTACCAGATGTGTTTGATGGTGTCCTGTAAGTGTCATTAGGCACAAAGAAGAGGGTTTCGTCTGAAACTAATTTAAATGGAAATTTGGTTCAGCAGAGGGCTTTTTCATCTATCTTATGACTCAAGGTATTCTGTAAAGAACCAGGCTCACTCTTAACATGATAATGTATGGAGACAAACTGAAAAAAACACGTCACACCACATGCTCTATGGGTGATACATTGCAGGTCCTTGAGTATTTAATTGGGGTTTTATTAACCGCATGGCTATGTGGTCTACATTTAATTAACCTGCCACTTAAAACCATATGTGAGCAAAACATACAGTGAGTTGTTTGAATAGATGGCTGAAATTAAATGGTGTATGATGATGAATCGAATCACTGAATGTATTTCTTCGATTAGTGGTTGGGGAAAATATAAGCACGTCTGGCTGAAAGGCAGCTCTGAGAGACGCATCAGCCTTATATGAAAAAGAAAATAACCCTTTAGATCAGGTTGGATGTTTTTGCTAGTAATTTTTAAAATTAGAAATATCTGTCATACATACGGACCACCTTGAGGATATTGACTTACATGTGAACAGTCATTTAGATTCCTCATGGAGTCTGGGTTGCTGCAACTTTAAACCACAACCCAGTTATTGTGGCGTTAGTAATAACAGAACTATGTTCACTTTGAGCACGATTGTGTATGTGTGTGGATATTTCAAGCCGTGTAATAAAAGTGGATGCGTGGCTCAGGCACTGTGACTGTGTGACTGTTCTCAGGCATGGGAAGCTGATATGAGAGGCTTGATGTTCTTGAAGGCATTTATTGCAAGAGGTCATTGGAGTCAGGTGCTTTGAATTCCTCACTGCCAAAAACAATGACATTACACAACCCAATGCACCATGGACAAAGGCAACCCCATCTGTGTGTTGGCAACCAACACAGGAATATACTCTGAATCAACCTTATCAAGAGTATAAATAGTTAAAGGTCTAGTGGAAAAAAAAAGCCCCTAAAGCATAAATGCATTTTTTTTTAAAGGAAGTTGTGTCATTTTAAATCTTTTGTACTGTATATTAAACAGCAACAGTACTTGTAATATTATATTCTTAGCATCCATAGGTACTATTGGCATGTGCGAAGTGGCTTTTAAATGTCAAAGCCTACTACTATAAATTCCAAGTAAAGAGGTGTGTCAATAGTAACAGGATGCCATGCAGCTACTGATAATATTAGTGTGTCCTGTGACTTTACACAGGAAGATGTCCAGTTGTTGGCAAGGTTGCACATGATATTGGATTATTTATGACTTTCCATAATAGACGCTCAATATCATGTGAAAGTGTGCAAACACATGTTGGCAGTAAAAGAGATATTTGAAGCCATGTGACAGTTGGCTAAGCGGAAGCACTGACCCGCACGCAAAGTTACAAAATGAAAAAAGACACGATAAATTCCTCACAGGGCTAAAGGTAAACTGGATGTGATCACACAATCTACTACAAAGTGTAGTTAAGAAAACAATTATTTCTACCAAAACAAACATCTTAGACATACTGTAAGACATTTCAGAAGATAATCATTATATTTCTTCAGGCGAGCATGGGTTTATGGTTGTTGTTACAGAACGATGAATAGTTGGATTGCACCTGAATGCAGCAATAAACCTTGGCAGAAGCAAGGCCATTGTTGAATCTAGATATTGACATCTGGGAGCATAGAAATTGTTAACAGGCCTTGTTACTGTGTCTGTTTGTTTGGTCTTTTGCCACTCAAGGATGGTCATGACAGTTCTCCACCGCTTTGGTTGAAGATTTATTACCCTTAACAAAGCTTGGTTCTTGGTAATGTGGTAGAGTTAACAATTGATAAGCCCATAGTGAACTGCTAATGAATGCATTTTGAAGTGTGTCTTTGTTTTACAAAGCAACAGAAACCTAGTAAAGGTTTAACAGCGACATAATGGGCAAGTTAGTCATACCTAATCAAAGTTTGTAATGCTATTGTAAACACTGTAAAATTATAACGAAAGTTTTTAAATACATTCTCAAGTGTATATAAATTGTTCTTTGTAGGCGCTTAAGAATGTCGCATATTCTAACAATGACTTGTTTATTATGCTATTATAAACACTTACAGTCATAAAATTGTTAATAAGGATCTATTTATAAAGACCGTAATACCTCCACTAAGAAGGTTATATTTTCCCCCGTGTATCTTTGTGGGTTGGTTGGTTGGTTGGCTGGTATTGTCTGCAGAAAGCTACTGAACAGATTTCTGTGAAACTTGGATGGAGGATAGGTTTCGGGCCAGAATAGACCCCATTAACTTTATGTGTGGATAAGAGGACATATCTAGCAGTTATTTTCACTTGCATGACAGTGGACACTTTTCGGCATGCCAGCATTAACATTGAACTCAAAGCACAGCATTGCATGTAAAGCCTTACAGAGCCACTGGAGAGCCTGTAGACAAAACAGCAACACAGAAGCTCATGATTACATTTAGGTTAAAGAGAGGCAAATAATAAGATACTTTGTCATTGAACGGGTAGGATTTATTTACATTTTGGCATAATTATCGATGATTCAAACACTAATAATCAGTCAGACATATCATAAACTTTCCATGTGGGAGTAACTTAGGCAAACCAAACAGCTTTCCTGTCCTATACCAAAAAAAACCAGAACAAACTAAGTATAATCACAGCTCAGGGAAATATAGGCCAATAAATAAATGTGTCAGGCTGTTAAGATTAGTATATAATTAATGGTGGATCTCATAGTTTGAATCTGCAAGGTTTCTTATTGGCACTTTAAAACATGTTCCTTTCATCCTTTATTTTTGCTCTTCACATCACTGCAGTGATTCACCAAAAAAAAAAGCACAGATGAATGCAGGCTTTAGATCGGCACGTCCTCCACAATGTTTCATTCATCTTCAGGAGTTCGGGCCAACTGAATCATCCTAATCTGCAAGAGGAGGGAGAGAAGGGAACAGTAAAGACATGCAGCCAGAAGAGTGGATTTAAGATGTAAAGAAATATTTTGATGTGTGTGTTTTCTTTTACCTTTGACGACAAGTTTAGTTGAACACTCCACTCTGCCCAGATTGTTCTCTGCGATGACGGTGTAATTCCCGCTGTCCTTGGGCCCGACTTTGAGTATCACCATGGAGCAGACCCCACATGTGTTGGTGATGTAGTAGTTAGTGTTGGTGTTGAGGCTGATATTGTTTCTGTACCAGGTAACATGGGGTTTGGGGTTTCCTGTCACCGCGCAGCTCATGTAGCACTCATAGCTCTCTGGACTGTTGTGCGTCTTCAGTGGCACAGAGAATGACGGAGGCTCCTCGAAGCTGCAGTCCTTGGAGGCAGGAAGGTTCAAAGAAAATGACTCTGAAAGGAAGTAAGTGAAAAGGAAAGAAAAGTCACAAGGGTGCGTTACATAATGATAAATATCTTTTTAATTTCTCCACCCTTTAGTCATCTGGCAATTGATTCATTTATCTTGCTTTGCTGTCAGAATAGCAGAATACTCAGAAACATAAAATGCTCTTCTTTTCATGTTGCATTTCCTTTACACAGAGCAAACAAAACATTCTTTAGCAATAATATCTGACCTTGCAGTATGCCCATTTGCACTTGTTTGCAGATGTTTCATGAAATTGTCTTTCCTATTACACTCACACATCTATTCACATTTTATTTCTAATAGCTATGCACACAAATGGGGCTGCAGCTAGTTATTATTGTACTTATTGCTTTAATCTGCCAATTGATTTCTTGAATAATTATCTAGTTTATGAAATATCATAAAGTAACAAGAAACATCCATCACTGCTTCTTAGAGCACCAAGTGATGTGTTAAAAACGAAAAAGAAAACAACAGGGGTCCTTGATTGTTATATTTAATTTGAATTATTTGGTTTTAACATATAGGGTATAATTTATGTTGACCAGATATGACATACTGACCAACTGAGCCTTTTTTTGAATGTGGTTTAAATGTGTTGTCATTTTATGTATGTATGTATGTATGTATGTGTGTGTGTATGTATGTATTTATGTTTTGTCTTCCTGTCTTGTTTCACATTGTTCTTAAGATTCTGGGTCTTTGTTTTGTTGATGTGCAAATGTATATTGAGAAATCTTAATAAAATCTTGTATAAAGTTTCAATTTCAATTCGATTTTCAGCTGTTGAATTAATCATGACTAATCAATTCAGCTCTATGCTTCACAGTTTCCATTAAACCTGCCTTTTACTCTCTTCACTTCCCAGATTGCTGAATCAGAGGGTTTGGAAAGCCCCATGTCATTCTTGGCATAGACTCGGAACTTGTACTGTCTGCCGGGCATGACGTTGATGGCGGTGAACTTGTTGTTGAAGAGATGGTCTGCCACAGTTTGCCAAGTACGCTTGACAGAATCACGCTTGGTGATTATGTAGTGAAGCCTGTCGTCTTTCTTCTCATCTGGAGAGGGATCCCAGGAGACCGTCACGGTTCCTGACACATTCTCATCCAACTCCACAGGGCCTGGAGGCTTGGGGTCATCTGCAAACAGGTAGAGAGAGATCTAAAGTAAATATCTTAATGCTTGTGTTGATTACAGTGATACACTCGGTCTCAAGATCTTTGCATTTTCCCGAACAATCTTGCAAGTCTAAAATGTACACTTGTAAAGTTTTTGTATATATTATTCATTTAGCACTCCTGAAGAGCTTAAAATCTTAATTCTGGCCATATCAAAACAATTTTTGCTTCTTCTTCCTCACTTTGAGGGCATCTTTTAAATAACGTTGAAAGTCCATAAAGCTTAGTTACTCATTTAGCTAAGTTTTCTTCACCTGTGATTCTTATCTCAACACTAGAGGTCTCCTGACCAACGAGGTTCTTGACAATTATAGTGTAGATCCCAGTGTCATGACGCTCTGATGACGAGATCATCAGCTGCGATGATGTGTCTGAGTTGCTCACTTTCACATGCTTGCCAACGGGATGACCGTCCTTCAGCCATTTGATAGACGGTATCGGAGAGGCCTGTCAACAATACTAATAGTAATTATTATTTATAGAGCACTTCAGAATCCTTGTAAACAAAGAGCTTCACAAAGGCATGATAAAATAGTTGAGCCGCTAAAATTACCAGGTTTGAAAATAAAACAGAAAAACGTGAAATAAAAACAAAAACACAACAGATAAATCAACATGACAGATAAAAACCAAGAAAACAAAATAAACAACACAACAGATACAAAAGCAAAAAAATTAAAACAAGAGAACATTAAAAAAAAAAAAAAAGACAATATTAAGCTCAACTCAAATAGGACATGAAAGGACTTTTCTGTCTAAATGTTATACTGAACCTGGAAGTTGAAGTTGATGCGAGCAGCGTTGCCAGCTTTCATTACCATGAAGGTCTTAATTTTCCTGTCAGTGAAGTGAGGTTTCACTGTCACAATGTGGAGAGAGAGTTGCAGACAAAATTAATGAAAGAAAATGACAAAATGAAAGTAAAATGAATCAAATTCTGACTGAAAACAGGTCACGATTTCCACTGACTTACCTGGGGGAGGCATTGCGATGATATAATTGTCCAGCTCTTGTGGCTCACCGTCTCCACCCTCGTTGGTGGCTAAAACTCTTACCCAGTACATGGCCATTGACTTCAGACCCATAATAGTATAGGAGTTTATAATGATAGCAGTGGAGTTGCAGCGACTCCATTCTGGGTCTTCAGCTGGTCTGACCTCCACAAAGTATCCTTTGGACTCATCTTGAACCCCCTCCTCCTCTATGGGTTTGGTCCAGCCCAGCGATAAGGTGCTATATGTGGAGTCTGTCACCTTCAGGTCAATAACTTTACCAGGGGGCTCTAAGAGGGTAAACAATTAGCATCCAAGAACTGAGACATGACGAATTAAGCATTGAGATAAAAAGCTGTTTCGGATTGTCACTCACTCTTTGGATCTCTTGCAAACACAAATTCAGATGGTGTACTTGGCTCTCCAGCTCCAGAAATGTTGATAGCTGATACACGGAACTCGTACTCGAATCCCTCAACAACATCCTTCACTCCGTAGTTTTTCTCTGTTGGCAACAGTATAGTGAAGACCATAAAATCTCTCTCTCTCTCTCTCTCTCTCTCTCTCTCTCTCTTTCTCTCTCTCTCTATCTATCTATCTATCTATCTATCTATCTATCTATATATCTATATATATCTATATCTATATATACAGTATATCTATATCTATATATATATATATATATATATATATATATATATATATATATATATATATATATATATATATATATATATATATATATATTCTACATCTGTATTTTAAGTAAACAAATACATTAGATATTGAACATCAAAAGTTTTTCACCTCTGATGGGCTCGTTGGCTGGGTTGACCATGCCCCACAGATTACTGCCATTCTTGCGTTTCTCCACATTGTATCCCAAAAGGTCGGTGCCTCCAGTATTACTGGGTGCAGACCAAGCCAGATTGATGCAGTCTTTGAACGCACTAACAACTTTTGGTTGAGAGGGAGCTCCAGGGTATGCTGAAAAAATGATTCAAATTTAGAAAATGTCACTTTGACACTGTCACAAATACATCTGGTGTGCTTGTAAGAAGGCTTACCCTTTGTCCCTGCCTGAATGTCATCAGTCTCCATCATCTCACTGACACCTTGATCAGTTTCAGCCATGATGTGGTAGCAGTACTTCCTGCCATGATCCACATCAACATCCCTGTATTTAGGCTCTGGACCCATCTTGCCCAGTTTCTTCCAGCTGTTTCTGCCAATTTGCTGGCGCTCCAGGATGTAGTCTGTGATCGGGGAGCCGCCATCGTCTTTTGGAGGCCTCCATTTGAACTCAATGCAAGTTGAATTGCTCTCAATAATATCCACAGGGTTGAGAGGTGGTGTTGGTTTATCTGTAGCAAGACAAGAGAATAAAGAGAGCAACCCCACTCATAAACATGTCTTGCATGTATGTGACTCTTACCACTGAAGAACATACAGGTCTTAAAATGCAGCGTACAAACCTAATACAACAAGCTGCGTGATGGCTTCAGTTGTTCCACATTCATTTTTTATCTTGATCTTGATTTCTCCTGAGGTTTTGCGTTTGCACTTGGTCAGCAGCAGGCGGGTGTGTGACTCGGACTTCTCAATCTTGATACCGGTGTCCTCCAGCAGCTCCTCCCCTTCATGGTACCACTGTATCTTCATGGGTTCACGCCCAACAAAGGTCATCTTGAATGCTGCATCTTTCCCAGATTTGATTACAACTGGCTTCATGAACTCCGTGAGGTCATCTGAATTAAGTCTTGGAGGATCTAGAACAACAAACACAACTATTTTCAAACTTTTATCACTCAGCTAAGACAAATACTGTTTTACTATATTTTTTTAACCGCAGCTGCCCTTTGGTTGACTTAAATTGGATTATCTCTAATTGACTGAGTACGATACCTTCAACTTTGAGCTCAGCTTCTGTTTTGCGGCCGTCCGCCTCACATCGGTACTTTCCAGAATCATCCTCTGTGCAGTTTTTGATAATTAGCTTGCGATAAATCTTTTCCTTAACAATGCAGATATGATCTGTAGCTGTTATCTGAAATGCACACACACACACACACACAAACACACACACACACGTTAACACACTTTAACACCTTACACTGTTACTTTATCAACTCCTGTGTTCCTCACCTCTTGCCCATCTTTGTACCAGACTCCGTCACATTCCTCACTGCTCAGCTTGCAGACCAGTTCTGCATCAGTACCAATGATGGCGGTCACATCCGACAGTCCGCCGGTGAAATATACTCCTGGGTCTGAGGGAAATACAACCTTGCTGTTGACTGTGAACAGGAATATATGAAAAACTTTACAGTAAGTTAATGTAATTTGTGTTTTGATGCATCTTACCAACGACTGTATCAGGGACAAGTGGGCCTTTTCTCTCTCTCTTCTTTTTCCCTTCAACCGGCTCCTCTTCTTCAGCATCCTCATCAGGAGCCTCTCCCTCCTTTGCTTCTGCCTTTTTCTTGGGTTCTGATGATGCAGATTTCTCCTCTCCTTCCTCTCCTTCTCCTTCTTCTCCTTCTTCTTCTTCATCCTCTTCCTCTTCTGCATCACCCCCCTCTTCCACAACAGTGGTTCCATCTGCACCTTCTGTCTTTACCTTTGTCCTCTTTGTCTTTGCCTTTTCCTTTCCCTTTTCCTTCGTTTTAGCTTTAGCTTTGGCTTTAGCTTTAGCTTCAGCAAGAGCTTTGGCTTTGGCTTCTGCTTCAGCTTGTGCTTTAGCCTCAGCCTCTGCTGCTGCCGCGGCGGCTGCTGCAGCTGCAGCTTCTGCCTCTGCCTTTGCCTTTGCAATCAGCTCTTCTTTCTGTTTCTGTACTATAGCCTGCTGCTCCTGGGCAATCCTCAAAAGTTCCTCTCCACCACCACCTGCTCTGGTTGTTTTGCGAGCTTTCTTCTTTCCCCTTGAGTTTGGATCAGTGTCAGCTAATGAAGAAATACACAGTACCATGACAGTGTCAACATTTTCAGTGATTGAAAACTTGCATTAAAGAATCAGGATTTTTTTTAAAATTTAGAATTAGTAAACACTACCTTCCACTATAAGCCAGGCATTGCAGGATGAGTTTCCAGCCACAGCTGCATAAATTCCCTTGTCCAGTGGCATGCAGTCCTTTACCACCAGTGTGTGAATCAGCATGTCTTCTGACACAAGGATGTCAAATTTCTCCCCTTGCTCTAATGGGATGTTCTTTCCCTTCCAAGTTATCTTTTTCAGGGGTTGTGAGACGAGACACTCAAACACAGCGTCCTCTCTTTCCTCCGCTTTCACGTCTTGAATCTTGACCAAGAATTCCACCTCGGGAACTAGATGAAATGCATAATTACTGAATGGCACTGTGCACATGTTACAGTAGTGCACAGATAATAAATTTGGTGCATCCTCTTACGTTTGAAGTCAGTGGAGAAAATCTTAACTCCATCAACCTCTACTTGGTACAGCCCCGCGTCTTCGGGGTCGACACCATTGATGCTAAACACAAACTTCTTTCCCACTTGCTTCAGTCCATGTTTCACCTCCATGTCAGCATCAAAAGGAATCATAACTCCATCCTGTTTCAACATAAGCAGTCATTATTGTCTAAGAAATATGTAAGGAGCCTGCAAGTGTGTCTGTTTTCATTTAATTTTTCCATGAAAAATGTACATATGTAAAATGAAACATCTCACCTTGTATATGAAGATTTTGCTGGTAGGGTCTTTCAGTGACATTTCAAGTTCAAACTCTGCAAGACCGTCATCTTTAAGTTCAATTGGCTTTAGGTTGCATAGTCTTTCTACAACCTGTAGTGATTCGAAATGGAAAGAAAATGTTTAATGCTGTGAAAATGTTTACATTTCTTGTATTACAAAATTCAGCATATCAGACTGTGTACATGCTATACATTGACATTTAGATGAAGCTGAAACATACCCTTTCTTGCTCTTGCTCTCTTTCCATCTTCTTCTCACTTAGTTTCTTAAGCATCCCGCGAAAATCAGTGACACCATACTGGGCACAGATGGACTCGTAGTCTTTCTTGTCCGCACTCAACAGCAGTTCCCAAAACTTCTCATCAATTTCAGGTTTTTTCTCTTCCCTTTGTTCCATGTCAACCCTGCATACAGAAAAACAAACATTTGTAGCACTTTAAAGTAACAATCACACAGGGCAAGCAACATTTTTATTTCAATTTTATTTTTTTACTGCTTACTTATGTTTTAGGGCCTTTTTGAAGTCCTCGGGTGTTTCTCGGATAGCTATAACAAAAGCATCAGCATAGTTAAAAATGTCATCCAATGAGAGACTGACTTTGAATTATTACAGATTAAATGTAGGTGTACCTGTTCTCGATTCTTGCAAGGCTCTGTTTTTTTTGAAGCCAACTAAAGAGGTAGAAAGACAGTGTAGTGAGGTGGATGCAGTTTGTCTTAGTTTCTCTATAATTTGTAATGGAATAGAAGTAACTGACCCTCAATAACATTTAGTGCAGCAGTCACAATGGCTTTTCCATATTCATTTCTGGCATAGCACTTGTATGTGTCAGCTTGATCCACCGTTACACTAGGAATCTATCAATCAGTATATGGAAAAAAAAACAGGATAGCGTAAGATGGCTTTATTGTCCTTTGGTTTAGAACTAATCCAGATGAGCATTTCTTATGCCACACGGTCAGTGATCTCACCTGTAGTTGATATTCACCAGAACTGGCTTCAAAGCTGATTTTGTACCTTTCTTCATCAATTTCCCCATCATTTCTCATCCAGGTCACAGTGGGTGCTGGTTTGCCTGTAATGACTGCTTTGAAGACAGCCAGTTTTCCTACAGCAACAACAATATGTTGTTAACTAATCTTTGAAAATTAAAAACAGAAGTTAGGTTATGCGTGTGATCAGAGGTGGTACTTTACCTTCTTGAATAGTTATAGCAATGGGTTTCCGGGTGAAGTCTGGAGTGGTCATGCCTTCAGGTAGTTCTTCCACATATTGGGTAATCATAACTCCGGGCACCCTTGACCTCTTTCTAATTTTCACTGTCATTAAATGAGATAAGTAATTGAATTATTTACACTTGTGAAGAAGCTTTGAGTGGTTTAATACAGTCATACTTCACAAACCCTCTCAGGCTACTGTAGGCTAAAATGCATTTAGTTTAAAATGCATATTTTATTGTTTGGCGGTGATAAATAATCTATTTACTTACCCTGCCCTGGAGCCGTGGGCTCGTCATCCTTAGCTTTACGTATTTTAAACATCTTGACCGAGACAACAGCTTCTCTGTGAATGAAAAAAATGTTATCATGCACTTCAAAAGGCAACACTGTTCGGAACGCATACATACCATTTTAATTGGTCGTCACTTTGATGGTCTCTTGGAATGTATAATATGGTTATTTTTGCCCATGTCAGCGCTTACTGTAACATATTGTAGAATTTCAGTGCAGTCTAGAGCTGTTAGCATGGCTTGACCACTGTTAGCACCCATCCCCATCTGTCTGACATGCAGTTAATCTCTTCCAGATGGTCTGAATCTGTAATGGGTATCACTTATCATTGTTTTAACAAGCAGCTTAGGGCAGTTGAATGTTCATGAATGTTCATGAATGTTAAGTAAAGCCTATCCTTGAAGATATAATGGGACACAATTCATTCCTCCTTCAACGTGGGTTAAATAATTTTATGGCATGTGTTCACTGTACAGTTTGTCGAGCCTACTGAGGCAATGTGAATGTGTTTTTTGGCTATATAGATAAAACTGATTTGATTTTGTCAATGTCAAACAATATGAGTAATATCAATATCATAAACGGTGCCACTGTCCCCAACGTTAGTAACTCTATCTGTGCTATAAATGAAAGAATTTCTATGATCAGTACATTCTTAAAATTGCCTTTGTAAATTCCTGCAGATGACCGGACTAATTTTGCAGGCAGTAGGTCACATACCTCATAAAACTATCTATCATGACTCAGGAAGTGACGTGAGCAAACGTAACATTAGTCAGAAGCATCTTTGTATTTAGGGTCAGGTTGCTTTCTTTATAGCCCTGAATTATCTGGAGAATTAGGTGAAAAGATAAAAGGTGAAATAGAAAAGGCACCTTAATTGCATCAATTGATGACTGATTTTTGCAAAAGTTTGTTATTAGTCATGTTTCACACTCAGAAGTCAATATTGTGCTAGGATAAGCTTCAGACAACCATTTTCACAAGCACATTTCAGTAAATGTGGAAAATGGTTTTGGAATAAGTATTATTACAAAAATGGAATCTCAAATCACATCATACAGCAATAATTCAAAAAGGCTAAAAGTATTGCCTTTTCCAATTTGAGTTAGAATGATGAACATATACTGTATATATCTATCACTTATTTAGGGATATAAGTGTATGCAATGTAAATATACAATAAAGATAGATATCTAGTTGTACCTTGTATAAAGAACTTTGTCTTCAGTATCTTTCCAAACTTTTATGATCTCATAAGTCTAGTGACAGAAGCATTTTTGTTCTTGTATTAGCCAGTCATTAGTTTGATAGCCGCTTAAACCATTAAAATACAATTAATCAAACTGGATGATGCCAGATCCTCTTGGTTGATGAAGTACCTGCATGTTTAGCGGCTTTGCAACGCTTGGTGCGCTGCTGTGAAGCTATATTTGTCATAGAGAGAAAATAGCTGTGCCAAGGGTGTGAGGAGTGAACTGATTTATGAATATCTTGTCAGGTCTATGACCCAAATCTCAGAGCTGCACTTAGCCGCAGAGCATATACTTTTATTATTCGTCATTTCTTTGTGATAAAATACTGAATGAAATATTATATTTAAGCTTGACAATGTACTGCAATAGTTAATCTTTGCAGGAGGAAAGAGTTAGAGTGATATTAGTGTGTGTTTGTATGTAAAGTGTCTTCTTGTATTTACCACTACTCTCTTTCGCTAATCATTAGTTTAATATTAATCTTTCTTCAGCATTTTCCTGTTTCACATTATTTTTTGTTCAGCTAAGAATGTTCTGCTTGTCTAAAAGCATGTATCATAAACAACATTCTTCGAACGCAGAACTTAAAACTTAATTTAAACTTAAACTTAATTAAACTTGTGAGTTACTTAAAATGGTATAAACTGCTGTCGATATTTATTAAGAATTCTGACTTCAACTTAGTAGTTGATAAAGAGTAACATGCAAAGTGGTGTCAGATTAGCTCAAACAACATATTTACAAAGATTAGCTGACAAAATTAAAGATATTGATGATTGAAATTCCATTCATGTATTATGAAATAGGAATGTGCGCAGTTAATTTAAATGTACTTACTATTTGTGTCAAGTTAACTGCTGTTCTCTGCTGCGTGTTGCCAGCCAGGTTCCAGCGGATTCTTGTGTGTGGGCTTGGCAGTTTGAGAGGCAATAAAGCCTTTCAGAGACACTCGGAGCAACCTTACCCACTGCTTTTTCCCTCTGCCTCTTGGGGATAGGTTTACTGTCATGTACTTTGGCCCCTAAAGTGCTATAGGTTCTTGAAAAGGGGGCACAAGAGGAAATGCAGCAGTGAAGCCACCCTAATCCCTCCCTCAAAACAGAAATTTCAGCTTTAGCTGTGCAGCAGGGTGCTTTTGGCTGCTCTTTTTCAAAAGCATCATGTGAAGTGAAGTGCTGGTGGGCTGAGCTGCCTCTCCATTAACTTAATTGCACACCATGCTGGCTGATCTTCATCCAATCATTTAACAAGAGGTATGTGTCAATTAAATACAGATTTTTTTTTTTTTTTTAGCTCTGTGCTTTTGTGTAAAAAAATGTTTATTACACATTTTTTGGAAAAATAATTGATTGTAATTTTATGCTGAAAGCTTGTTCCAAATATTGGGCAATTTGCAAAAATGTTCCTATTTTCTCTGTGCTGCTCTGGACACAGCAGAGGAAAAGCAAACTAAACAAGCTAATCCTCATGCTAAGACTGATGAGCCATTATTATTTCGTACTGTCATTAAAAAGAACAGGCCTAAGTTGCCTAGTAGCAACTTAGGCCTGTTTTATTTTAGCACTGTAATAGGCATGTCACTTTGAAAATGAGAAGTGTCACCCTGCGCTAGTCAGTCATGTTTAAGGCGTGGGTGTAACCGTTAACCCCGTCTCTTCTTCAGTGTTTCTAAACTTGGACAGATGTCTGACTCCACAAAAATGCTCAGAGAGGTAACACAAGACAACTGGAGATAGATAATTCACATAAAACTTTCTTGGGGATAATCAAATGGCCTGAATTATGATTTCTGCTGGTTTTGTAAGATTTGAACCAGAGCCATAATATATGTCTAAATCTATCAGCATATGTGTCTTTATTGTCAATGTAAACATATATTGTGTTAAATGTTTAATGTCTTTCAAAGTCAGATGCAGGTCAGATAAAATCATTCACAATAGCAGTATGAAACATTTATTTACACCAAACCCACACATAAATGTCCACAGGTAGAACAGACTATAACATTGTATTAAATTGTTTATGTCAGTATTTCTTTTTGTTTAAATTGAGGGGAAGATTAGAAATCCTCAGTTGAGGAAAAAACAAAACAAAAAAACAATTGCAACCAAACAATCGCTATATATTTAAACAGAAACCTCCAACTAAAGATTAACTGAAAGAAAAACGGTTCCATTTTTAACATATAACTTCAATAAATAACTTCCTCAAAGTGTCATATAGTCTAAATATTCTAGCCGTTTAACATGCATGTTATTGCAGTTCAAATATGTGAGATTGCAACTTAGTATTTCAAGCTTCCATTCGATAGAAATTGCATAATTTAAAACAAGCAAATAACAAACAAGTGTGTGGCTTATATTTCAGCAACCTTTTATGCCTAAGACCTTATTGTGAGTTCAACTTTGATGAGCAAATTCCTCCACAGGTTTCCATTTATTCAAATAGTTAAAAACCTTAAAGGAAGGCATCACAGGCAATATTAAATATTACTACATTCTAGGGGTTTGCTTAACTCTGGAGATAAATTATGTGACTCCCAACAGCAGCTTGTTTTCTGTTGGTGTTTTAGAGCAATTCTACCATCTTCAGTTTGTCCGTTTATTCTGGAAGAAAAAAAGAGAAAGCCAGTTATTTGTTTCAGATTTTAAATATTGTTAGTAAGTAAGTATGCAGAACATTTACAGCGTCTTTAAAGTGTAGGCACATTCCAGTTAAGATTTACCTCTGACTGTCAGTTTGGTGGAGCACTCGGCCCTTCCCATTGCATTTTCAGCAACAACCTTGTACTCCCCGGTGTCTTTAGCTCCGACCCTCAATATGAGCAGAGAGCAGACTCCGCAGGTGTTGGAGATGAAGTAGTTAGTGTTGGTATTCAGACTGATGTTGTTGCGGAGCCATGTGACATGTGGTGTCGGGTCCCCTTTTACAGCACAGCTCATGTAGCATTCATACCCTTGAGGAGCAGTGTGCATTTTCAGTGGGACAATGAACTTGGGGGGACATTGTAGATCTGTGACCTTTGACTGTGGCATGTTTAGAGTGAACTTTTCTGGAAGAAAGCAGATATGCATTGCATGGAGTTAGAATTGTTAAGCAAAAATAATGTTTACTTTCCTGTTCCTGCGTCTGCTAATGTGACGGCCTGATGGTTTGGACACTCTGCAGAGAGGAAATATTTGCGATAATGTGAGCTCTGAACGAGGGCTGAGCTTTAGACTGATGGCGATGCTCAAAAGATTGTTGTATTGGCCCGAAAGGTGGGTGTGTACCTACATTATTTTGGATTGAACCATGAACCAAGTTGTGAGCTTCCATTGCATTGCCCAGAATGCAATGTCATTAAAGAACACACAAACAAACAAACAAAAACAATGCTGTACTTTGTCCAAATGGCATCAGTCTCTTCTTTTTTAATGCACCAAATTGGCTCGTTTAATGAAGATAAACAAGGAAAGAAAGTACACAGACAACTGAGTTCTGCTGGTAGCCTTAGTGCTCTGTAGTGTAGTAGTGTAGTAATATGTGGGTAGTAAGTAAATACTGTATTTGCTTAAGCCTGTGTCTGCATTTCCATACCTTTTTTGGCAGTAATCAGCCACTTTGGTGATTCAGAGTGTTTTGAGGAGCCCATGTCGTTCTTTGCGTAGACTCGGAACTGGTATTCTCGGCCTGGCATGATGTTGCAGGCTGTGAATCTGTTGTTGAAGATGTGATCTGCAATTGTGTGCCACTGTCTTTTACTTGAGTCACGTTTAGTCACCATGTAGTGCAGCCTGTCGTCACGTTTCTCATCTGGTGACGCGGTCCATGAGATGGTCACTGTGCCAGGCACATTTTCGTCGACCTCCACAGGACCTGGTGGCTTTGGCTCATCTGGAGTTCAAATACGAAGGTTTATTTTTTTGTTTTTTTTAATTGACAGTATATGGATAAGGAGTGAATCATTGATACAGTGTTTTACAAACGCACCTGTGACTCTAATTTCAATGCTGTATGCTTCTTGACCGACAATGTTCTTGACAATGATAGTGTAGATTCCAGTATCTGAGCGCTCAGCAGAAGGAATCAGAAGCTGGGATGTTCCCTCTGTGTTGCTGATGGTTACCTTTTTAGACACTGGCGCTCCATCCTTCTGCCAGGTGATATCAGGCCAAGGAGAGGCCTACAAAGAACAGGAAAATATATTTTGTCAGATTTGTCAGAAGACTAAATTTATCACTATAATATATTTGCATTTTTATGGTCATAAGTCCTCTTAATTACATCCATAGTTACCTCAAAGTTGATGTTGAATCGTGCAGAATTTCCTGCTCTCACCACCATGAAACTCTTGATTTTGGCATCAGTGAATCGTGGTCTCACTAGGTAGGTGGAAATTAGGTGAAAAATGGGTCACTAATTGTCATTAATTTTAATGTTGATGGCAGGGAAAACCAGACAGTAACTTATGGTGATTGAATGTCCATTGTTAATCATTTGACCTGAGAACGAAACAAAGTGCTATGGAATGTTGCTAGCAATGAACATGTTGTGAGGGTACAGTTATATTGACTCTC
This sequence comes from Acanthopagrus latus, assembly GCF_904848185.1. NCBI lineage: Eukaryota > Metazoa > Chordata > Actinopteri > Spariformes > Sparidae > Acanthopagrus > Acanthopagrus latus. The sequence continues at coordinate 8,399,826 of NC_051044.1, read as the reverse complement.
TCTTCTTTATTATTTTCCAACCTGTTTGTCCTATTTGTACGGTGAAACTCAGGTTAATAAGGTATTTCGTATATATCGTAATATGTCACAGAGCTGTTGCACAGGATTGCATTAAATGTTACAGGTGTACCTAATAATGTGGCCAGAAGATGTGTAATGATAAACATATTTTAAGTCACTTTAAATACTGACATTGAAGTAAAAAAGTATTGGTTGTGGCTTTCATCTTTCATGACTAGTGATAAGATTAAAAAGCCAAATAGATTGCTAATTAGTGTTCGATACAGTTGTTTCTACCCAGAAACTGAGTTCATGAGTGCATTTAAACCAGGCTTCATTGATCTCAATCACGGTAACTCCGAGTTGAGTTTCTATGAGTCTCTTCAGGTTTACTAAATTTAGTCTTTCACATTTGATTTGATTTTGATTTGATTTAAAAGAGGATTCCCTGTAGCATTATATAAATGGAACTATTTGACATATGTAACTTTGAAGTGTTTTTCTCACCAGGAGGGGGCATAGCGAGGATGTAATTATCCAGCTCCTGTGGCTCTCCCTCTCCTCCGTCATTCATAGAAATGACTCTCACCCAGTACATGGCCAGTGACTTCAAGCCTTTCACTGTATAGGAAGTCATGGTGATAAGATTTAAATTGCAGCGATCCCATTCTGTGCTTTCTGCAGGTCGGATCTCCACAAAATATCCCTTGGCTTCATCCTCAACCCCCTCAACGTCCTTGGGCTTGGTCCAAGACAGGGACAGAGTTGTGTAGGTGGAATCTGTCACTTTTAAGTCTTTGACTTTACCAGGGGGCTCTGTAACACATGATTCATATTCAGTGCTGCAATTTGTAGTCTCTGTGAAGTATTGAGTGTAATGAGTGATAACAATGATCACCTACTTTTAGGGTCTCTTGCAAACACGAACTCAGATGGTGTACTGAATTCACCCGCTCCAGAGTTGTTGATTGCTGACACACGGAATTCGTACTCCATGCCCTCAACCACATCTTTAACACCAAATCCCTTAGCTGTGTAGGCAAAATGTGATAAACAGAAATTGCAGCATTCATTAAACCTTTGCCTTGTTGAAACAGGCTCTCATAACATAATCAAACATGAATGATCTTTGAATAATAGAGTAACCTGTGATCATCTGGTCAGGTGGGTTGACCTGACCCCAGAGGTTGCTGCCCTTCTTGCGTTTCTCAAGGTTGTATCCCAGAATGTTGGTTCCTCCAGTGTTGGCTGGAGGTGACCAAGAGAGGTTGATGCAGTCCTTGAAGGCACTGACGACCTTTGGTGCTGATGGGGGACCAGGGTATGCTGTGTACAAAAAAGATTGGGATCTATGAATAATTTCTGAGTCTAAAAGGTTTTTTGTACTGTGGGAGAACTGATCATGATTACAAAGGTTTGTCCAGAATCAAGGGCAAAATGTGGCATATGGAAATTCATCTGTGCAATTTTATGATATAGTTAATTGCATTGACTTGATAATGGAGATACTCCTGTCTTACAACTCTCTGAAAATCTTGTCTTTTGTGGAGCAGTATATTCTCTGGCTTAGGAGGCATGAATAAAATTGTATAGTGCAAAACAACTAAAAAGCTACAAGAGCAACCTCCATACTGGTTTTGAACCATTCATATCTCAGGTTAGCACTATGACAATGTTATATTAATGGTCAAAGGTGCAATTTTGCCTGATCATCAACTTGATGCAAACATCTGTGGATTGTATTAATTCCTGGGAGTAATTTTAAATGTCACAACTATTCCATTGAATAGCAGCATGTTTTAGGCTGACCCGAAAGCTTTGAAGCTTCAACCATCGCCATGGGAATTGAGACTCAAATCAGTATTCAACTGTATTGAATGTCAGTGTGTTTTTTTTTTCTTTTTTATGCATTACATCAAAAATCCACAATAAAACTTGATAGTTGTGTGTGTCCCAACTCCGCTCTGTAGTCACCAGCACTGCACTGAACCTGGGACTGTGACACATGACTGTGCGACAGCCAGGCTTACAAGCTTCGGTGCCAACAAGATGTTGAAAAAGTTAAGCATCTGGGATAACCTCAAAAACATTGAGTTCCAGATATGCCAAAGGAAACTGGCATATCACAAATCTACTAAGAGTTTAGTTTGTACAAAAGTGTTATTTGGTGTAGTCTTAGAATTTTCTCTATGACTGGTATGACATTACTAAAAAGACAACACGGTTTCATGTCATTGGATGGAGTTTACCTTTGGTACCAGCTTGAATGTCCTCTGTTTCCATCAGCTCACTGGTGCCCATCTCAGTGTCCACTCTGATGCGATAACAGTACCTCCTCCCGTGGTCTACATCAGTGTCCCTGAATTTGGCATCAGGACCAATTGGTCCCACCTTTTTCCAAGTGTTGCGGCCAACTTGATTTCTTTCAAGGATATAGTTGGCTATCTTGCAGCCACCGCTGTCTTTTGGGGGTTTCCACTTGAATTCAATTACAGAGGAGGAGGCTTCAACAATCTCCAGAGGTCCCATTGGAGGAGTGGGTTTATCTGCCAGATGCAAAGTAGTATGTGGAGTATTAGCCTCCGCTGAACACGCCACCTTTTGTAGGCTACTTACTTTTTAAGTACATAAAACATACTGTAAAAAAAAAAAAAACTGTATACATACCCAGTACAACAAGCTGGCTGACAGCCTCAGTAGTGCCGAACTCATTTTTGAGTTTTATCTTGATTTCGCCACTGTCTTTGCGCTGCAGCTTGTTTAGAAGTAGACGGGTGTAACCCTCTCCATGCTCTAACTTGATATTTCCTTCATCTGCAAGCTCCTCGCCATCAAGGTACCACTGAATTTTGATAGGGTCCCGTCCAATAAACGGTAGTCTGAAGGAAGCTTTTTGTCCTTTTTTCACAGTTACAGGGGTTTTAAATGCCTCCAATTCCTCAGTATCAAATCTGGGTGGATCTACAATGATTAGTAAAAAAGACAGATATTTTAAGCAAAGTCCTGCTATCTAGTTTCCATGCATGCAATTTAGATTAACCTTAGCATAGTCATACTGTATACAATATGCGGTGCTCTCATGAATGAGGCAACCCCTTGATGCAGAGAATTCATTTCTGTAAAGAAAATGTTCTTACCCTCAACAACAATTGAGGCCTCTGTCTTCCGTCCATCTGCTTCAAATTTATATGTTCCAGCAAATTCCTCAGTGACTTTGTGAATTTTCAGCTTGTGGAAGCTTCCCTCTTTTGAAATGGTGATACCCTCTGAAGATTTAATCTGGAAAAACACAAGTGAATTACTGTCACAAATATAATTACAGTAGTATCTGCAGCTCTAATATATATACATATATAATAATCACCTATTCCAATTTGACTATCTTACTGCAATAATATCACATCCTATATGCCACCTAATGCCCACATTATCCCCGTTGCTTACCTCATTTCCATCTCTGTACCAGATTCCCTCACACTCTTCATTGCTCAGTTTACACTCCAGCTCTGCTGGTTCTCCAATTATGACTTTGCAGTCAGAAAGCCCAGCGTGAAAGTGAACACCAGGATCTAAGGATTTTTCAACCACTACATTAGTGAATGCACTTAGCCAACAGCTGAAATCTGCATACAAGTTGTTGTTAAGTTGTTGTTAAGTTTCTGTAATTGTTGATCTACAATTACAATGATGTCAGACATCCATGTCTGGATTTGTACAGACTTACCTCACTTTTCCAACCTCACAAATTTTCTTTGTGCCTTTCTGATGATATCATTTATATAATAATGCCACTTGGTTATAAAAGACATGTTTACAGACTTATTTTATGTTAAAAAAAAATAATAAAAAATATATATATATATATATATATATATATATATATATATATATATATATATATATATATATATATATATATGATATTTAAAGAGATTCATATTTAAAGAGATTCATATTTGGATGTATGAACAGTGCATTTAGCACTTTTTTAAACTTGAGCGTGTCTTTTTGGTAGACCTTCTGCTTGTCTTGTTTTTGGAGTGGCCTTCTTCTGGTTGAAAGACGCAGAGTTGACTTGGCAGTGCTCAAAAGAACATCAGAATCGAAGCTTTAATTTGCTTCTGTTGACTCGGTCTTGGAAGAAATACACATTCTCAAAACATAAAATAACTCCCTCAAGACTGACACTTCCTCGGTCCGTGAGAGGAAAAAAGCCTTTTGTTTGTTTGATGTGAATTCAGTCTTGTGTAGACATCGATTGATGGCATGGTCATCTTGGAAAGTCTTCGCTTCGGTTGTCTTCTGTCTTGAAATTATGGAAGAATGTGTCTCAACACAAGTGTTGCAAGATGTTGTATCAAGAAGAGGATCAGTTTGCTTATTTGATTGACCTCATAGCACTGACTCATCCTGAATTAACATTTAACAAAGCAAGCATGATTGTTAACAGAGAGCATAGGTGCATGACTTACACACACACACACACACACACACACACACACACACACACATTCACGTTGTCTACAAACACAGTACATTGGCTGCTGATAAAGAATCTGTATGTCAAAAATTATACAGCCAGTTTTAATCTAATGTCTACAAAACATGTGTAAAGACCAAAATATTGTTTGATTAATACAATTCAATAGTAATCATGGTAACTGAAGAAATGATTATATCTTGTAGTATAGACAGAAAACATTAGTGCATCAGATTTGATTATCACTTATTCAAAGCACTCTCAAGGTTAAATCCACTCTTGCTAAACTCTCTCATCACTCTAAAAGGATTTTTAACCAATTAGAGATCAAATGAAGCATTCGGCTTAGTGGTCACACACTTTTTATGTCAACCCTCAAATCACTGGGAAAGTCATCTGCTCATCAAATGACTTTGTGCAGTGATTGTGCTTCCCATGCAGCAATTAAAGCAGCACCAGTAATCTTACCACTAACTGTCTCCACGATCAATGGGCCTTTTCGTGCACGACCTGAACGCCTGCCAGATGTGGCTGGCTCACCACTGTCTGCACCCTCACCACTTTCAGCAGCTTCATCACTGCGTGCAGTTGGCCCGTTGCCATTATCACCACTGGCACCACTCGCTTCTGTTTTTTTTTGGTTTTCAGTTTAGGGGATATCATCGTAATTACCATCATTCCAATGTTTCTCATTTGCTCTTGGATATGCCTTATGAATAACATCAATGAAAACAGTAACAATAACAATTAAATCAGCATGGAGCATAAACAAAAGATCAGCAGCAATGACAGAAATGACAAACATTGACTCAGTGTAGAAGAGGGTGGGGGAAAAGATGATATCCTACTTGCAATTCAAGATGGGTTGCATTAAAGGTGCCATTGTGAAATAATCCAAAGGCCCTCTGGATTGTTAATTGGATGCATGGTATCAGCTATGTTTTATTAAGGATTTTACCACAACAAGTGGCAAAATTACTGATACTTCAATTTAAAAAAAAATACCTCAACATGTGTCAAAATGGCACCTTTTACGTTCTCAACTTGAATGCATCCATTGCCAGATGTTTAAACAGGGTGTACATCACAAAAAAACATGTGTACTCCTTTTCCTACACAAAATGACTCAAAATCCACTGTGAGGTTCAGAAGTTCTTGCTCATGGGGGCGGTCACTGTCAATTAACTCAATAAATAAATCTGACTTGACTTGAAATTGCAATGATGATGTGCGTACCTCACACATACTTCAGACAGGGTGTACGTAGGTTTTACAGGTGGACATAAAATATAAGGTGAGAGATTAAACCATAGAGGAAATGATTGTTTGTTTCAGTTGTTCGCTAGCTTCACTGATCAATTTTATTTTCAATTTACAGAGAAGCACTTATGCACTTTTAGTTACATCAGAGCCATTACTTCCCTGTCATTCACTGATTTTTTCGTTTGATCCTATATAGAAAAGCACTTTGTAAAGTCAGTTTCAAAATGAATCCTGTGAATTAATCATTGATCATCTTTCTGACGATTACTAATAATGAATGAGATTATACAGCAGTGATGGTTTACAAGCCCTTGTGATGCATTAGTGCTAATAGAGCTACACATATCCACAGCTGTGTGTGATGGCAGCAGTTGGAGGACTTCACTGATGAAACACCTGGTAAAATTGCGTTCCGTTTTCATTTTCTGCTTTTCCTGGTCTAATGAATGGTGGAGCATTATAAGTATTGACATACAAATGGATGCTTAAGGGCACTTCTACATCCATATACTGTACATGTATCAATAAAAGTGGAAGTGAAAATGAAGTATGTGTAGTGTGTATAGAATCAGACGTACGTACTGCTTCATTACGAAGAAAATATTGCATATGCTCATTTCTGTTTTAGTGTGTACACAGTTTTAAACATCAGGCCACTGTTGGTAATTTTCTTTTCCATTTTCTTCAACCCTCATAACAAACTTGTACACAAGTTGCACAAGGTGTTATAACAACAGAAAGATGACGAGAAACACGAAGGCACACATATTAGGCCAAAACACAAATATAGAACACATCTATATTTAAGGAAATGATAAGATGCAAGAGAATGCAGAATTAGCATAGCATATACATGCTGCTTTGCTTTCTGCTTCCAAGAAGAGGCACGAATACAAACAAACATCTAGACACACACTATACTATGTTTTGTTTTTTTTATTAATCAGTGTTTGTTAAATAATTAATTATCTGCCAATTCTAGCAGATAGTTAATACTTAAAGCCTACAGTTTTCAATGGACTGAAATCCATGTGAGAAATTAAATTTCCCAGCACACATTGAAACTGAACCATTCTCTACTTTATAATGTAGGCTTTAAACCTGTAGACTCTAAACTCTACAGTCTAAGATATCACAAGTACGGCCGTTCTTTCACAGAGACTTCACAAGATCTTCATTAAATACTGCATGTTTTTTTTTGTTTTTGTTTTTTTTTCCATTCGCCCGGGCCACATTTAACTTCAAGCTAATTGTATGAGCGGCCTGATGGAGCAGTGTAGAACTTTGTGAAGTGTCAGTGGTTGAACTCCTCTAGTACACGTATTGTTAATTTAGCTGCATCTACGTCAGAAGGTATTGAGAATTTCCTACAGTTGTGTAGGAAATGTCCAAGTCATTTTAATCCCAAATGACTTTAATAGTCAGTAGACTGCCTCCAACATGCTACCTCTGACATCTCTTACCAACAACAGCTTCTTGAACCTCCTCAACTTTCTTTCTGTGACGTTTTCCTTTTTTCCCAGTTTTTCCACCTTGTTGATTTGTGGATTCCTCATCATAATTATCTCCTATTAGTGATAATAGATACCAGCTTAATACAGAATGTGATGACTATCTAAATCTGCTAATAATATAATATCCATTATATTCATGCTGACCTAACGATGATCTGATACAAATGTTATGTACTGTGCAGCAGTCTTTCTACATACTTATATGATAAATATGGTTAAAAAATTATCTTATAAAAGTATTGACAGTATTGAAAAAGACATTTTTGTTAAAGATTAATAGATTAATAGACTTTTATAATTAATCTGAAATGAAAAAAAGACAAACAACATGATAAACAGCTAAGGAATTGTAAAATGTAGACAGAAAAGAGAAGACGGACATCAAAACACAGAAAAACATCAAAATACACATCTCTTCTGGTATTATTATAAAATATACCATATCGTCTCATATAATAATCACACAGTTAGATGTTTCTTTAAACAAAATGTTATTGCATCCTGACAAACATTTATGGATAATAATTTTGAGGGCAATCTGTTGTCACTAAATCTCTCAACATGCATTTCATTAATGAAAGATTTCTTACCTACTACTGTATCTGGAACAAGTGGACCTTCTTTCTTACGTCTCCTGCGTTTCCCTCCCTTTCCGCCTCCTTCTCCTCCTTCTCCTCCTTCTTCTCCTTCTCCTTCTTCTCCTTCTTCTCCTTCTCCTCCTTCTCCACCTCCTCTTCTACCTCCTTTTCCACCTCTTCCTCCACCTCCTTCTCCGCCTCCTTCTCCCTCAAATTCTTCATCAGAATCTTCAAATGAGTCATATTCATCTTCATCCTCAAAATCTTCATCTCCGACTCCAGCACCACCGGCACCAGCTGCACCACCAGCACCCGCTGCACCATCGGCACCCGCTGCACCACCGGCACCAGCTGCACCACCAGCACCAGCTGCACCACCAGCACCCGCTGCACCACCGGCACCCGCTGCACCACCGGCACCACCGGCATCACCGGCACCACCAGCACCTGCTGCACCACCAGCACCCGCTGCACCAGCTGCACCACTGGCACCAGCTGCACCAGCAGCACCAGCGGCACCAGCAGCACCAGCTGCCCTAGCTTCTTTCTTCTTCTTGGCAGCTGCTGCCCTTTTTGCCTTAGCTGCAGCTTTGGCTTCAGCTGCTGCCTTCTCAGCCTCTGCTTTGGCAGCTGCTTCGGCCGCTTCTTTCTCTGCTTGAGCCTGCTTGGCCTTTTCTAGTTTTTCTTCCATTTCTTTCTGATATTTCTCCTGCTGTTCCTTAGCTATTTTTGCCAGATCTGCGTCATCACCACCGCCGGCCATAGTGGTTTTGCGAGCTGCCTTCTTGCCCTTGTTGGCTGGGTCTTTATCAGCTATAAAGGACAACATGTCACATGGGTTTTTAATTTTTAGTTCAATGTTAAATTCAGAATTGTGAAAAAGTGTTTGGTGTCAGCAAAAAGTATCTGCAAGATATTCCATATTAATTCATGTAACTGGGGTTGTATCCTGAGAATCCCCAAAGACAGAAATGTAGAAACATTTTCTTACCTTCAACTACAAGGAAGGCATTACAGGATTTGATTCCTGCCACAGCAGCATAGATACCACCATCCAAAGGCCGACAGTCCCGAACAATCAACTTGTGAATAAGCTTATCTTCAGATACGATGATTTCATATTTCTCACCATGTGTCAGTAGAGCACTTTTGCCATACCATTTAATCTCACTCATAGGTGCAGTCAGTACACACTGAAACAGGGCGTCCTCTCGTTCCTCGGCCTTCACCTCTTTTATTTTGACAGCAAAGTCAACCTCAGGTACTGTGTGGTCACAGGCAGACAAGAACAAATCAGTGCATCCCATCCAATTTCTAAACCACTAATGACAGTTCTAAATCCAATTTTAAAAAGAAAGAAAAAAGTGTATGGTGAGCAACAATACCTTAGTAGTCTTTGGAAAGTAAAGGAATTTGCTCAAACTCAGTCTCATTTCACATGATTGTACCTTTAAAATCTGTGGAGAAAACGTTGATGCCCCCAACATCCACGGAGTAGAGTCCAGCATCTTCTGTACCCAGCTTCTTAATTGTGAAGACATATTTCTTGCCAACCTGTTTCAAATTATGTTTCATCTCGTCGGCGCCCTCTTGGGTGAATGGAACCATGACACCATCCTGCAGCATTTGGACATGTTAGCTAACCAGATGAAATGCAGCAAAATCATTCCAGAGTAAGCTCCTCAGAGTAAGTTTGTTCCTTACCTTGTACAGGAAGATTTTGCTAGAAGGATCCTTGAGTTCCATGTCCAACTCAATTGTTGCACAGTCATCATCCTTCACCTCAATGTGTTTCAGTGTGCTGATGTGTGTAACAAACTACAGTAGTAATAAAGAGAAAACACATTTGTGTAAAACACATTTAACAATTCTGCTTACACAGTATAAGACAGACCGCATGAAGGAGACAATGAAATAACGAGACGTAAACAGACGCTGAAACATTTTTGCTGGAATGCGCTTGTGGTTGAATGAAAGATGAACTAAAAAGGCCAAATACCGCTGCGATCTCCTCCTCCCTTTCTTTCTTCATTTCACTGAGTCTCTTCAGCATGCCGCGGAAGTCCGTGAGTCCATATTCGGCACAGATGCGCTCATAGTCTTTCTTGTCTGCACTGAGGAGAATTTCCCAGACCTTCTCCTCTGAGTCCATTGGCTTTTCCTCACGCGTTCCATCAGGATTACTGTAGAGAGAGAAATGTCATGTCCCACACACAAACACTTAGAAACAGTCTAGTTTCGAAGCCAAACAGCTAATATAAAATATTTCACGCACCGTTTTTTGAGTTTTTTCCTGAAGTCCGCCACGTCTGAGGAACCATAACAAGAAACATCCGTCACTGACTGTATATGTCATGCTTTGTCCTTTACACTTGTATTCGAAAAGACCTGGTTACATTTAACTTTATTGACAGCTACTAACACTCCATAGAAATAGTTTTCTTTACAATAAATCAAAACCAGTTTCAGCTGTATGGCTGACAGCGTGTCCAATCCAAACTAATTGCCATCCCAGAAGAGTATGTCTGTCTTCCCAAATAAGATTCTGACCCCCATGCTCATTATCTGAATGATCAAACATAACATCAAGCTATCTCCCTAACAGTGCTCAGGCCAGAGAAACCTAGCATTACAACCTCAGCTTTCTAATCTCTGTCCAAAAGACCATTTCATGTTATTGGGCAAAGATAACTATGACAAAATAAAGGCGATCCATCACAAACCACTGAGCACCTTTTGTTGGGTTTATACATGAGCCTGGTTGCTGATGTTCACATTTTTCAGTCAATTTCAAAGACAAACATCAATGTGTCGAGTGTCAGTGCACAGTGGCACTGCCCTGATGTGACAGATGCATCATGACAGGGAGATTTTTCAAAGTAATTTCAATTAATGAAAAAATATGTCACGTTAATATGAAAATATATGGGCTGGGCACAGAGAATCTGAGTGGCTGCATCATGCCAAGTATTGACAGCGTAGATGGAAACCATCAGCCTCTATTTATCTTTGTAAACAGCTGGTTGCCCAAGTCCCCAGAAGTGTTTGTGATTTTTCAGGGACAAGGACGCTGTATATCAGCCTCTTTTTGTGATGCGTTTGGCCTTAAAATGTTAAACCTTTATATGACAGCCAGAAAAACAAACTGCTCGACTTCAGTTTATGTAAAATAAGCATCCAACCTTTAGGTAAAACTTAAGGGGTGTAAATGTGTTTGAACGCTCACCTTCTGTCTGTGTCTTTTGCATTTCCCTGGTTTTGGAGAATCCGACTGTAAACAAACAATCACTTCAATATTCATAACCCGTTCGTCACAATTCAAAACAACTTTTGAGAGGGTATTCAGCGTAATTCACGCTTGAGAGACACAGTATTTGAAAGAATAATAAAGGATCTTACCCTCAATGACGTTCAAGACGACAGTGCAAACAGCTCTTCCATGTTCATTTGTTGCAAAACACTTATAGGTGTCAGCGTCCTCTGGGGAGACTTTAGGAAACTATTGAAATGCAAACACATGCTTAGTGGCATTCCTGTTGTTGAGAGCAGCTACACCATCCCCTGCCATGTGACTTTTTTATTTTCTATTAATGATCTCTCTGCCAAAACAGGTATTTTAAACCAAACCATGATGGTTTCCTAACCCTAACCAAGAGTTTTTGTTCCTATACCTTAGTTGTGCATAAGCACAGCAGTGTGACGAGACAGAAAGAGAATATTGAACCTAACAAACATCTTGTTGCACATTTAAAAACGTACCTCAATGGTATGTTCTTGGGTTGCCTCATCATACTTTTGCAGGCACACGTCAGGATGATAATGAATTTCTCCATTTGCTCTGCCCCATGTTACAGTGGGTGTTGGGTTACCGGTAATTTTTGCTTTAAAGACTGCTAATTTACCTGGAATGGAATGAAATGAAGATTTCCTTAATAGTGACAAAATATGCATTGCTATATGTTTAGTAAAGATGGCTATGCTACAGATATAATATGCCATTTTCTTCAATATTTAGCCACATGCAAATAATTGAACAAATTGTTTCTTTGGGTTGTTCTGTTAACCCATATATGGTAAAATGCTCTTAAACATGTTACATAATTTGTGTTACTTCATAACACATTATTATTATTGCTTCTTATAATATAAATGCACACAGTTTTAAAAGATGGGAGGATGAAATGAGTCTTCACCACACATCACAAGTCAAGTCCCTTTGCCTCTGACTTATTTGGGAGTTTGTGAATAATGTTGATGATTCTTAAATAAGATATGACAGGATTGGCTCCTCACCCCTCCTGAAAAATACAGGTTGTTACTAACATTTGTGATGGACTTGAGTCCTTTCAGAGACCCAGAGACTTACCCTCTTGAATAGTCAGAGCGATGGGTTTGCGGGTGAAATCTGGAGTTGTCATTCCCTCTGGAAGTTCCTCCTTAAACTGTGTTATCATGACACCGGGCACCTTCGACTTCTTCTTAATGCCTGATCATATAAAATAAAATAAATTAAAAGTTAGACAGGCTGAGCCTATAGAGGGGACAGGTTAAATATATTATTATTGATATGTTGGTGAGAGTTGAAAATATTTATTAAGTATTTAAAAGAGCCATCTCTGTAAACCTCTTCAGTATATTGACAAGAAATGCTCAAGAAATGTATTTAGATGTGACGACCAGACAAACCCAGTGAACACTTGTCAGTGTAAACTTCACGTTCAAGCATCCATGTCAAGTGTTTTTCCAAAGCAATCAACGTGTTTTTGGATTAAATGCCACAATTCTTCTGTTGCTGAGACTAAATAACTGCAAGTGACTTGAGTGACATGTAAATGGTGAAAGAAGGAGCATGTGCACAAGTTTGGAGCCAAATTAGTGAGACTCTCTCTGCTGCCTTAAATGTGACCCTGCCAAAGGCTTGTTGCATTTGTTCTCATATTTTGAGAAAACTCTTTTTCTCTTTATGCCAGAACAACATTTACATCCCCACCTACTCTACATCTCCTGTGTGTTATCTTTGCTCTGACACTACACCCTCACAACATGGAGCTGTCATTACCTTAAGCATTGTCATAATGAGCAGTACATAATATAAGACCAGCAGTAGGGTCAGAAATCTAGAGACCTTTCCGTAAGGAACCTGACTGTCTAATTTATGCAGCAAGACAACTTGCCAGTGTTTTACAACATAATTATTTAAACTAACTTTGTTAAAGAAAATGTTTGCAAGTGTTCTGTCACATTGTGCTTTGGACTGTCCCACATTATGGGCCTCCATATTAGTAATGAGTGTTTAAACTTGATATGAACATTCACCCCCAAGTGCATTTATTAATATCAGTAGCAGGCTTAATAAGATGATAGTCCATATTGTATGAAATTAAGTATCCTTGCTGTTAACATTAGTGGTTTTGTCATTTTGAAAATGGAGGTGGATATTCATCGGAATATTTGACAATTATTATTCAACTTTAAATTAAAAAATGTCTTACTTGAAGAACTTTAATACAAGGTTTCTCCCTCCTTGTGTGTATGCAGCTTGTCGTGTGTAGAGCTGTTTAGTTCAGATAAAGAGTTACATGAATTTTGTTTCTGAAGAAAAATGATATAATATGCCAACCCATATTCATGGCTACGGCAGTAGATGTGTTATGTGCTGTACTAGGTTGATATCTGTAAATAATAAAGCCCCCTATGTTTGTTTTTGCAAATACTTTTTCTTTTTTTTTTTTTTTTCTGGCACAGTTCAGTCTAAATTGTGAGCACTCACAACAGGGGAAATAATTTGTGTGGGGAAAACAAAGCACTTGACTCTCTAGTTTTGACTGGTCCACAGAGTACAAATGAATTAATCTTAGCTCACTTTTTGAGCTATTTAAAGCTCTTGTTTTTAGAATGAGACGTTAGTGCAAGTTTAAGTGCCTTGCAGAGGTCCCAGCAACCCTGAGAGTACCAATATGAACTAACCCACGGCAACCTCGAGGGGGGCATCACTGAATGCTGATCACAGGGGTTCAGCAGGTCCAGGGATCCCTGGTCTTTAATTATTTTCTCTTGCCATGAAAGACCTGTAATAGGCAGAATATAAACTATGGAGTTATAGCTTAAGTCAGGAGAAACGAGCAGGATGCCCCAGCATGTCGCAGTCTGAAGCGCATTGGAGGTGAATTGCTTGCGGTAGTTGCCGCACACACTGTGTACTGTGTGTGGCAGAGCGCTGATAACACTGCATGAGGTTTGCTTCTGTTAACAAGCAGAAGGTTCACGCTGTGGAACCACGATGATGACGTGGACATCATTAGAAGCAGTGTTTGCATGGAAATATCGATCAGCCTATTAATATCCTGCAGAAATTAAAGCTGTGCGTTTAAGCCAGGCATTGATTTCATGGGTCAGTTGGCACAAAGTATTGGATGGAATATAATAGTTTTAATTAGGAAGAGAGAGATTCATAAGGATAAGGATTCATTAAGAATATTTAATATGACTTACACATTTGATAATTTCAGTGAAAATGTACAGCTTTTTTTTTTAATCCATTTTTATATTTATGTGTATCTAATATTAACAAACACTTGATATGTTGTTTTGAAAGTTTCTTTCATGGCTTTCAGAAGAATCAGTTGCAATCAAAAACATGTTGAAGGTTTCTTCACCAGGTCCTTGTCTGACAGCCTGCTGCTGTTCTAATCATGTCTCTAATGCAGTCGCATCGAGGACTGCTTGTGCCATTTGACTAAATTGCTGTGGAAGACTGCTTTACATTTGTTTGAAGTCATCGATCCAAATGATCCAAAGAGCATCGTGTTTGATGGACTCCCATTGAAGCTGAGGTCCATGAACATGAACCAGAATAGGTGTTACTCTAAAACCAATGACTTGGTTTTTGTAGTTCATCAAGCCTGAAAACAGAACGTGTCTTTTTTTTCATGACGTGTTCACTGCACCTTTCTCTTGTTATTATTCATTCATTAAATCATGAAATTTGAATGTTTTATTCAGCACTTAAGTTAGATTGGTCTGTAATGAAATCATATGTATTTTGTGTCCTTACTGGATGCGCAGTGTTGACCACAAAGCGACACAGAGTCGGAAAAAATATACAGAAGATATTGAAGTTTTCTCATCTGTAAGTATTTACACTCTGTACTTGAGTGCTGCACTTTCGTCTACTTATTGCTCTGTGCTTTTATCTTTTTTATTTCTTTTAGCTTTTCTAAATGTGTGTTTATTTCTTATTTCATGTTTTTTTTATGGCTTACAAAGCATTTTGAAATTCCTTTGTGTATGAAAGGGGCTTTGTCAGTCCACCTTGCTTCCCTTTCCAAATAAATTGAATGAATGAATGATAAAGAGTGCATTCAGAAAGCCCTTCAGAACATGCTCCTCTCCTCACTGTTGTTGTGTGATTTCTCATCAGTGCAGCTTCAGCCATCGTTGGCTTTTTTAGGATCTTTGCCGCTCAGCTGTCCAATTTATAACTAATGTTGAACTTTTTTCATTTCCTCACGTCCAAAGGCAATTAGATTCTGTCATTGGTCTAAATTTGACTACATTAGTCACAGTTCATCGCTCTTGAAATGAACAGCAACATTTTCTTTTTGCAGATATGAATTAATAACTGGTGGGCTTGCATTCATAACTTCCTTATTTTACTTCATGGTCATGCTACAAGGGAAAGACAAGTGCTATGAGTTGATACCCCTGAGTATTATGTGCTTGTTTCAGAGTAATTGTCACAGAAATACAAGAAATCAAACGATAGCAAGAGCTGGTGTGAGGCTTAAGAGCTTCCAGAGCTCAGGGGTGTCATCCCGGCTGATTACCTCGAGACCTCAATGATGTGCATCAACCTGACAGCACATGGTGCTCTTAGACCTGCTTTGAACTGCTCGGATCACAGAAAATGCATTTTGTCTCTGCGACAGTGCTGGTCGTCACAGTGAAGCCGAGGATAATGCGCCCAGGTCAAGCACGGAAAGGCCGGAAATCACAAGGGAATACAGTAAGACTAACGTTAAAGGTTTGCTCAGTTTGAGTCGGTGTTGTATAAAAACCTGTTAAAAAGCCAATTATAGTGTTTCTATTTATACCAAACTCACTCTGTTTGCAGTTCATCAATAATAACCCAAATTTGCAAGTCAGTCTTTTATTAAAGGTTGCATATTTTGCCATACTTTTATGTTCATGCTGATATTTTCGCTGTCAAATATAGAATGTTTTCATGCCTTAAGGTAAGAAACAAAATTGTTCTCATACCGCTCATTACTGCAACATTATTCACCCTTTTACTGAGCAGTCTGTTTAACTGCCTGTCTCTATAAGGCCTGCTTCAGTAGGCTCTGATTGGACAGCTCTACCAGGACTGATTGTTTCTACCACCTTGTTTCTACTATTAAGACCTGGATTCACTGGTGCCCCTCAATGCTGCTAAATTTGTCCTGTCTCCAAAATGGCATTTATCTCATAAGTCATTATAGAAGAGATGTATGTTAAACTGTTGGCAGGACACCTCAAACTGCAGTCATGTTTGATTGTGGCTCTCTCTGTTACCAATTATTGAAGGATGGAGGTTTCATAGTTGTGAAACCAAAAATCAACAGTGAGTTCTTTCCACTTGCCAACATGGTGAATGTGAAAGTCACGTACACGACATAGCGTAAGGTACGTTTGTGATGGATTGTACGTAGTGATTTCAGGGCAAACCATGCTATTTTGTTGTCGACCTAACCAAGTATTTCTCTGTCCTAACCATGACCAAACCTTTATGTTGCCTAACCGTAACCAAATACTCCTCCTTACAATATATAACAGAACTAGAACTGTAAGATGTTCAGTGTGTTTGGGAACGGTGATGATGTTCTTTAGAGGCCCTACTCTTTTCTCTTCGTACGAATGTGTTTTTGCAACCGTGGCCGTGCTGGGCCCATTGACTGTATAGTTGTGACATCATCCAAAGTCCTGACAGCTCCTTGAAAGCACTGGTGCTGGAAATGGGCTGTGTGCATTTCAATGTGAATTGAGTTTTTGAGACATTCATAGTGTTTATCATAGAAATCTCACTTTACACAATGTGGTACCTTTGAGGAGTCATTCAGATTTGCTAGTTTTTAGGAGAGATCATGCCACTCCCCGGGGACGTCCCTGTAGAGCAGGTTCACTTATTGAGACTGAACTGTGCCAACATACTGTACAGGACTAACCAGCATGTGGACATACTTAATGTTTAAAAAGTGGCATTTTTCCTTTAAATTACAAGATACTGTGGACACATGGAAATCAATGGCGGTGCCTTGTAGCAACAGCCTTGAGCTAGTATTCATATGACGACTGTTGAGAATGTCACAATGAAGTGCATCTGTTGTGACACTGAAAGTTGAATCATCCATTGCAGATGATGCCTTTCAAAGGGGTGATGAAGACCACAATCATACATGCAACTCACCCAACATGGAGTCATGCACGTAACAGAAGGTGAATCGTTTGTGTGATTCCATTTGTTTTCTGCTCGCATACCTTTGTCGTCCTGGTGAACTCCCTCAGAACCGTCGACTTAACACGCAACGTGACAGCAGGAGAGGGAACAGGACAGGTAAATATTAATCCTGACAAAAGTACCATGGCAGGTTGGAACTTCGACAGGATTATGGAAACAAGAAACATAAAACACCACAATATACAGTGTATCACCCAGGAATGGGCAGCACAAAAGCAGACACAACTTGGGCAGAACAGAATATTCAGGGACACAACAACAGCAACGACAGATAATGGTTAGTCAGAGACAAAATATGATACAGTATGTTAGCAATGTGTTGTTAAAGCAGCGTGTGAATTGTTGAGCTGTGCAACTGCTGATTAGACTTAACTTGAAAGCTCGTTCAGGCATTTTCTCACAGCTGACATCTCAGGATGAAACTTGCACAGTGCTTGAGAGAAATTATGTGCAAATACTTTGTGGGATTTGTTGGAAATTAACTTAAAATAAAGCTTCATTGTGTCTTCTGTCAAACATGGAAACCATTTCACCTCCAATTTTCTCTTCAGTTCTGGCAGTGTTGCGTTGTTCCTCCATGATGACTTTCTCGCTCATCCAATTTACCAGCAGCTGTATTCTTCTCTTAGTATTTTTCTTCTTCAGGTGTACTCAGAGTTTGTTTGTCCAGCACTATTTATTTCACAGCATGCCCTCATTCAGTGATTACAGCTTTTTTCGCATCTGTGGTCATTTGTTTGACCGGCATCTTCATCGTCACATCTTTGTCCTTGTTGACAAAATGATGTTACTTTCTGTGATCTTGCTTTTTCTTGACACCGTGGACAACAAACTGTATAGAGCGGAGTTTGAACCATAGTTCGGACTGCACCCACTGGTGGTGCTCATCTTTGTTTTCTTGGCGGCGATGATCAGGCCTCAACTTAATACAGCATTGTTCAGATATAGTTGGTATTCTTCATGTGTATACACTGTAAACTGATGACGTTGAAGGCTTCCCAGACGTTTTTCTTGTCTTGCAGGTTTTTTTTTATTTTCTTGAATAGAAATCATGAGTTTGCATGAGGATTTGTGTTGTAGGTCAAATAGATCCGGTTTCTCATCATTCTTCCGATTAGAAGAGGAGACAGCTGCAATGCAAACCCCTTTGACTGACCTAACCAGAGAAGGCGTCCACCGCCCTGCACTTACCCGTCTGCCCAGCGGCAGTTTGATCGGTCACCTTTGACTTCTTCCACATCTTGGCGTCCTTTAGAGCTCAGCTGGTTCAGAAGACTCTGCAGCAAGACAGAAGATAATACAGGAGGAAATCCTTAGCATTGCATACATGCATGGCTCAAAAAGCAAATTGACTGACAGGCTTCTCAGAACTTGAGGTGTCTGTCTCTTTGAAGAAAACAGTTGCTCTAAACTGCCCAGACAGGATTTTCTATAGCACACTGCAGTTACTCTAACCTGTCAGCAAGAGGCAGCAACCTATGTCGTTTACAGTAAGGCTTGACCTTAACTTAGGATGAATACCTGTCTAAGGAATCCTTCAGAGGCATGTGTTAATTGGGCAAGGAACTCGCAGAAGCCTTAAATAAACTGGGTGAAGAGTTAGGCTTAGTTTTAAAATAACTACTCATTACTAATGCCGCGGTCTCACAGTCCAGATGGATATTAGTTCATTTAAGGGCCCAATTTTAAGAAAAGATGATCGAGATGAAATGCCATCATCGAAAAACCTGCAGTAATCCCTTCACTGGATTATGAAAAAGTGACTATTTAATTATAGGAGCACAAGTGAAGTGTTGAGTCTGGGAGGGAAACTGTTCACCGCCACCATTATTTGGTTGATTTTTCATTCAAGATACCAGAAATAGTTTTTATATAAAAACACGAGTTGTAATGTGACACTTACGAGGCTCACAGCTAACTCGTGTGACTTGTTTAACCTTTTACGTGAGTCATATATCTGCTCTGTTACGAAAGGTCACAAGCATCACTTCATGCCGTTCCTATTTTTTATTCTTGTAAAATTTGACCTAATGACTCTCAAGTTAAGAGGTCGTAACCTTCTCATTGGACGGGGATGTAAAGTAGGTGTGGCAAATAATGTTATTATCATTATGACTTTGCAGCTGAACATCAGAGATGCAGAAAAACATTGTTGACATGAAAAGGTGAGTCCTGTGTGACTTCTGCTTACAGCTCGGTGTGAACAAAACTGTGTCTTGTGTGTTTACTTGGATGATACGCCAATACTGTTTTTTTAGGCTCAATACCGTAAACTACCTATGATTACGATTTTCTTTATATTTACGGGCATTTCGATTGCTGTTTAGTGGCGTCACAAACAGGTCACTCTGCATGAAAAGTCCAGTTAATTTGCATCATGATTGCAATCTTGATGTGGTCAGACTTTCACATTTTGCAAGTGCTACAGCCGCATTGGGAATGCAAAACTTCAAACCTTTCCTATTTCTCTCTAACTTTTTTATCTTTTAATTTTCATGACTAAATAAGCCAAAACACCCACTGTTTATTGGAATTTATGGAGTGAATAACACTGAAGAACTATGATAAAAGATAATAACCTTCCAATCCTTGGTCACATAAGACCCATTGCTCATCATAAGAAGCTGTTGGAGAAAATAGGTTTTCAGCTTTAAACAAATAGAAAATTACCTAAAAGCCCAAATGTTTATTGTCTGACTTCTCTTTTTGAACTAAATACTGAATCTTAAATATTTCCCTGTAAATGTTAAATATTTACTGTCTGTCCTGACATCCCGCTGAAAATAAAACCTGCTGTATTGGAAAGTAAGTGTTTTATTTTTGGTTGTACACTTGCTCCTGCACATGTTCAGATAGGTTCCAGGCAGCAGCAGCAGAAACAGTAGTGATCTTGGCTCTTGGCGGGACTTGAAAATGAGCTACACAACACATATGGTAAAAGCAAAACAGCCTGCAACGGGAGACATCTTGGCAGCAGTCCTGTCGCATTAAAGGAAACCCACTCCTGCTCCCTCCCACTGAATAGTTTGGCCATTTTAGCTCATTGCATTTATAGTCTAATGTTTTTGGCCTGACTCCCCTCTGATTCAATGAGTTTCTGACTTGTTGGGGAGGAGACATTGTAGACAGCATGTCAATAGATCCTGAGCATCTTTCCTGGTGGCTATCCCGGAGATTTTGAAAGATTGTTGCTGCAGGCTGCAGCCCAGTAAACACATCTCTTGATTTAAAACATAAGAGCTGTGCCTCATAACATAATTTCATATAACCAGCATGTAGACACCCTGACTGTCGCTGCAGGCAATGTTACAAGTCACCAAGCTTAAAATAAGAGACAGGCCATCTGAAGTGTTTCTTTTTCAAGTTTAAATATGTCACTCCGTCGTGTTCTAAACACATACAGGAGAAAACAATATTTATTTGAATATGACAGATGAGCTTGTTTTCCTAACATGATGCTGTATCCTAATTAAAAAGATTTGCGTGGCAGTTATTTGCTTCTATAGTGTTTTTGACAGTTTGTCTCATAACTAATTCCACTTGATTCAACACTGACATCCGCAGAATAATCAGCGATCTATTGTGTAACGCCTGTGTCGTCCACGCATGGTCAAACCCCGTGATGTTTGACTCTAATTTCATCTTTGCGTGTGTACAACATCTCATCCCTTGACATTACTTCAAGTGGACCGCTTCTCGTATCAATGACATGAAATACAGCAACAGTCTTCAGTAGATGCCAGTGGAGGTATTTGAAGTTTGTTAAAAAGAGATGCCCGCCCAGCAGACAAGCACATTATGCCTCATTATGTGTCAGTAGTACGTGACATGTCCCGGCGCTTCTCAGCCACCCACCACAGATGACTGCACCACTGACCATGTACTCTTGTAATGGCATCTGGGAGATTCTCAAATGTCCCTCACTGCATTTCTCCACACGTCA
Organism: Acanthopagrus latus; assembly: GCF_904848185.1. NCBI lineage: Eukaryota > Metazoa > Chordata > Actinopteri > Spariformes > Sparidae > Acanthopagrus > Acanthopagrus latus. Next base: position 8,378,552 of record NC_051044.1, on the reverse strand, counting down.
GTGACTGCGGCTGAGTGAGAGACAGAGGCTGGCTTCAGCTGTGCAGCTTGCACAGAGCTGGGCCTGATGACAAGGCCTCTCGGTGTCAAATGAGCGCCAATGGTTTTATTTCTTCAAAATCCACGTCCCAGTGGATTCGCTAATTTGTTCAGTTGGCTGACAAGTTGATGTAGACATGTTGTCCAAGACCTGTAAGAAGCGTGTGCACGTTGTGTGTGTGTGTGGCAGCATATTTTGATCAGCATGTTTTTTGTTTTTTTTTTCTCCTTCGCTTTCTCGTCTTATCTGTTAAGTTAATTGTGTCCTCACATGTCTACAAAGCGTAACGGCATTGAAGATATAACTGCCTTTTACGGAAAAACAATGTGTGACACGAGTACAGAAAGAACAGCTACGGAGAGAACACTACCAACTGCAGTCCTTTCATGTAGAAGAAATCCTATTTTCTGCCAAAATGCAGCCCACACCCGTCATGCAGCTGAGGCTACATATCGATTTGATACCACCATCTAAAGTTAGTCATCACTCACGAACCTCACAGCTCTGACCTCACTGCGATGATCCAGCTTCCCAGATTTAAAACCGTGAAATTCAAACTGAGAAGCCTGCGTGCCCCAGTAAAGTGATTTCATGCTCCGACACCAAATGTGCGTGTCTTCTGTGTAAGTAAATCCTGTACCATCTTTAACATATATCTGCATCATTAGTATGGTTACATACGACTGAAATTAGATAGCACAACACATTCTGTTTCACTGTAAGCCCCTTTATAGCCCTCAAAGCGCAGCATGTTCAGCTCTTTGTAGATGAAAATAGAAGCATGTCCTCATCAATCACCTGCGCGTACAATTAACTGTTTTGTTTTTTTTTTCCACTGCACCTATTTGCACCTGCTCTCAAAACGGGTTGACTGTATTCCATTTCTCCTCTCCGCTGTGAACATTTTCTCATCCAGCCTCTGTTTTCTAAGGGCCACCTACCTGCTCACAGTCTTCAGTGCTCTCAGCTCTGTTCCCTTTCAGGCAGCAGTCTGGTCACACTGTGCCTTCTCCTAATTTTTTTTCAGTGTAATAGATCCTTCCAGCGGCGTGCAAAGTCTGTGCTTGATGCTCCTCTACTGACTGGACCCAGAGACTGCCAAAAGCTGTTAAGGCTTTTTTGTATTTGTGGTGACTCCAAAGACATTGGGGGTTGAGTGGGCGGTGGTGCAGGGTGGGGGGGCCACAGTGAAGGGTGGGTCACAGGCCAGGTTAAATACCTCTTAAAGAATCATTTGTTCCTGTAAACCAGTTGCACTGACACAAATGAAGATGAAGTTGCTTGTTTACACGGCTGGAATCAAGATAAATGGGAGTTCACAAGTTTAGAGCTTGATTAGGTTTGCTGTTTGGTGTAAATGTCACTGTGATTGTTTACCTCTTAAAGTTTAATGTCCTGAATTATAAACGTGTTGAATTATTCTATATGTAAATAAAGGCAGTGATATCTGAGTGCATCCAAACTCATGTTGGTTTTTTCCTTCAGATATAAAGAGTATTCAAAGCCCACGAGACGGTAGACATTTGATTAAAAATGCACCTAGATTATCGCACTCCATTTAGTATACTTTGATTACAAACCACACACCGCCTAAAAACATTTTAAAAAGAAGAAATGTGCATTAACATTAAGCCCTTTCAGAAAGTCAGAAAGCTGCCCAGTGCATTAAAGCTGAATAAATTCTGTTTATTGTATCTAAATTACCACCCTTTCAACTTCAAATTAACAAAATAAGGTTTTTGGAAATGGTCAATATTGATTTGACAAACTGGAGTGGGTAAAATATAAACATTGAAGTGTGATATCCAGGGCGAAGTGTCCTTTTTAACAATCGAAAGAGTTATTCAACAGCAGGTCGGCTCATTCTGCATTTAGCTTTTGAATAAAACCTCCAGATGAATGCCATTCTGTCTAAATCAAGGTTCAAGGCTGCGGACCTCGAATGTTCTGTCTCTGCCTCTGGTATTTCAGTTGCATGTCGTGTCAAGAGTTGTTGTATTATTTTAAGCCACGCTGTAAATGTTGCCAGCCTCTGTCTGTGGAGGCGTAAGTAGAGGACTGATGTATAGGTGCGCCACATTGTCCCCTACCATCAGATGTCGTGAGAAAAGCAGTGCAGCTGTTACGAGTTTGTGTTCTTATGACAATCTGAAACATGATCAACAGTATTAGCGAGTGCTAATAACTCCAAGGAAAACATCCTCACCAGAAATACACTTGGATTGGATTACTGGTGGCACTTTTACAGGAAAACACCGCCATCTTTCTATGAATGATGTTTTTTTATGCATATTGGCCAAATAAACCACATTTATACCAAACAAATTTGTATCCTCTACAGACAGGTACAGCCGACCTCCCTGGACAGTGTTTTCTACCACATGCCGGTTGTCGTGACAACCCAAACCTTTCAAGCCCTGACAGTTAAGGCAGTGAACTTTACCCCCAGCAATAACAACAACCATAAACATGTCACACGTGAAAAAATATAGCCTCAGCTAACATGTCGGTCCTGGATCTGGAACTGTTTAAGTCATACAGTATGTAAAGTAAACATAAAATCACTGCAAGTATCAGTGCTGATCGGCTTTTAAGATTTATTTTGAACTAAAATGTTTTGGAGAACATTTGTTGTACTCTTTTTTTTCCTAAAGACCCTTTGTTTATTCTGTTTCGATGTTGACAGTGTTTAGTGACTCCTCCCTCTATATATCAGAGTCTAACACGGTAGGACACCAGCAGCTTACATGTTTTCTACATGTCATACAATCATAAGTGCTTATCACTTAAGCTTACATACATTTTCATCAGCTACTTAACAGGCTCACTGGTTCACTTACATGGTAATATGACACCAGAGGCATGTCTTGGTCCACTGGCCGGAGGTTTAGCAACGTCATCTGGTCAGGTCGCGCTCTGGGAGGAGTTGATGGAGAGAGCATAAAAACTGTCCCAGGCTATATCTGGGTTACTGTGATGTCGTAAACCACAAATAAGTCATGATGGTGGCAAAATGAGATACCAAGATGCCAATAGATAATGTTTAAAGAGAGAGGCTAGCGACTGTTTTCAAAACAATTGAGTTACATATTGAATCATGATATAGTATAATTGAATTTAACATGAATATTGAGAGTTAATTGTGTTATTAATTTCAATTGTTTTGTAGGAAAGTCTTTTTCAGTTTGTTGATTTCAAAAAACTCTATTGGCCACTGAAGCGTACTCACAGGCACATAAATAATAATGATAGCCAGTTTACTGGGCACAGCTAGCTTAAACTAATGCAGTCTAATACAACAGTCCCGCAGTAAATCCAATCTTCTTGAGGCTGTAATATTATCATAGAGGTGAGGATCCAACTGTGTGGTTATTTTGGAGGCTGCATCTTGTGATGTTGAATTGTGCTGTTAAAGAACGATGGCATAATGTTACCAAGGTGTGATTCATCAACTGGCTGCATTTTTTTTCATTCACACTGTGAAATTCAGATAAACAACTGGGTCACATGTTTGTAGTCTGTTTTAAAAACTTAAACAGGTGCCCACAAGTAAGCTTTTGTACTTGTGTCTGTTGTAATGATACTGGCCATAATGAGATTCCCTCTGAACATACTTGGTAAACTAAATTGAGGAAATGGGGGACAAAGTGTTCTCCTAATTGGTTCTGGTAAGTTTTTCTATGAAGTTCTGGTCAGTTTTTCTACTCTGCATTGAGCAGCTGGGTTCAATGTTAAAGTGAAACTCTCGCCAGAATGCAATCTAGGTTTTTTTGTGAGTGTACCCAAGTTAAACCTTCACGTAAACGCATAATTACGATGAAAGAAGCACTTTTGGCATTTACCGTATTTTCGTTTTTGGGTCAAACTCATTTTCGATGGGAGTGCTACGTGCACTTTTATGATAGCATCAAAATCGCTGTTTTTTAAACACTAAGAAGGCTCAACACAACATGAAACTTTGCTCGTAGTATCACCAGGATCTCTACACATTAACAGGAGCATTGAGAACATTGTTTGTGTACACAGAGTTCACTACAAAGTGAAGTTTTTTGAACAACTCACGTCAGCAGTTGCTTGTTCCGCTAGCTGCCGTCCTGCCTGCCGAATACGACATAACTTGGAGCGGAGTTAAGGTTCACAAAAAAAGCCTAGGTTGAGTTTCACTTTAAATCCTCCACACAAAAAAATGCAAACTCTGGCCAAAATCTGAACTTTGACTCTAACATCAATACAAACCTGCAGGTCATATGAGAAATTTACAATCCAGGCTATGACCAGAGATCTAGGATTACTAATCCACACCCTATATCTTTTCATACCTTGACTACTACAGTTTACTTTTCGCATGTCTCAGCCATACGACGCTGTCCCTGCAACTTTTATGTGCTAATCATACCTCACATGGTCCTCATGCATTTTCAAACTTTTGCATCGTCTTTCTACTTCTAGTAAGTAAGTAAACGTTATTTAATTAGGCACCTTTCACACAAAGTGCCCCACAAGTAAAACTATTAAACATAAGAGTAAACAGAACATTCAATTAAAACATAGACAGCGACAGATCTTAACCAGGCACCATGCTGTGATGGGATCACGGCAGCTGTGACGCCTGTCAACGTGGTCATGTTCTGACCCATGCATAGGCTACTCAGTCGTCACATCATTACTCAGTACTCGTGGGCCGGACAACTTCCATCTTCAAACTCAGCCTTTAAATTTTTATCTCGACTGCACACTTGTAAAGTTTTGTGACCGCATGTTGTACATTGGGTACCAGGTGCGAGGAACAAACAGTTCCCCCCCCCCGTGAGAACAGATGACTACACAGCTAAAAAAAACCATCTCAAAACCCGTTTCTACCAACTTCGCACAAGTAGTTTGATTTTCTCTATCTGTATCCTGCTCAGCACTTTGTGACTGCTTTAAAAAGGTCCTATCGTGATAAAACCTCACTCATTTAGAAAATCACAGGGTCGTGATTCTGTGAAGAAATGTATTCCAAAGTTTATTTAGAGCCATTATGATTCTGCAGCCGCCTGAGTGAGACAAATCAAGCTGATATCTGCCAAAGTTTTCAGCACCAAAATCCCTGTTTTTGTTTCCCCAGACGGCGCTCGCCTGCTGAACCGCGGTGGATGGATAGGAACACAAAGAAGGGATTTGCGGTAAAAAAGACTGCTCGTCTTAGATAACATGCTTGTCCAAGTTCTGCCCCTCATGTGCCGTGACTCTGCTGTTAACTGTGTTCCTGACTAAAGCTTTCAGGTGTGTGTGTACCGTGAAGACTTAGTTTTCTCCAAATTCCTTGACCTACTTGCCAACTGGCTCCTCACAACCATCTGCATCTGTTTCTAATGGTCTTTCTCATCATCCACATTTCACCTCCCCCCCGTGGCCTGCCTTCCACTTCATTCACTATCCGTATCTACCTATTCTTTGATATTCCAGACTTCCCTTTGAGTCTGTTCCTTCCAGCTATGTCTAATCTCGCTCTTTCATTTTGATTTTCCTCCGTCGATGTAGCATTTTACCGCCACATTATCGCCACGCATTGGTGGCTTTATATTTGATATTGGTCGGTGACTCATCGATTGCTTTACATCATTTTGACACGAAACTGCTTTGTAAGTTGCCAGTTGTAATTGTGTTTTTTGGGGGGAAAATCACAGCGTTTCTTTGCATTAAAAGCAGCAGGACCGCAGACATGAATTTTTCCCAGGCCACCAGACTTCCCTGCTCACATGTCTGTGGCTGCACTATTTTCATCCAGATAGTGTCAGTATCGGAGAGACATTTTTATCAACTGTGGATAATGTTTTGGAGCTTCGGGGGAGTGCACCATGCGATCGGGAAAGGTAGTGCCCCCAGTCCTTGTAAAGGGCGAGTGACTGATGAGGTCACACCATGTGTCTGATTTACTGCTCTGAGAGCTTTGCTATGCTGATACACCCTGGTCAGAACTGAGCCCACAGCCGCATATATATAAATCAGGATATATATTTGATACCTTTGGATGTAAAACGCCTCAGTTTTGAGTTCACAGCTTTGTACAGCCTTGTCAGGGAGTTTTTTTTCGAAGCTCACTACACTTGGCTTTCTCCAGGCTTTGCCGCATGCAAATGTTGGCATGAAGGTGAAAAAAAATGTGTTCTTATGTTATTTTTGAGTTTTATTGGCAGCAGTCACACAAGAGAGAAAATGGTTTTGTCTCCGATGCTGGCGTTTTGTTGAGACTGGCTTCTATCTGACCTCTGAACCAAGTAAATAAAACCCTTTCAAAACACTTTACACCTCTTCAAAGCTTACACACACACACACACACACACACACACACACACACACACACACACACACGTCCAGCCAGCGAGAGGCAGCTAGACTTCTTCCTTTTCCTCCGGAGTAATTGAATGCTTACTTTTCACACTTCTCTGACTCTAAAGTGGCGTTCATCATGTCCCCGTCATGGACTCAACAGCGTGGAAAACTCAATTTTGGCTGAATTATACTTTCAGAGGAATGCTTAAACTGGAAGATGTACGAAGAGACATTGAGTCGCTCTCATAGCGAAAGGCTTATCGTGCCCAGAAAAGCTGTGGTCTGATGTGAATCAAGCAGAAGCAAGTGGTTGTCTACATGCGATTATACCTTCACCTGACTGCCAGTTAGGCACAAAAAATCAGAAAAGCACGGGACAGATTTCAGCTGCCATCATAACTCTTAAGAGTAGTCAGCCTTATATTGTATTATCACTGTGGTCAGTGGTGCAGCGAGAAACATGCTGTTCAGCCTCAGATAGATGTGGAGCTGCTGAGTGGAGCCAGTCTTGTGGAATCTAAATATGTTAACCACAGCAGAATAAACTACACAAGGCTTTCTCTTTCTGCCTCCTCCGGGGTAATAAAATAACACTGACCCAGGTGAAAGAAGTGCTCGGATCCTTTGAGAGAGTGAAAGTGAGAAAACCTTGATGTAAAAATATTCCATTACAAGGTAAATTCCTGCATTTAAATAATAGTTAAAGGTCCCATAATACAGAAAGAGAGATTTCCATGTCTCTTTTGATTATGGGGCAGCACTCTATAAATACTGTTCAACTATCAAATTGCTCAATACCTGGAGAAATACACGTTCTCAGAAACTGTGCCTTCAAACGAGCTTCGTCAGGATTACTGCAAGGTTGTGATGTCACAAATATATAGTCACCACCCTCAGCCACGCCCCCAGCACGGCTACAGATAAGAAAACACTGGCAGAACTGATGCATAAATACAGTGGGTGTAGTGGGGTAAGACATGGTAGGATTTCCCTTTGAAATGTATAAAGAAGCAGAAAATAATAATTCCAAATACTCAAGTCAAGAACAAGTCCCTCAAAGTCGTTTAAGTACCGACACAACTCCTTTTAACAAACTAGAGTCTGTTCTTATTGGTGCTAAAGATGACACTATATTAGGTATTAGTCATCACTATTTAAAGAAATGGCTGTTCCAAGGTGTGAACCTTTGAGTCATTAACTGAAACTTTTACTCTCATGAGGATACAAGTGTGAGAAGCAGAAACTAATATCTCTCGGCCTGTATGGCCCATACACAGCCCTGGCATGATGCAGTTAACAGATGGTTGAGCAGACGTGTGCAGCGCTGCGATGTTAGCAGTGATACCGTCTTCATACATGATAATTGACAATTTAGCAGGACTGTGAAGCGGTCACATCTTGGCGTGTTGCCCTCACAGGACTGGGAGCTGGTGTCAACCTGTCAACATAGCATGTTGAGCTAAAGTGGTTTTCACAGCACTGTGGGCGCACGGATGAATTTTAATGTACTCGAAATTAGGTTTGAATAACACAGTGGGTGTGATCAGGGCTGTGGTAATTAGATGTTCTTTAAAGAGCAACTGCTATGTTGAACTTGAAGCTGTATAGATTACCTCAGAGCTGACATTGAAAAAAAATCACTTTATCAGGCTTTTGTAAGTGTTGTTTTCGTTTCCTGCACATAATTGGAGCTGCTGATGAATTATACTTCACGCACAGACCCACCTCTATCACCTCTGCTATCATTTATTAAAAAGGCTGACATTTCAGTCACAGGGACTTTTCCCAAGACACATTGAAACTGACCGAAGTGCTGACCCTCCCACCCTAGATCAGTGCTGAGGTGGTAAGTGTTTTGGGAATCGCCTTTTTTCAGTCTTTGGAAATGTTTTTTTTGTGGGGGTGCATCTGATTCCCTGCACCACACAGGAGACAAGGCTGGCGGTGTGCTTTTTGCCTTCTACTCATCCAGTATTTATTTGATCAGGGAAGTGTTTTGAACTTCAGTCAACTCACTCAACAGCAGAGATGGATATGAGTGTGGATGTGGGGGTCAGCTCAGCCTGCAGAGTCGGGAGTAACTCAATTTGACCTCTTGTGACACGTCAGGATTGCGTCGTACATTTGGTGAGTATTCAAGTCAGTTTAGCCTCATCTGTTGCAAAAAAAAAACATAAATTAAAAGCTGTTGAACTGTCGGAATGAAGTGATGCTTGAAGTGATGCTCGTTATTTTATTCATCTGTGCACAAAAAAATCCATGAAATCTGGCAAGTGGTGATGGATGTTTTAAGTAAAGAAGAAGCTCATTTCTTTACTGGTCCGATGAATTGTGAGTCGCGACTGGTCGAGGCTCTCTGGGGTCGTCCCACTGACTTGAGTCACGATCGAAGGCTCTTTTAGCTCAGAGAGAGGCGTGGGGTCGAGGTTAACGTGGCCTCCCTGGAATTCTCTGTCCATCATGTGATTTGGCTGCTGAGGGAGCGTTTGGGATAACTGAGATGTCTCTATTTCCAGCTGAGGAGCGATCAGCCTCATCTCTTCACGCCATGATTGAAAAAGAGAAAGTAATGCCTGTAACGCTTTCTTTTCTTTTTTCCCCCCAGACGCCATTTCTCTCTCCTTATCTCTCACACCTTGCTATGTCACACTTGTACTGTCTCATCCACTGACATTCAACCCCACCACCCCCACCCCCACTCGCCTGTCTCTCCCCTTGACCGTGGTGATAAAACCCATAGCTGTCGCTGTCATGCAACACCCAGAGCGCTCATGAAGGCGCCACCTGTCGCTGGTGCATGCCGGGATGCTTAACTTGGAATACTGCAAACTTGGCGCTCCTCAGTCATTTTACCCCTCACCCTCACCTCACTCAAACCAGGATCCTTTTACTGGTGACATGTGTCCAATTAATTTTGCTCAATTTTCTGTCAACAGAAAGAAGGTATAATTCAGAAAAGTGGGAGGAAAATGGCACAAAGTGCATAGTTTGGGATCAACAAAGTGTTTTTTCCACTTGTGAATCTACATATAAAGTATAATAGGCTGTATTCAAAGCTTACATAACAATAATATACAAAGGGCTTTCCGACTCCATCATCTCACTCTACTGTAACACCATCAGGCTGTTCAATCCACCATTTTATTCCACATTACAGAACATATGTAGGTGTCCTGGGTTGTTTATCTTTCTGTCTTTGGTATTAAATTAAAACTACTAGCACACCCACTAAAATCTGCCAGATAAAATGACTTAACAAGAAGAATGATGGTGTTTGTTGTTTGTTACGTTGCCTTATACGACCCGTGTGTACATTTACCCCACAAGGACCTCTGGGGTCTGCGTGAATTATGACTGTCAGGATCAGTGTGACATCGTTTTTAGCAGCAGAAGACGTCATCGCTCAGGGAAGAAGGGCTGGGCAACAAACCATGTGACTCAATCATAGTAGAACACTGTGGGTTTCTTCACTGGTTTCCTCTGCCAATAACTGTGTCCTGTCTTAACTTTAACCAGGTAGTTTTAACCATGACCTGTAATATTTCTTAACTCTAACCAAGTAGTTTTGGGTTTTGTAGTGGTGCTGTAATGGTTGAGAGGTGCTGTCAAAGATTTTGTCCTGCTGGTCGGAAAGTGAGATCAGATAATGGTCGTGTCATTTTTGAAAGCGATGATGAATGATGATTTGTCGTATAGTTTGGAGGACTTCTACTAAGGTGCCAAACAATGCAATGCAGAACAAATTAAATTATGTGGTTGTCAAAAAACTGCTAGTAGGGTCAAATTAAATGTACAGTGAAGATTACAAACGATAGAAATAATCACCAATGCATATTTAGGGCCAAAGAGCAGATCAGCAGCTTCAATTAATAAATGTAGTTTAAATGTTTGCCACAATATTCACCCCCCTGATGCCTCTTACCTTGCCATTCGGCTAAGTCTTCATGATTTATCCAAGCAGCTCTTTCTTTGAGGCTGTGCTGATGATGATGTTGTTGTAATTTACTGGTGTAATGTTTTAATGCTCAGCGGGGCTCAGTGAACTTAACGTGGATACCCAAGATTAGATTCAGCTAAATTGTTTTGCAAAAGCTTTTAGCAACAGGGGAAACATGTTTTTGATAGTGAATTAGGAGTTGAATTTGTATTTCACAGCTGCTGTGGAGTAATTATGATTACCTCAGGTAAATTTTCTAAGTAGAAAATGTGTTTACAAATCAAAAAAAGACCTGAAGTGGCTCTCACAATTTGTCTCTCTTGTTCTGTTTTCTGTCACATTTGGTACGTTTACAAAGGGCACTTGATGTGAAACACTAAAGTGTAATTGCACGTGAAATCTTATATACTTCAGATCTTCCGCACGGCTTTAATTGTACGCTCTGTCGCCCATCCTCCCTGATAATCACAGCACGTTTGGTTGTAATTATTCATCTGGGATCCATTGAAACATTAAAGCTAGTAATATAAGCCTGTCCAGTGAAAAGCTTCCAACATCCAACTGTTAATTAATGACCATTAATCATGCTGCAGGGATGTAATTTACTGTAGACCTGGTAGCTTATGGCCAGTGCCATCGACCATATTCACACGGCAGCTATTTTCCTGTGATGTCATAGACGGGATGGGAAGCTCAATTGCTGCAAACACTATTAGAGTAGCTTAATAACTGATTTCGTTCTTCTTTTTTTACCAAAAGATTGACAGGGCTAATAATGTCGTGACCAGGTTTGACCAAATATCACTGATGACATGGCAGTCACACTTCCACCAGGTGCCTTTCCCAAAGAAGATGGGGGAGGGATGGACAATGTGTCGATAAAAAAAACAAGTGTGTTCATTCATTTACTGGAGGCGTTTCTTCATCAGAAGTCAAATGTTATAGAAATGTCGGGTTTTAGTGTGTTTTTCCATGCATTTCCCAAAGACTTCAATACAGCCAAGACCACAGTCTGGAGCCAAAGCGAGACTCAGTGACGTAATGACCCTTTTTTTTGGGGGGGGGGGGGTGTTCCTTGCTGTGTTCCAGGTTGCAAGTTGTTATAAACATTGTGAATCTGACAAATTGTTGTCATTTCACTGCTTCTTGATTGATCACTAACTGAAAAGAGGATTTTTGATGATGAAATTGAAAATCTGGATGGACATCAGGACACATTACGAAGTAAAACAGCCTGTTTGGTAACAACTTCCTAGCTTACGTTACCGTTGATTACATCATTAGTGTTTCACTTGCAGGATTTCCTAAATCTGTACCTGATGTGCGTTGACGCACATTAGCATGAATTTATGCTTTTGCTATTGACTCAAATAACATTTTCATATGGAAATCTCAGCTGGAAAGTGATTGAATGTAACGTTACTCGCTGTCAAACAGAAGATAATAGATTATTAACCTTGAGGAAAATGGCTGCTGTGTGATATTAGTGTATAAGGTGACCATGAGAATCAGTTAAAACCGCAGCCCTGCAACAAGAAAACTATTATCTGGAAAGGCTTCCTTGTGTTTCTCCACAAAATAAGAAGAACCAGTTCAGAACCACTATTAAGCAAATAAAATCCATTAACATGCTTGAGAAAAATGTCTTTATTAATCCAGTTATGTTTCAGTCAGTGGACTTTCCAAAGAAATCTGCTCATACCTCTGTGCTCCTGTATAAACTGGCTCCAACAAGCTTCACACAGTCACTGACGTTACTGTATGTTGTTGTTAACATCTCCAGCCACTTCACTGATGGATGGAGGATGCTGAGAGAGTTCATTCAGTCTAACTGTAAGGACGCCTTTACAGAAAACTGGCATCAGAGTAGGATGCTCACAGACTGCTTGTATTTATTACAACAATAAAACATTTTCTGCTCATACTTTTCTTCCTTTTCTTCTATTTGTTATCTCTGGGTTTTTTTTTATAGCTTCTTCCGCACCAGCCTGCCGCTTCTAAACTAACAGTTATGGAGTGATTAATCTTTTGGCAAAATCTTGATGATTTTTTATCATCAGCTGGAGTAGGCCGAGTGTCACCAGTTTCCCCTTGTCCTAGCCTCCCCAGTACATGATGGATGATCGTCTGGTCTAAAGCGTCTGACCCGTTTCAACCTGACTCTTCTGCAACAGTAAACAGAGGCGCCTTCAGTCATCGGAGCCGCCGGCACATTCTCACATGAAGGGCCTCCATTTTTCTGTGGCCACGGGATTTCTTTAAGATGCTGCCACAGAGTTTAAAGTGAAAACCATCAGCATTTTTCTTCAAAATGAATGTAATGTCAGGCATTTTCAGATGTTGGGTGGTCCAGTCTATGTCCAGTTCACGACAGCTTTTTATTTACAATTTACAAATCATCAATGGAAAGAAAAGTCAAAACATCGACAACAATTTTGTGTTTATGTTGCTTTGGAAGTGGAGTGTAAGACAAGTCTGCAAAGATGCTCATATACTGAGCAACTTGACATCTAATCGCCATAAACAAAAAATAAAGACCTAAAAGTGCTTGGATAGCGTTTATTTCCTCATGATCTAATTTAGGGTATTCCATTTCAACGTAGCATCATGAAGTAAACGATTATTGCACGATGTAATGGATATAGAATAATGACACCATCTGCGTTTACATAATGTTCCCTATAATCCTCCCTGTCATTATCCAGTCTTGTCAGCCGCTGGGCACGCAGTCACCCAGGAGAGGGAGGGTTAACTTAGGATCTATTCCATTCTATTATTGTGTAGTGTTATTTGTTATGTGTGACTCTGAAGATAACAGAAACGATTCGGTTGTCTTTGCAGCAGCAGCAGCACCAACAATAATACAAACTGGGGGTGAAGTTGTTTGTTGCGAAAGACTTTTCATTTTCTATCATAAATGCCCAAAAAAAGGAGCAAATCTTCAGACTTCAGAGGCCGGAACCAGTAAATATTAGATATTTTTACAGAAATGTTGAATCGGTCTTCAAAAATAGCTGACGTGATTTTGTTTTGATCAACTAATCGATCAATTTACTAATCACTGTAGCTTCAATCTATTTCTATGAACAACAGGAGGAACCGTTTTGTGAACTGATTAGATTGAGAAAATGAGTTATTTTCTTGTAAAATCTGTCAGTCTGTGGTCCACATGTGACAAAATGGCAGCTTTTGGCAAACTGCTGTTAAATATTGGTTACATCAGTGAGTTTAAGGTGATCAGGAAACCACACAAAATCAATTCAGATGTAGAGTTGGAGTTAAAATTTTTGTATCTTTCATTGTCAATCGATGTGATTCGAGATGTTGAAACTAGCAGCTATGACGCTCAGACGACGGCTTGAAAATTGTTTCTATTTTTTTCTTTGTCACTTTATCGACAGTGATATGTTGTGGCTTCTTTCTTGTGTCAGATCTGCTCATTGTAAGTCGCTTTGGACAAAAAGCGTCTATTAAATGCCCCTAACTGTAAATCTAAATGTGAAAGAAACCTACACAGACTTGCTTTGTCTTCTACTGTAACAGATGTAGATTAACAGGCAGCAGTTCACTATTCGAATATTGTTATTCTTCCTCTTATTAAATCACATATCACATCCTTCTTTTCATATCCTCTCAGTCTCCATGGCTACATGTCACACTCCTCATCCCCTTGTCTTTTTTCTCACAGACTTAATTAGGCAGAAAGACAGATGAATGTACAGAAGAGAGGCAGACAGAGAGAGATAAGTAGAAACAACATCTGACTTTTCTAAGGGTGAAATTCTCTTCTTAATTTTGCGCTGTATGTGTAATACAGTATGTATAATGTTTTGTACATCACAGCACTGATGGGCTTGGAAAGTGTTTTCTGAACTTTGTTGCCTCACAAACAGTGGAACTGATCTGGCTGTTGATGCGGGTCACCAGATCCTGCGGGTTCAGGAGGAACTGAAGATGACCCCGTGTGACTTGTCAGGATCAACTCGTACATTTAGGAAACATTCATCTCTGAGCGGCCTCATCCATCACGCACTCACATAAAACACAAGATCAGAGCTGTATTGTCTCGTATCGGTGGTATTTAATTTCACTGAATGGTATTTTCATTTCATCGATTGCTCCATCATCCCCGCATGGCAACGTCAACAGGCATTCAACCCCAAACTCAGGCACTTGAACCTGCAGAGCTGCAACCTATCAGCACCAGACGAGGGCCGGAGGCATGTCCTGGTGTCGGTGGCCTGTGTGTGGCCAGCAGGGTTTAAAATAGGTCCAGTGAAACTGATCGTCAGTGCTGAGCTGCAGCGAAAATCCACATGGATCATATTTCTCCCCCATATGAGAGTGCGGACAAGACATAAAGGGCCTTGTCAGCATTATGAAACAACATTGTGGATTACTTGTTGGAGCAGAGTGATTGAAAGATGACTTTCTTTTTTTTTTTTTCTGTCATTGACGATCTCCCCAAACAGACTCACAGGACTGACTCGATTCCTTCAGATGTACTTGTGCGCAGTGTTACATCATGTACGGTGCAGCCACTAGATGGCATTGTTACACTTTATTGTGGCACCGCCCTCTAAGGACAGGCCTCCTTTAAAAACAGGACATAGGCTTTAATAAATTAAAGAAATATAAAGTTGTGGAGTCATCTGGAGCACCCCGGGATGAATTTATAGACCTTGGATTGCAATGCGGTTTTGAGGTTCAGCTCCCATTGTGTTGATGCAGACTTGTGACCATGAAGTATTGATTGCATTATGAAATTCACTGAGATGATAAGTGGTGTCTCGGAATATGTTTATTCATAAACAGAGAGACCTCCATTTTCTTAATGGCCATCCATTTCTTAGCAGTGTGTTTGAAGGCAGAGGTAAAATTGGATTGCATCGCCAAGGGGAAATCTTTTTTTTCTTTCCTATTGTTCTGAGTCTTCATCGGGGGAAACACAATCACTTTTTTTATATATATATCACCTTAACCATTTCTCATGTGGATGACAAACTGGGGGCGGCATTGAATGACAAATTATTAATTAAGTTTAAATAAAATGAAAATATGAAGATTACCAGCTGTCACAGAACATTTTCTGTCTTCACAATGGGAAGAAAGACACCGAAAGAACGAAATATACTTCACTGAAAGAGAAAAAACCTTTAATTGTCAAAGTATAAATCAGTGATACAAGCGTTGTAACATTTGTAAACAGGTCTATTCAAGATTTGTGCATTAGGAACATCCTTTCCAGCTCCAGTAAGGGCTTAGATGGATTGGATGAAAGGATTTTCTTTTATATTTTTTTATTTAGTTTTTGGAGACTCTCGAGGCAACATTTTGAAGCATGAAGCTTCAAAGCGTGGGGCCATCCGGGGACGCGACAGAGGTACAAGAAAAGATGCTTTCTGAGAGCACTCAAATGTGGTCATGCATTCATCCTAATGTGTGAGCAAACAATGGGATGATTCACGGACGCATCATGAATTACCCTACAGCGCACTTTTAAGAAGATTAGCATATTATTATTTTCTAAGAAACTGATTTTAAGCATGAAACTCCAAAACTGCGAGGATGGATTTCTCTTCACCTGAAACAGCAGTCTGCGGAAGTTTTATTAGCCCACAGAAAGTTCTTCTCTGAACTTAAAGATAATAATGGCCACATAGCAAGATATTCAGACTCTATAAGTATTTTACGCTGCCTGCTAATATAGTGTTGTCTCGGTGACATGTTCCTGACTATTTTCAGTCGGTCTTATACGATCTCAATCTCAACTGATGGTGCGTTTCACTTGCCTAAAACTGCACTGCCAACAGCCAGTGCTGGTTTATTTCATTCATGACCTGTTCTTGTTCACATATGATGATTAAACTGTGCGGTGAATACATTAAAGACTGATAATAACTGGTGTATTTCAAAGTATATATACACAGAGATGGGAAGTAATGAAGTACAAATACTTTGGAGTCTGTGCTTTAGTCAAGTTTTTATCTTCTCACGTGCATTTTAACACAAGTATCTGTACTCCCATCTACCTACATTTGCCCTGGAAGCTTCATTAAGCCAAAATGTCAGTATTTGACGTCCCTGGAATGACAGTCTGTAATAAACTATATTTCTGGTGCATTTCAGTGTGTACCTTTAAGTTTAATAGCCTTTTACATATATTAATATGATGCGAGGTTCAGTTAACTCTACACAGAAATGTACACAGATATCTGCACTTGTGTGTATTCATGCCACTTTTGTATAAACAGCAAATATGTAAATAAATGCATGTCTGTATATCAGATCTGCCTACTGTACACACAGTGCCAAAAGTTACATTTCCTTCCACCTGCTTTAATGAGCATTCTCAGTTTGCACTTGAAAAAGGTCCAGAAACAGTCAATATATCACAAAAACTTTTTTGTTTAAGCTCAGCTGGAGTAGATAAGTTGATTTATGGATAAAAATGCAAGGTGCCATGGCAAGAAAACAAAAGAAACTAAGTCGTGATGAAAATGAGGCACGTGACTTAATCATCCATTATAGCTTCCAACTCTGTTGATGTTAATAGCAGCAGACAAAATCACAAGACCTGCGGGGAAACCTCAACAATCCTCAAATATAACCATGAAACTAACAACATAGACACCATACTTTTATTGCATTTTCCATGTTGTTCTCCATCATCTGAGGTTTGACTGGCGCTCTTCTAACTGCATCACCTAATTACTGCTCTCTTCTGGCACCTACCTGGAGATTTAATACCAACAACTGCTCATTGCGTTAAACCCCTTAAAATCCACACAACAGTAATGGATGGAAACATACTTTGATCATGAATATGTTATGCCTTTTGTTCCCGTAAATTCTGCTCCACTTTGTGCTCCATTTACATTGAACCCTGACCAATGATATAAATGTATATTTTGTAATACACTGCAAATACATTATTCAACACGAGTCAGTATATCCGCTCTAAAAAATATCCGCCTGTCAATTTTGCACACTTATTCCGTGCATGACTCGAAGGAAATATACATATGTGGAAAAATAAAGTATGTCCCAACGCTTTAGTATGATGGCTGTATATATGAATCTCCACCAAAGGGTCGTACATTTTCTTTATGGTTCAGTGATAGATGACAGGACTATAAGAAAGCTTACACTTTCTATGTCGTATGAACCAAAAAATAATAATCATTATGTTCTGTTTTTTTCACCGTCCTCTTTTCTTGTAGCTCAGCAGCCTGTCTGATACCCAACTACCCTGACAGACTACCTCAAACTGCCCCCACATCAGCCCACAGCTTTTTGGTATATATCACAGCCAACCCTAAGTACTAACAAATAAGCCCAGGCAAAGCAGTAATTCATCATGTGATGCGTGCCTGTAATATATCTCTCAGTCTCGGTCACCATAACTCTTCCTTATAGTAGCCGTTTGAACACTGCAGTGTTACTAGGGACAGGAGTGATAACTCTGGTTGTAATAATGGACCTGTGCACAGCTGTGATGATGGACGAGCCCCCCTTGTAGGAATATATTCTTAATAAAACACACTTCTTTAATAACGGTCTTTTCTGTTGGAGGTCTCATGTGGTTCCCCCCTCCCACACACACATACCTACTGTGTATGCCAGAGCTGCCCAAGGTTGTCTCTATGCAGGATAATAACTTGTCCAATAGCAATGAAAAGCTGAATGTGTCAATGTATTTCATTTAGAAGTCGCAGGCACATCTTAGCCTCACAATGCCAGAGGTCAATTTAAAGAAAAAAGCTCAGCCAGCCGTCATGTGAGCAGTGTCTGTCTATGCATTGCTACATACTGAATGTATCAACAGTTATGACGTGGATGTACACATATTCACTGTGCTCATAGGAGGGACTGCACGAACTCTGGTCATCTCTGATTTTTCATTTCATGGCATCATCAAGTCAACATTTTTAGTTTTGTGACACTACAGTTTATGACCAGATCGCTGCAGAGCTAATGAAGTTCACATCATGATTATTTATCAACATGTAATAACGTGATGTGTTCAGCATTGGAGTAAGTATTACTGGAAGTAATAATTGGAAAAAATGAATTTAAAGTAAACACGCCCTCAAATTGGAACAACAGTGGTGAAAATTTGAACCAATTGTCAGCTGTGACGTCAGATATGCAGCTGATTGGTTGATGTTTTGAAACTTTGATACTCATTGCATCTTAAACATCATTTTTTTAGCTCGCAATATGGTACTAAGTTTTAACCATTAGTTGCTGACTGTGCAGACTGACCTAGATTAGAAAAGTTAATAGCATTATCTGGTCATTGGTTAACAATAACCACTGCTAAGGGAGGTGAACTCCTACTTCGGGTTGGTAAATCCAGCATTTGCCTGATCATACAGTCCATAAAGTAGTAAAGCACAGAACAAACCTGCTTCCTTCTCACCCCTGTGAACAGTTTATGCACACAGGTCTGATCAAACAATTGTGGGAAATTGGCAACGATTAAAGATGTTTATTAGCTGGAGTGCAAATGAACATTACAATTACAGGAGTTAACATTTCTGATATGCAAGAATGTTTGTTGCTCATCATATATGACAGATTGTGTCCTTGCTCTGTTTGTATCCAGTAAGTAAACATTGGCTTTGGGCAAGTAGATTTCTGCACCACTTTCTCTACAGGGAAAGTGAAAAACAAAACATTAATATTGAACCCTCAGTAAAGCAAAAATTCAATGGTTTGGGAGAATGTAATGGTGCAGCGACTGTTGAAATCTGACCATTCAAGAACCACCGGTCCATTTCTGTACAAACAGCTTTAAAATGTCGGCCTGTTCTTCTAAACATACATTGTCACTGCAAAATGGTTAAGCAGCCCATTCGCTAGGACAACATTTTTCCATTTAATATTCCTGCAAACCATTCATTCACCATTCACATTCACATCACGTCAGCGTTACATGTTTATGACCTGACTGTCATAACTTGCAGGAGTGGAGTTGCAGGAGAAAAGGCTGCCAAGCCAATGACCACAGTTCAAGACTGTGTTCCAATATTTCTAAGTAGACCTCAGGACAGTATCCAGACGCATTTTGGGAGACAGAACCAGGTATTTTAAGCAAAGACATTCTGTTTCCTGACCATAAATGTTTTTGACCGCGCACAGTGTTATCATAACTGATAATTCAGTGTTAAGAACATAAAGTTGTAGGTTTGCAGAAATGTTGCCAACCTTAATTCTGGCGATTAGGTTGACAAGAGGACATTCATTTTCCTTCCATCAGTGTCAATAGAAAGGAGGAAGTCTGCTGAACTCCTCTGCAACCATTTCTTGTTTTTGCTGTTGTTGCTTTTATTATGCTACCAAACAGCCTCATCCTCTGCAGGGGCAAATAATGGTCATCATTTAGGCGATTATCTTAAGGTCCCGATCTCGAACTTTGCTTACGCTGAATGCCATTCATCTGACTGCCCTGATAAGCCTCGTAGTAATGGCTCTGTGAGATACCTCCCCCATCTCTTCTCCTTGCTGTGGATCGGGTGGAGAAAAGGGCAATTGGAATATGAACGAGGAATCAGACGACCCTTCTGTTACTTGACCTGTGATCCCTATTGAGCAATTCAGGCATTTTTTGGTAGTTACAAAGTTTGTAGCACGGCACAGGTAGTCCAGGAAACAAGGCTGGAATAACTTGACAGTACAGAAAGTCGGATTGTACGTTTACTCTCAAGAAGGAGGCAAAGAAATAAAACCTTGACCAAAGTGGATGACGAAGTCTCCTTTTAGTCTGAAGTGTGATTGATTACTTCTTTAAATGTGTAACTCCGGTATGTGGAAAGAATTAGACAGGAAGGAAAAACTTCTTAGACGTGAAGTAGAGTTGCTCATTTAGTGCTTTCTGCTGTCTGTGCTGTTTCTGACCTTGGAAACAGCCAATAAGGAAGAAAAACTAACTATGTTTGTGCAGACTATCACCTTCCATCATAACAGCCATTCATCCTCTAGTCGGGCCGATCCGACCCAAACTTCTCCCACTGTATCTAACGAAACAAACAAATCAACAATATAACATTGCAGTAAGGAGATGTGTGCAGAATGTGACCAGCCAAGCTCTCACCCAGATGGACTGGTGTGTGCATACATTTTAGACATCATATATATATATATATATATATATATATATATATATATATATATATATATGTATATATATATATATATATATATATATATATATATGTGAGTAATATATATATATATATATATATATATATATATATACACAACATCCATGTCTATTCAGTAGGTAAGAGTGACAAGTGTAGCCCAGAGGTCGGAGCGTCAGAAGCCACCATATTACGTTATTGTAGACAGCAGCGAGAAAGTAATCTCTCCAGGCTCTCCACTTGTCACACTGTACGAGCAGCGGTGCTTCACTTATTTTAAGCTCCTCCAGCTAAAGAGAAAAAGAGAAGAAGAAAAAAGGATAACATTAATACAGAAACTCCCCCAAATCCAGGATTCCAATGGATGATTCCCCCGCGAGAAAGTGACTTTGACTCATCGCAAGAATATGATATTGGCGGTGCTGCTCAGACTGATAACTCAGTGTGTATAAGGAGCAGGAGGCTGTACCGCCTTCGGTGTCGACCCTTTCACTATCACTCACATTTCCTCTACATTACCTTGTTATCAGTGTGTGGGCATCATGTTACCAGTCTGCAGTGCATGCACTTACCATAATTGTTTGGTATTTTCTGTTTTTTACGCTCTCTCAGCCTTGATACTCAGCTCTGACACATTTACTGTGAAGCACAAATTCACAATATGAGACATGGAAATTGTGAGTGAGTCTTGTGACACCTTTTAGCAGGTTTTTGCTGTGCAGGGATTTATAATGTATTATCAGACTTAGTGTTTAAAATACACAGTTTGCGCTTTGGAAACAGTTGGCCATTACCCAGTTAAAAAACGTTATTTCATCAGCCTGATATCTCCTTAGCATCCCATAATTTTACAAGATAATAAACGTGATTGTGGTTGGATCTCTGAAGCCTTGTTAGCCCCTAACATGATGCCAACAAGTGTTAAAGCCAGAGATGTAACCGTGTAACAGGTTAAAGTCACAAATTCAAGTAAATGTTTACTTAAATAAGTATTTCACCACTGGAGAGATGACCCTTGCAAAAAACTTAGCCGTCTTTGCAGGTAAAAGACACAAACATTTTTTGAGTTGGTGCTCAGAGTAAAAGGGTCGTTGTATTCACTTACGCTCAAACAGTAGCTGACCAGAATGTGCTGCAGTGCACCGGCCCAATAAACACTCCTGCTGATAGGTGACCAGTGCTACTGAGTTGGGCGGTGCTTGGTTTTGGCTTTGCGTCAACACATATCAGGCGAGAGATAGACAATGATCAGGACTGTGGTTCATATTCGATCAGCCCCGCCCTGTTTTACAACATGGAAGCCACTTCAGGTTCATGAACTCCTTCTATTGCAGATAAACAGTGTGATTAGTTATGTTTCTGAAAGCAGTGGTGAGAAATCGGCAGTATAGTAACATGATCTTGGTTTATAGTTTTTCATCACCGCCTAGCTTAGCTTGGCGAAAGACCCTGAACTCAATTAAGGGAGAGAGTGGGTCTCTCTCGAGCTGAGCATACTCTTTGTGTCCGTGGATGCGGCATGAAAAAAAATGCTGGAGCACAATCTGTAGTTGATACAGATAAACAGCCCTGAGATTTTTACCAGAAAAAGAGTGGACAGATCTGGGTGAAGGCCAAACGGAAATAACTTCAACTTTGTTCAGTTGCATATACGACCAACATTGTAGTGATTGGTTAAAATAAATTCCAAAGTGTTAGCATAAAAATATACTTTAAGTCATATTTCAGAATAATGTGTATGATATAATTGGATTATTACCAGTGATGGATACTGTTTTCATCACTTAAATGTTGAAGCTGGTAAAGTTGATTTAACTACTTTGTATAATTTATTTGCTGGGTGGCTTTACAGTTTCATCTTATCCTACAATATCACATCATCATTTATTTGTTGATTATATAAGTATTTTTTTCAGTATTTAACTAAATGTACAAACTAACAAATAAATAAAGTTGTCAAATAAATGTAGTGGAGTGGAAGTTTACAGCAGCGTTGGAGTAGAGCAAGCCAGTGCTGCAGGTCAACATTTACAGGACGGTGAGATTTCAGGACAGTTTCTAGTGCCGTTTGTGGCGGCCAGAGGAGGTGTTATAACCTAAAACATGATCTTTTCAGGGGACTAACCCAGAATATCTATGAGTTGCAGAAACATACATTGCCAACATTTATTTTGGCAGTTGTGTCGAGCATACCTCATATAACCTCGCAAACAAGACAGGTTTAAAAATATTCAGTGTGGGGCAAAGGGGCTCCCACATTTTTCTAGGTTGAGTAGTTATTCAGTGTACTTGATTCCAGATCAAATGTATTGCACGGAGAAGAAATCTGGTGAACTTGCCCCCATGATTACATGACTTAAGTTATGTAAGATGAAAAAGTGAAATGTGAAACACTTCATAAATGTGTAGCCTATAACACCTCACACAAACTCTCCTGTCAGGCTCTTTAAAGCAGTCAAGATGATTTTTGCTGACAGTTTCCATTTTTCAGACTGTCTATTTTTTAAGCTTCTCGTCGGCTGTGACAGTTGTAATTCTTGGCTGTCTGACAGATGATCCGTACCTCAGTTAAGACGTCTGTTGACAATTTTCACTCATGAGGAGTTTGATTTAGGGCCGGTTGAGGCTCAGAAGGCAGCGCGGTCCACTAATCACAGGGCTGGCGGTTTGAGCTAAACCTCCTACTGTCCACGTCTCAAAGCGTGTCCTTCAGCAAGACACTCAACCCCAAATTGCTCCCGAGGGTCAAGGCCAGCAGCGCCTTGTGTACCAGATCACTGCTCTCAGTGTGAGCGTGTGCTTGAATGGGTGAACAAGCAACCAAAACCTTGTAAAGTGCTTTGGATAAAAAGCACTACATAAATGTATTCATTAACACTTTTCCTCCATGGAAGTAAAGTTATTACAAGAGCCGTCACAAACTTCCGTACGTTGACCCGGACTTCCTGCCCTTTTTATGGCTGACTAACTCCAAAACACAGACCTGAAGAAACACACCACCTTGACTTTTTTCATTCCAAAAAGTACATGATGTTGTGAATTATATACGATATAAAAAAGTGTTGGGATGCGGATTGTCTAGTCCTCAACAACTGCACATTATTATTTCTCAAACATGATTTCTTGAAAGCAATAACATCATATATTCAGGCCAGTACAGTGTGTTTGGAGAGGCATCTTTGCTGTGTGTTACCGTGTTCTACACATACAGCAGCCTGGCCAGTGGCCTTACACTTACATAATTGACACAGTAGTTACCCCTCTAGCATTACTTCTTGTATATGGATAGAGAAAAGTCTGGGGTGGTCGGGGTTGTTGGATTGGTCATACACTGGACGTTCCCCAAGGTTTGCATTCCCAGGCCCAATCCCAATGTCACCCTCAAGCCTTGAAACCTGAGCTGACATCACCGGCAAGTGTTTGTGTGAGAGTCTGCAAGGGACTGAAATATTCCCCTTAAGAAATTGTTTGATATTTTAAAATGTATAGCCTTATAATAAATAGAAAATAGAAACATACGTTTAGAGGTTTCAAGCAAAACATTCCATATTTCAAAGCTTATGACTTTTTTCTTGTTTAATAAACAGTGATTTAAGGAAAGAATTGCTTCTAAGAGAAAATGTCAGCTTTTAGGTCATGACTGAAAAAATAATACATATATATAATAATGACAGCATCTGGATTTTTGTTGGTTTTTGTGGACTTTACTATGCGGGGTTCGCCAGAGCAGCCGCATAAACTCTCCCAACATCCACCGTCTAAACAGTAGGTGACAGATCATATAAATAACATACAAGCATACAGACGTTTATATTAAAAACCTTTCTGGGCATGCCCTGGTAGCACACCCGGTGTATTTAGCATTATAGCACTATGAACTGTGGGTAATACCCTTTGGCAAATTCTGAATTCTGAAACGCAGATAGAAAGTGCCCACGAAGGGCTCAAAATGTCTGTGAGTGAGCTCTCATGGACATTGGGGGTCTGGTCCTGGTATGACAAAACAATTGGTCAACACTGATTTGTTTTGAATTCATGTTGCATGAGTCATTGAAAGTATGTAAATAATGTAACTAGCATTATGTAAGTTTATTGAGTGAAACTAGTTATTTTATTCCAAAGTATGATCTTCTCCTGAAGCGAGTAGAGTTTTGTAAATGATTCAAATAGCTCGCAGGCGTTGCATATTTATAAATGCTAACTTGACCGCAGGGCGTTTCACATACCGAACTGACACTAGAGGGGAAGGTAAAGCAGATTAGATCGAAGCCTAAGGACACCGACCAAGCCTCCCAGAAGGTCTCTTCCATAAATGTGTGCATGCTCACAATCCATCAACACTTCAAGAGAAACTCAGATAGCAGAAAGAATGATCAATCAGGTACACATGCGATTAGTTAGTATTTATCAACTAGTTATATCCATCCTTCGATACCTCTTCAGTACTTCATACAATTTTCAGTGAGAAATATTTACTGTAAAGGAACATTTGTTTTTCTTTTCTTGTTGTTCTTACACATGCAGCGGAGTCTGTGTGGCTCCAAATAATGAGAGATCGAGGAAAACCGGGTGAATATTGAGCAGCTGGTGCGGTTTTAGTTTTACTGATTGGGTTCATTGTTTTTTGGTCACAACCCTCGTTGTCAGTCATTATTCAGTTTTTTAACAAAAGATATTCCCTGTGCTCTGTACCGCTAATTACC
Source organism: Acanthopagrus latus (assembly GCF_904848185.1). Classification (NCBI taxonomy): domain Eukaryota; kingdom Metazoa; phylum Chordata; class Actinopteri; order Spariformes; family Sparidae; genus Acanthopagrus; species Acanthopagrus latus. Next base: position 8,353,410 of record NC_051044.1, on the reverse strand, counting down.
ACAACAGTGATATTAATCACACATGCAGGTTTTGTTTTTTAACACGGTAGTTTTTCAAATTTAACTGTGCAGAGAAAGTAAAATCACCCTGGAGACCTCATCACTGTGTACTCTGGCCTCCCTGATGAATACGGACTTCAGTGCCTTCATCAAGGGCAATTTGACAGTAATTTGCGGGGAAAGGGACGGTATTACTCATTCACTTCACCCACCTATGTCTGTAGATTATGAATCATGATCTCGTGTGATGAGGTTCATTCATTTCACTGTACTTGCAAGACGGAGGTGCACCTTCCTCTTGTGCTGTTTGTTTCCTTGTCGACTTGTCTTCTGTCATTAGAGGCGGATGGAGGCAGTTTGTCAGCCTCAAGGACTCATGATTGTACTAAAACAAAAGCAGCAGGGAGGCTTTCCAAAGAGCTGACAGGCAGTGCGGTGAATTACCCAAGCACCTGCAGGCTGTTAAAGTGATATACTCCACCCAGAGCCAGAGTATCTTCTGAGTATGAAACCCTTAAACTGTAGACCTCAGACGTGGTTGTAAAAAAAGTTTGCCTTTTTCATGGAGAGGAGACTGCGGTCGTCTTAAAAGTTTACAGTTTCTAAAGATCAATAGTATTTCCTCCTGCTGCATACTCTGCTTCTTTCTATCCTGTATGTTCAACTCGTCCTCAGCTACTCCTTTTCACCAGAATCTGTTTAATCAGACTGCTTCCTTCTCATTCCTGACACAAAGCACTGCTGATCTCACAAGCAGGCGTGTGCACACTTGGATTAACCCATCCTCCGCTGCCCAGGGCAAGAATGAGCTGTAGGTCCCCCCTGACATCCCTCCTCTTCCCACTCTCTGTGCACTGTGTATGTAACCCAGTCACCTTCAAATACCTATTATGTGTAGCACACACAGCACACTTCACATGATAGCTTCATTATGTTTGCCAGACACTCAAGATACTCCTTTGCTGGAAAACTACTGTACCTCTCACCTGGGTAAGATTGGTTCTTGATATGTAGGTTAAATGAAATGTATTTAAGACACAGGGCCTCAGTATAGGGTGACAAAGAAAGGTGAAAATGTAAAAAAATAAAGAGAAATGCCCATCACCGAAAACCCAAGGTAGAGACATCACCTTTAATTTGTTCTGGCCAACAGACCAACAGATATTAAATTTAAAATTATGAGAAATGTTTTGTATTTTTGTTGTTTAAAATACCTAAACTGGCAAAAGGCAACTTTTTGTAGCACATACTTATGATTCTGAGGTAAATACTGACACTAAAAAATGACACATCTGCATATATACAGTAGATCGGTCCCTGTGAGCCGGGCTTGGATTTTCTGGGAAAAATGAAGCTCATCTGTCACTGCGCAGCTGAAACAGGAATATGTGGAAACCTTACTTACCCCTGCAAATGAAAAAAATCCTTAAGTATTACATCCGAGGTGATACAAGAGTGCATGGACGGGCGTTCACCGGTGTTGTGTCAGAGTCTGTTCCCCTGCTGATGTGTGTTTCCTCTCACCAGCCTGACTTGACACGGTTCAATACCTGCATTCTTTCTACTTCCTACTAGATCAGTAAGTAACAAAACCTGCCTACTTATTAATACAACTGGGTGTTTCACTCAACACCGAGATCAGGATTTCTGGGTCAAACTGGGATTCCTTTGTTTATTTCTTTTGCTTTGGGATGTAGCCATGTTGCTAACTGCACCTACCACAGGGAAACGCAGGGGGGAAACTGAAAAGTTCTCTATTTCCTGCTTTGAAGGTCTCCCTCCAATCAATCATGGGTTTTGTTTGCTGTTGGTTCACAAGGATGTTTGAGCTTCACTCTGCAGAATAGCGTCCTTGGAGATTTACTTTTCAGGTTCACCTGCTTGAGAGGGAGAGTTTAGTACAGTTCTGAAGCCAGTTGTGGTCTAAAGTCCAGCCTACCCAAGTTTGACGTGGAAATTTAAAAATGTCCTGTCTGTAATCAACGGGAGTTCACCTTCCATTAAGGTACAAAACTTGCGTCTAGCAGCGAGAGTTTAAAATGAAGATGTCTGCATGTTGATCGATTCTAATTAAAGCAGGAGGGAATAGTGGTGCTGGAAGAAGCCTGAAAGACACAAGTGTTTATTCCAGAGTTCTTTTATATGTCTTAAAAACATGTCTGATGAGGATCCCTTGAATCACAAATGAAGGGACGTGCGGCAGAGCATCAAGCTTTTGGAGCCCCGGTGCTGCTGCCCGCTGCGCCAAGTTTTGGGTTTGTTCGCGTCACAGCGCTTCTCTGTTGGTTAGAACCTTTAAATGTTAACCTACACATGGATAAACAGTTTCATGTAAAAGCATGTATTCTATTGCTTTTAAGACCAAAAATGGAGTGTGAGGATTTACATTTTTAATCAAGAAATTGATGAATTGTCTCATCAAGGTTTTTGCTTTTAGTAAAGCAGTACTCCTGATAATTATTTTGGTAAGACACAATAAAAACAGTTTGTTTTTGTAATTTCTACGATCTGAGCGGAGAGTGAGGATGCTTTTAGACTTACTGGCTTTTTTTTCCTGGGCTGATTTAATCTGTTCTTCTATCAGCAGGACTTGTTGTGGAAGGCAGCCGACACACATTTTATCACCTGTCCTCCAATTACTGTATCAGTCAGCAGGCCGGACGTGTCAGATCCCAGAAGATAGCGGTGCTGTTGTGAAGGCAAACAGCGGCAGGAAGGAAGGGAGGAAGAGCTGGAGGAAAACAGGAGTGGAAAACATTTATTTTGTTTGGCCTCAGAAAAGATACATCTGTGTCTCTTTGACACGTACTCCCCGGTGCGAGTCTCTTAAGAAAGTCTTTAGGACTTAATTTCTATTGGCAGCACAATTTTCCAACTGAAATCAGACGCCAGGAAAACATGTGTAGGTTGTCACACCATATAAGAGGGAGTGGAGTGAGCTGCAGTGATTTCCTATGCTGCCTTAACTTTTCGCACACATGCAGAGCAGGTCCCTGGACTCATTTCCTTGAGTGCTCTCAGCAACTCTGTAAGATTTGTTTGGCTTGTTGAGTGCGTGTTTTGAGCCTTTCCAGAGGCTTCCTTTGACTCTTCTGCACTGCTTAAGAATGTGGCTCAGAATCTTTTGAAATGCTGAAGATCGTTGCAGTGAGCATTATTTTTAGGCTTATGGGAGGCTTAACATTCACAATGGGACCGATTTTTTTGAATTGTGAAACGTCGTAGACATTATGCCGATAATACATACCTGTTATGTGCGTCTTCCTCTTCTCTCTCCTTTGTAGTAGCACTAATATTATAGTCATAAAGAAAAGGTTCATTTTGGGCAAAATATTCCTGTTCACTTTCTTTCCAAGAGTTAAATGTTACATTTATACCAATCTCATGTTTGTGAGTGGAACTGGGGTCAGGAGACAATTAGCATAGCGTAGCATAAAGACTGTTAGCGTGAGGAAACAGTTAGTCTTGCTCTGTCCAAAGAATAATCTTTGTTTCCTGTCTTTATACTCTGTTAAACAACCTGTTTGCATGCTCTGTCTCCATATACATACCCAGTTCTAGAGAGCACTTTAGCATCTTTCAGTTTGTTGTTTTGGTTTGCATTTAGCAGCTTCCTGTTTTCTTTGTTCATTAGTTGTTCTCTGTAAGCTTCCACGAAGTGGTTGTTACCAGCCTGCTAAAGGAGCCCAAAGCAATTAGGCAACATGTTTTTGTACATATTTGAAGACTCAGGCGGTGCACTTTAAGTCTGGGTTGTGGTTTGCTTAATCCTGTGCAGTGAGAACATAAAGTCTTCCAGGTTTCTTTGGCCCTTTGCCATTGTGTTGTAGCCCTCCGGCCCTGCCGAAGGCAACGCTGGGACGCTGGAAAAACAACAGAAGACATAACCATGGCCGCTAACGCAAACAAGGTTAGAGCAGGAGTAGTAGTTTAGTCCAAAGATGAAACAGCTACACTTGTTTAGATACGGAGCAAAGAACAGCAACTGTCTACAACACTCAGAAATGTGAAGGTTTAGCTCCGATTTTCTGTAAATATGATATATATTTAACAGGACCATGTTGCAGTGTTGCTTTAAGGTAATAAAAACACTTATTCCAAAACAAAATAGATAAAATGAGATAAAGGGGAGAATCTTCAGCCATCTTGTTCCAACTGAAAACTACCAATAATCCAAAACTGTGAAAGCTGGAGCTGCACTGACACAAATTGAACTGAGCACCTTTTATGTTGGTCCAAAGTTCGATCGGCTTTGAGAGGACGGGGTTTGGTTAATTTAAAAACGACTGTATATGAACTCTCAATCAGTGTAATAACTCTAGACATAAAAACAACCAACACAATAAAAACCACCCTGAAACAAAAGCCACATTTTCAAAAGGGTAACAAAACAGTGATATCTATGATGGCTTTTTCAGTATTTGTTCATTTAAAACCCAAAGAACCATGTGTGATCTTCAGGTGCTGCTGGAGATGAAAACAGAGCTCAAAACCTTCACCAGGTTGCCGTAAACACATCTGAGGATGAATGCTAATGTCGCTCAGTGTCGTGCCCACATGTTACTATCCAACCACTTGCTGTAAATTAGCCTCTAATTACCCATTTCATGATGTGGCGTGCATCACTTTATCACATGGACAGCAGCAGCGCGGACCTTTATCGTGATATTAAATATCTTATGAAGGCAGTAACACACATCTAAAATACATTATTGGTTTTCTTTGTGCCACAGTTTGTTTGCATGGGCTCATTGTTTTGGATTCCCAGAGCAAATCTTCATAATCCCTCAGACACTATGCAGATGGCGGTTGATAATTAGGAGGCGGAAATATGTCACTTTTATGAGCATTGTGTTTGGCGCTGCTGTAGAACTGTTGCACTCACTGGATGAAGCAGACTGAACCTTCGTATTCCTCACAATTAATTGACACATCACTGAGGACTGGTGTGGTTAGGATCGTGATGAAAGATACTGTGTGGTTACCTCGAGTGTGCCCATTACCTCCACAGCAGATTTCTCATTTCGGCTCAGCAACTCAGTTTATCGCCTAATCAGCTGTTTACATCGGCCATGCAGGATATCTGCTTTCATGAGCCATTACGTATTACCCAGAATTCTCGTTGTTTCGTTCTGTATGTCTTGTGAGAAAAAATGGAAACAATCCAGCTCCTGCCATGAACCCAGGAGCTCAGTGTGTGGCCTCAAGGCAGCAAATATAGTGAGCAGGAAGGAAGGCAGTTTGTGGCTTTGTGCACTCATCAAGACTTAAAACTCCAAGAGATTAAGTTCGATAAGGCTTGATGAGACCTCGTATCAGACCCTCTCCATCAGAGGGACTTTGTGACTAATAGTATTTGTCGCAGGTTGTTGAACACGCGTTTGGTTTCGCATTTGGAGACTTTGTTCAGACCCAGTGGTGAATTTAAAATTTGCCTCGAGGCAGAAAGCAATAGTATCCTGTTTTTTCTTTTGCTGCACTGGGAACACAATTACAGTAGCGATTATGATTCCCAGCAGCTATATTAACTTTAGGTTTTGACAGTTGCATTGAGATTATATTATTGTGGAAAAAGAGAAGTTAGTTGTCACTTTTGTTCAGCATGAGGTTTAGCAGGTCCATTAGAAGTGGAGCGTCAGGTCCATTAGGAATGGAGCTGTGCCCTGAGGGGGAGGTCGTGAAACCACAGGCCACCGGTGGAGTATTGTCGGGCTGACTGTACTCAGAAAATCACCAAACTGGTTTTAAAAGTTTGGTTAAGAGTTTGAAAGGTCATGAAAGCTTCAGCTGTAATTTGAAATATTGTGAAGAGGATTTTGAATGTTTGTGTTTATTCACGTGTCACGGAAAACACGTGGGGAAATTAGTAAAAAGCAAAATGCCCTGGAAAATCTTGTGTTGTCCTGGAACTGTTGATGATAAGGCAGTCTTGAATAATACACTGTAAATCACAAGAGAAGAAGGCAGAGGGTTATGAATTGATTAATTAAGGAACATATTAGTGTACAGCTGAACGTGGACCTCACTGCTGCAGTCAGGTTGATAGATGGGAGTGAAGATGGATCCACTCTTTTATCCCAAAAGTTAAAACCTAACCTCTGCTCTCTCTTCCTGTGAAGTGATTCTGGATCAGAGCCGAGTCCGAGGCGCCACCTGGTGTTTATTCTTCCAGAAGGTCCGGCTCTCCACCCAGAGTTGCCCTGCACTGAATTTTGCGTAGTCTGGTTGTTTATGTTGCTCATTTATCTGTTTGCCTCATTGAATTGATTCTGCATGTGACTTATATAGAATAGAATATATATTTTTTTGTCATTGTTTCAGAAAAAAAAACAATGAATCACAGGCAGCAGCTCTTTGACTTTGACAAATAAATACAAAAATACAAAATATGGACAAGTATGAAAAACAACAAGGCCGCGAACGCTCTGTGACAGAGCTCTGCCACTCCCATTCTCCTCCAAATAAATAAGTCAGCTTGTGAGGATCTATTCAACTCATCATCTCTCTGTCACTTTCCCTTTATGGTACAAATGTTGATATGATACATATGAAACACAGACATTCAATGTATCAGTGGTTTGCAGATGATAACAAAGTCATTTTGGTGACTGGGCTAAACAGTTACCTAAATAAAATATAAGTGAGTAACTTAATCTTTAAATTCTAGTCAAAATCATAAACATTGGCGTGTTGTTCTTGACGCCTCAGGGATGGGTTGTGAGGATTTGTAAGCTTAGTACTTTTTAAATCCTGGGAATGTTCATGCTGCAAACAACATTAAAAAAAAAAAAAGAAAAAAAGGATTTTCAGTAACGAACAGAGCAAACCAATCACTTGTGCTCCAGTGAAGTAAAAACATCTACAAACGTTTGGGTTTTAATTTTTCAAAGCACAGATTAAAGTTGCAGAACTGTATTTCAGCTGTGCATATCTCCATTTTAGTTTTATGAATCGTTAATATGATTTTCCTCTCTTTTTTTTGCTTTTAATTTTTTAAATTCTCGCTCAGAAACAGACACAAACACACAGACCAAGTCAAAAAATAGATTTTGGTTAAGAGTGAAGAATAATCGTCCTACTACAAATATATTTTCTCCCACAAAAATCCTGTATCAACACTTTCTCGGCTTGAAGAGTGATGTGCTAAGCCATTTTAAGTGGATCTTTATTAATGGGTACAAGCCTCTCCTGGTTCTGAAAATATGTGTATTTAATATTAATCTCAATAGAAGGTTTAACAGCCCAATTGCTCCAGTGAAATTATAGCTTCTGTGGTAGGAAAAGTGAGTCTGCCGGAGATAAACATTCCCCGGTAGCTTATAATCTTTGCATTTTGTTGACAACCTGCCTCAAAGGACAAGCGGATTTTCTCAGTCGTCGGTTGTTTCAGACCGGAAGAAACAAAGAATAATGAACAAAATCAAAGCGAGTGGTGCTCAGTGTGGACCGTATCTGCTGAGATGTGAGTGGTCACACAGCATCAGGAAGGGCCGTGCAGACTGTCTGCCTGGAAACTGGAAGTGCATTAAAAATGAGGAGCAATTTCCTCTCCTGCTCTCTGTTCGGATCCATTACAGCGCGAGCTCTCATCCTGTCCGTGACCAGACACCCTTCTGCGCTTGTAAAAAGTAGAATGTTTTGGAGCCTATGCATCACATTTACCTACAGTGTCATCCGCGGTGTCACTGTGGTGAGGGGGTTTGAACGGCTCGCAATAAATCATGATTTTTAACAGCTTCAGGGATCGAGCTCACCTCTATCTAGACTTGACCTACTTCTCGGCAAAGTCGGCCCGAACTAAGTCGATGTGGAGTCTCTCATGGGAGAAGACAAATGTGGATCTTCCCCGATACTTAATATCCACTTTGTCATTTCATTTGTTATACAAACCATGCAATCACCGCTCCGACCCAGCTCCCTTCTACTATTTGAACTCACATCCTTACTGGATCCACCACTAGCTGTGTTACCTGAAGCGTGGTTGATGTAAATATAATTTACTTTTGAAACAGAATTTGTAATGACATCAAGTCTTAAGGGAACAGACTTAAAACCACAGAAATCCCCTGATGTTAATTGAGGTTACAGTTCATTTCATTTGGTCGCCGCCACTCCAGCTTCTGGGTAAATGCCAGATGTTACATCAGTGAGTGAGAAAGGGAGGTGGCAGATGTGACTCAACATAAAATCAAACTTTAAAACATTACCTTGGCTGTGAACATGTTCTCCGCCTGGATCTGGAGGACTTCCACTCCCATAATCCCACGTTTCACGACATCATCAAGCTACATACGCTGATTTCATCATTTTGATTGAGGGTGTCGGAAAAACACGCTGTATGTTGGTCTGTTCAACTGTTGCAATAATTATCTTTCATTTTAGATCGAAAATCATTACAGGTTCTCAGGGTCGAAGAAAACGTCCTGTTAATTTCCCAATAAACATTTAAAAATGCAGAGATTTTCTGCAAATGTCAGAAAAAGAGAGAAAAGTTGTCAGTCTTCATATTACAGAAGCTGGAACTAGAGATCTTCTGACTTGCGCCTAAACATTTATCGATTGTCAGAATTGCTGCTTGTTCATCTCACTTGCTCGACTCATTTCTTAGATGTGTATCCATCAGCTTCACTGCAGTTCGGGTTATTTTGTCGAACTATCGCCGCCTTTAAAGGGCATCGAGTTAGCTGCGCTCATGTGAACGTCTCCCTCTGATGGTATTCACGACCTCAGACTCTCAGAAAGCTCCAAGTTCACAAGTTGTGACATTTTCAGGAGCGGCAGAGGCCGTGGAAGTTTATCTTTTTGTGCATCGCAAGTTCAGACATTCACACCTCTAACGGCCTCATCCTTTTCCTCTGGCATTATACCTTTGCACTTCCTACATTATATTACCTGGTTGCTAGCTTGCTTGATTGTTTGCCTCAGTGGCTTCCAGATGCCGTTGCCTATGGTAGCGCGCTGGTTCTGAACTTGGGGGTCGGGATAATTTCCAGGAGGTCATCAGATAGTTGTGTAGGAAGAAATGAACTATTTTAGACTGGTGATTAGTTTTTACATTGCATTGCCTGTACCAGTGAGATAATTTGTTTTGAAATGGATTTTATGACGTGTGTTTGTGAGAGAGAAAAAAAATCCTATTTTTTTTATTGCAGCACTTTCAGGATGTTCTGAGTTAACATTACCAGTGCAGGGGCTTCATGAAAACCAACCTGATTTTTCTTTCAGGATTTAAGCATAACGTGTACATGTCTTCCCCTGTACACGTTTGTAGCTCCATTTGTACTGTATATGTGGGCTTTAGTTTTGCTCCAGGGCCTCCTGGACGATATTACCAGCCTCTTCCAAGATTGCTAGAGAAAAAATACACCTCAGATATTCCTTGTAGCCCTCGCAAAGTCCATTTTATTACTTTCTCTTGGTTGTAAAAAAGATCAATTTTATGTAAAGCAGCAAGACATATGTTTTTTAACACTCCATAGCACCCTCTCTAGGGTAGGACTGTTGATCAATACCAGTGCCTCAACAGTTCCTTCACCTGGCTTTCTGGGTTTAGACTTCTGAAACAATTCCCTCCATCCAGCAGCTCCTGTTTTTTTTTTTACCACGCTCAGCAAAGACGGGAAGTGCAACGAAAGAATCGAGAGGTGTCCTGAGAGACTTCAACAAGAAAAGCAAAAAAATAATAATCCATGTTCTCCAGCCAGTCAACAGTGTTATACTAAGAGGAAAGTGTTTGCATGGTGATGCTCCGTGCTGCTGTATTCTGACTTCAGGCGGAGCTTAAATAAGGTTGTCTAATCTTGTAAAAGTGTGGATGTGGTTTTGTGTCAGTTACATAATTCTGTAATACAGTTGAGGGAAGAAGTAAATAACGATAATACTGCTGACCAAAGCAGGACAGGGAGAACAATGCTCATCTGTTTTTTTTTTTGTTGTAATGCTTTTATGAAATATTTTGATGTGCTTTCGTCTGAACATCTGGTCTGTTTCTCTAGTTTTTTTTCCTCAAGGCCGGCGGATATAAAAAAAAAAAAAAAAAAGAAAAAGTCAGTGAGATGATGATGACTCACTGTTTCTGCAGTTGCAGCCTTTCAAGACTCCTGGCTGGTTTGCTGAATTACGGGTTCAGGCTGGTTGGTAAATCAAACAGTAGGTTAACCATTCAGGACACTACACAGAGCCTGGGAAGATCACACGAGTGCACTTGGCTGGAGAGCATGTGCAGAATACAACTATACTGTTTTATCAGGTAGTGTACACAAAATATATACATCATTTACCATGTAATGCATAATAAGTGATATGTGTGACGTCATGTGTTGTCAGTCAAACTCTAACTTGGGAAAGCTGCTGCCAATGAAACTTGCTAAATAACTGTTAGGTCAACAGCCATGTGAGCCAAATGCTTACATCAGCATGACATCAGCATGTGGCTAATGACGATGCCAACTCGCTGATGTCCAGCAGGGATAATGTTCAGTTAGTTTAGGTTGAAATAACAGCGGCCCACTGAATGAATGTCCTGTGCTTGTTAGCCCCAACTGACCTCCTCACTTTGCAGTAAAATTCAAAACATGATAGTGCGAAAATGTTTAAATTCAAAACCTGATCCAATTGTGACACCCCTGTGTAAAGTGCAATTGTCTCCAATCCACACGAGTGAAAGTCAGATACATGTCGGTCTCACAAAAACAGAAGTGGATGTTCAGAAATGTAAAGTCAGTTGTTATTGAATATGAATACTGAAGCAGGAAACATCTAAGCAATGAGTGAAATATTGATTTAAGGAACACCGTGCCTCTGTTGTTGAATCAGAGAAACATCTCTCAGAAAAAAAAAAACAAGATCCAGATACTTGAAGTGAAACAGCCTCCTGACAGGACGCCTAAAGAAATAATTTACCCCACGACATCCTAATGCATTTGAGGTCGGCAGAGCTTAAAGCAGAGAGTGAAATGGTGCATAGCAAATGAAAGCAATATTGGCAGTGAATATGAGAGACCCTGGCTGCGGTGCGCTCGGCTCTGTATTCTACTGTCACAGTGTTTCCCAGTCCTTGTTAGGATGGCCTACTTTCATTGTAAAGGCTCTGCCCACCTCCTCGCACTTGTTTCGTTCGCTCCCTGAAGGAAACATGTTACCCAAGCGTCTCTCTAACCTGGGGAGCTCTACATGCAGCACTCGTCTGGTCCCCCCCCCCGCTCCTCCGCCTTCCCTCGGGCTCAATTAGAAGCATCGTTCGTTGGACTTCACAGTCGAAATCCTCGTCCGGCTGCGTGTTGCAGACAGTCGACTGTGTTCTCTTTAAAAACACAACCTCAGAGATAATATGACTAATGACATCTCCGTCTGCAGTGGATGACGGTTACATATTGTTCATTATGACAGAAGCAGACAAGTGCCTCGGCACACTAAATGAAATAAATCAAATCTGAATCAACCTTATTAGTTAAGTGAAAGGAGACGTAAATTGTTGTGACTCCATCATCACACACAGGAACGCAGTGTCTGAACAACGAGTATTGGATGTTGATTGGTTATTTGTGTTGCCTCCAACCCTCAGGACTGATGGAGTTACAGTTATGATGATTTTCATGAAAATGCTTTCACTTCTACAAGAGGATAAGATGGACATGCATTCGTCCCAAAGGTTATTTTCGGCCCTTAAACCACCGCACATACAGAAGTAGATCCCAGGAGATCCTGTTCCCTGTTTTTTAAGTCTCATCGAAATTGTTTCCTCTGTTTCTGTTTTGCCAGTATGATCTTTCTAAGTTACTAAAAAAAGATTTCCATCTGTGAAAACTTTTTTTTTTCCCAGATAATTTTCATTGTTGTTGTCGCAATGTGTGAAACTGAGTAAATAAAACTGGTTTTTGTTGTTGTGTTTTTTTTTTGGTAAGGCTCATTTTGAGCCTGTTTTTGTAATGTCTGCCTAAAAAAAAAAAAAAGAAAAGAAAATTGCACCTGAACATGAGAAAAAAGAAAAAAAATCTCTGGATTATTTCTTTCTTTCTTTTCACAGATGGAAACAATATCTAAAGAACTCAGAAAGATTATCTTGGAAAAATGTATTTCTTTTAAACTGGTTCTCTAGTCATAAACACAGAAGAGAAAACCCATCAGACTCAGACAATTGAACACTAGAAAATAAAGATATATAAAACTCTTCACTTGTCTCTCAGGGCTTCCATACTTTTAACACAACTATGTCATTTCAGTAACACCAGTAACACAAAATAAAAACAGTAGTGCCCTTACAGCCCAAACTGAACACGATAAAATACATTTACAATCATCCCCAGTCTTCATCTGCTCTCCTCTGAATCACAGGTCAGTCTTCATGACGTTGTGGTGAGCTGATGTTTGCTAGCGAGCCACTGAGTCGCAGCGTTCGCAGCGCTGCAGTTTTTCCTTCGCTGGCAGGTCGATGGAGTGTTTGTTAGCAGAGGTACAGAATTACTTTTTGTGCTCCCCTCAGGAATTGCTTGTGAGAAAATTTGATGTAAGGTTTTCGCCCCTGATGGCACACATTGTAAATATAGATATATGTTCTGGTATAAATATACTGTGTACATACATACATACATACATACATACATACATAGAAACCTGCCACGGGGTCACAAATTAAACTTAGCTTTGAGCTCACTCTGGTATGTGATACATCAAATGGCAACATTTATGTCTAATATTGTACAAAGTCCCTGATCATAAATAAAAGAAATGTTCAATAATAAATACCCTAAATCCACACACACACTTGGGACAGAGTATGCAGGTTTAATGGTGGCTGATAAATTATTAAGAGATAAATGAGAAATGAAATTATTGTTGAACTATTGTTGGAATCTCATCTGATAATTGAATCTGATAAGGTGGAACCTTTTCTTTAAACAGCTGCATCTCCTCTGTGTCTGTGAGTTAACACCTCCAGTGTATTAATATCACAGGCGGACAGATGAACAGAAGTAATTGCATCGCTGCCTGTTAGCACTCTTCAGGAAAATCTGGTGATATTTTCTCTCTCTTTTTTTTTTTTTTTCTTGTCAGCTAATCCCATTTAAAGACCAAAACTAAAACTGAGCCCGGCACAGCTAATCCCTCCGCTCCTCTGACCTTCACTGTTGTCCAGAAAACACATTAATGAGCGACTGTTCGCTGGGTGTCGTGCTCCTCCGTCACAATCAGAAGGCGAACTGTAGTTTATGTGGAGCCAGCAAACATCATCCTGCTGCCTTTAAAGGCACAGTGCATCAATTCTGTCTCTTAATCATGGGAGCGGTTCTCTTCATTGAGTTACATTCACATGTAACTCAGTCAGAGATGTTCATAGATGAGGCAATCTTTTGAAAATTTTATTCACATTATATTTACTCATGTTTGTCAAATTACTTCCTCACTCTCTGACTCTTTCCTGGGAGTTATAGTGACGGACAAAACAAATGAAAAACAAGTTGTTATCATGAGTAAAACTGGTGGATTTCTCTGAGTCTGAACACTGTGGGAAACATCTGGGATAAAGTAAGAACACGACTCAACAAAATACATTTGAAAAAAAGATCTGGTAGTTTTTAGAAATTAAAATAGTGAAAAATACTTCCCACTGAAAACACTATTTAATCATGTCTGAGAAACATGATTAAATGTTAAAAAATCTTCTTCTCCTAAAAAACATTTTTTCTTCTCCATACATTTAGCTTTTACCTGGTTTCACACATGACAAAAAAGTTTTTCTCCTAAAAAAACTCACTCGGTTCCATGAAACTTTTATTTCTCATATATATATATATATATATATATATATATATATATATATATATATAAACTACTATATAAACTATATATATATATAAACTACAGTTCGCCTTCTGATTGTGACGGAGGAGCATGACACCCAGCGAACAGTCGCTCATTAATGTGTTTTCTGGACAACAGTGAAGGTCAGAGGAGCGGAGGGATTAGCTGTGCCGGGCTCAGTTTTAGTTTTGGTCTTTAAATGGGATTAGCTGACAAGAAAAAAAAAAAAAAGAGAGAGAAAATATCACCAGATTTTCCTGAAGAGTGCTAACAGGCAGCGATGCAATTACTTCTGTTCATCTGTCCGCCTGTGATATTAATACACTGGAGGTGTTAACTCACAGACACAGAGGAGATGCAGCTGTTTAAAGAAAAGGTTCCACCTTATCAGATTCAATTATCAGATGAGATTCCAACAATAGTTCAACAATAATTACATTTCTCATTTATCTCTTAATAATTTATCAGCCACCATTAAACCTGCATACTCTGTCCCAAGTGTGTGTGGATTTAGGGTATTTATTATTGAACATTTCTTTTATTTATGATCAGGGACTTTGTACAATATTAGACATAAATGTTGCCATTTGATGTATCACATACCAGAGTGAGCTCAAAGCTAAGTTTAATTTGTGACCCCGTGGCAGGTTTCTATGTATGTATGTATGTACACAGTATGTTTATACCAGAACATATATCTATATTTACAATGTGTGCCATCAGGGGCGAAAACCTTACATCAAATTTTCTCACAAGCAATTCCTGAGGGGAGCACAAAAAGTAATTCTGTACCTCTGCTAACAAACACTCCATCGACCTGCCAGCGAAGGAAAAACTGCAGCGCTGCGAACGCTGCGACTCAGTGGCTCGCTAGCAAACATCAGCTCACCACAACGTCATGAAGACTGACCTGTGACTCAGAGGAGAGCAGATGAAGACTGGGGATGATTGTAAATGTATTTTATTGTATTCAGTTTGGGCTGTAAGGGCACTACTGTTTTTATTTTGTGTTACTGGTGTTACTGAAATGACATAGTTGTGTTAAAAGTATGGAAGCCCTGAGAGACAAGTGAAGAGTTTTATATATCTTTATTTTCTAGTGTTCAATTGTCTGAGTCTGATGGGTTTTCTCTTCTGTGTTTATGACTAGAGAACCAGTTTAAAAGAAATACATTTTTCCAAGATAATCTTTCTGAGTTCTTGAGTGACTAGGACAGAGTGATGAGTGACTAGGACAGAGTGAACCATGATTTAATGAAGAATTGGTTTGCTTAGTGTTGTGGTGCCTGATTGTCGTGGTACAAGTTCCAGGTCCCCTGCACCTGCACAATGAACAGGCACCGTGTGGGGTTTTGTTGGATGGAGTGCAGATGAAGGAGCGACTAAAACAGAGTGTATCGGCCTTCAACAACCATTTGTTGGCTGAATGCTGTGGTGTCCATCAGTCGTGCGGAGGACCTAGGTTCAAGACCTGTGTCCCCCACACAAGATGGATCAGTGGGAACTACTCAGAACAGCTGTCCATAACACCCGACCCCTATAGCGACATCACTGGGCGGGGTGCCCGTCCAGTCACCTGGGTTCAAAGACCAGTGGGCAGAGATATGGGAGGCAACCTTGCGTTGCCAGCTTGCTCCCTTTGTTGGGGTGCAGACAGGGATATTCGGTGGCTTTTCAGAAAGGGGGACAGTGTGGCCAGAGCTGGTAGGGCAAATGTCTAAAAGGTAAAAACAATGATAAATAATGTTGAAATAATGAATGATTGAACATAAAATAATTGATAAATAACAAAATGAAAAGCAAAATCATAATCAAAAACATGCAGTTTCAATAAAACAGACCCAAATAGAAACACAGACACACAAAAGTGCTGGAGTTAAATTGAAATTAATCTGGTTATGTTGGGGTCGGGGTTTGGCTCCAGTCAACAGTACAGATCATAGACACTTCCACAAACGACTGCTGTAGTCAGGTTGATAAACTGGAGTGAAGATGACTAAAATAAAATAAATCCACTTTTTAATCCCTAAAGTTAAAAAAAAGTAATCTCTGAGTTCTCCGGATGAGAGCAGAATCTGATGTGACTGTGTGTGTTTACTCCTCCAGGACATCTGGCTCTGCACCCAACTCTCTCTTCAGGAGCTGCACTAGAGAGCATTCGGCAAACATCTTAGTTTTGTTTTGATATATCGGGTATACATGTGGCCAGAAATGTCACATGTGTGTATCACAATGACATACTGAAGTAAAACAGGACAAATGGAAATATATAACTTAAATAAAAGGAGGCGCAACGTATGAATGATGGTGAAAACGCAGAATGCTGGTTTGAGTTTCGCCCAGAGACAAACTGTATAAAAAGGTTCATCTGTTCTCTATGTATATATTACTGACAACCGCATATATTCACAGGGAAGTATGTGTGCGTTTCATTATTCCTCAGTGCCGTTCCTTCAGGGAGGAACCCCTCCAACATTTTGCTCTTACGCAGTCACTGAACTATCAGAACATTACTCCTTTGATTGTGCAATAACTGCAGGATATTCATGAGGTACTGTTTCCTAGCAACACAGTGTATGCACTGTGTATAAGCTGCAGTACTGCCACATCGCTGATCACTCATCACTATCAAAGACAAAAGGTGAATGAAATATTAATTGCATATTTGAGAAAATGTTCAGGCTGTGATTCTCCGTGTCTTCCTGAGCGCCTGCACTGTTTTTCTTTCTTATTTTTATTTTTGTGCTTCATGCATACGTTGAGAGTCACTTCTCTCCCTCAAAGCTCCCTCCTCTATCGCCGTCCACAGTGAATTGTTTGAGGCTTTTGCGACTGGCACTGTCTCTTCTCACTCCTCTCCATCAGACTTTTTTTTATTTTATATATTTATATATAAAAGCAAAGCAGGCGCTGTCAGTGTTGAGTCTGTTTATGATGGCTCGCAGTGCTGCACAGCTGAGAGAGCTCAGTCAAAGAACCCTTGAGAGGAACAACCGCTGCTTCTTCTCTCAATCCTGCTGTACAAGTTTGGACAGATGTGCTCCAGTGCTCCCTCTGTCACATGAGGGCAGATGTGTTGTATTATCTTGAGGTGCGGTCGAGGAAAGGACTCTACTGTGTGGTCGCATCATGTGTCCGTGCCGACTGACCAAGCGCTGGTGCTTTACTGCTGCAGTTAGCTTTGACTCAGTTCCCATCCTCTGCAATAAGCCACAGTTGAAGTGGTTAATGGAATTAAATCGTTACTTAATGACCAAAACCAAATTTAAATTACTTTTTGGAACACAAGAAGAGACATTTCAAGACTCTGACATGGTCCGATTGTCTTAGGACAGTGTGCTAAGACCATTTCGAGGACCCCATGTGAAAGGATTAATAATTGGACCGCGTGTGCTGGGTTTTGTGGGCATGTATGATCACATTCCCCTCTGTGGGCAAGCAGTATTTGAATTAATCCACCCCCCTCTCACTCTAATCTGAAGGGGCTGTCATTGTCACTGTGATCACACAGCGACGAGGAAGCCCAGGAGGAATACGGATTTTGCTCCTCTGTCATCACATCATGACCACCTCAACGTGGTGCAGCGGCAACGTTTATAGTGTCATCAGTTCATGTGGATAAACCTCTCCAGCCCTAACGGAGCATTTGCATCTCCCTATCTGCAATTACACAGTCGAGTAGATTGCATTGAACCCTTTGATACTCGTGTCGTCACGAGACGCCCCCGCAGAAAATGTGTTTCTCGATATATTTCACCATTATGCCGTCAAACAACATCTGAAGTCATCCTAAAATTCTTCTTTGCTTTTTTTTGAAAATTGCCGTCTTTCAGGCTCAGACGCATCCAAGCGAGGAGAAGCCAGGTGTTGGACGAAAAAAAAAACAAACACACACTCACCTGTCTTCCCCACAGTCGAGGGGGGTTATAGAAACTGAAGTCTGTGGCTGGCTGGAGCTGATGAGCACAGTGAGAGTTCTGGTGGAGTCAAGGGTAGTTTTTATATCTGATATTTACATTATACCTTACTGGATCCTTTTATCCATATGTTGTGTCTCTTGTTTCTCACCCAAAAACAAATTGCAATGTATCCTCGTTAAGGGTGTTTCCTTCCTCATCAAATATTTTGCAGATCAGATTTTTTGAATAATTTGAAAACTCAAATCGTTTACATCAGTTCTTAGCTGGAGAAAAAAGCACAGTGTTCCTGTAAAATAGTGT
The DNA here is from genome assembly GCF_904848185.1 of Acanthopagrus latus. Classification (NCBI taxonomy): domain Eukaryota; kingdom Metazoa; phylum Chordata; class Actinopteri; order Spariformes; family Sparidae; genus Acanthopagrus; species Acanthopagrus latus. The sequence goes on along the minus strand of NC_051044.1, from coordinate 8,335,390 downwards.
CATGAGGGCACACGTTTTGCAGGCATGGAGTCGAGTCCTGGCACTAAACTGGCAAAGTCTCGGCATAAGAATAGAAAAGGTGAGACCTGCAAGCTTGTTTGTGTAACTTGACATTTTCAGCATGCAGGTTGCTTGTCTACACACTTGTTGATGTTGTTGTTTACCATTAGCTACATGGATTTTCAAGAACAGTAACATGGAGATAACGGCAGGGAGGAGAATGCTGACAGCGGCGGGCTTACACCGACTCAGACTACATCTGTATTTATACTGCAACACACTGCAAGTCCAAAGTTTATAAATATTTCCAAATCGCAGCATCACAGTTCATTTGCCCGAGAAAGCATCGACGCCCACAGCAAACTGATATCTGTACGGCAAGTCTCTGAACTTCACAAGCAACTGCAGCTGACTGTATGGATTAAAAGAGATGGGAGGAGCTGGTTCTAAGTGCAGTGGAATGCTGCATTAGGCCGTGAAATAAACATTTGGTTCACATCCATTCTGTGCACGCAAAAACAAACAAAAACATTTCTCCTGAAAACTTTTTTTTTTTTTTTTACCCGTTTCACACGTTATTGTCTCCAAACTTTTTTATGGAATTAGATTTGTGCCAAAAGAAACAAGAAACAAAACTTCTTGAATGTCAAACAAAACTAGGAATTTAAGAAAACAAAAAACTAATTGCAAAAATAAAACATAACTTGCAATCAAATAATTTGTCAGATAGTGTAAAGTATTGGTCATTTACTCTTCTAATAATGCATTATTTGGTTCTCTCTGCTTCCCTCTCTCACTCAAACTTTTGCATACCAGCTATCTACACATAGGTACTTAGCTGTGTCAGTCAAAAACTAATTAGCCAATGGGGACGCTCTGCTGAAAAAGCCCACCCATCCAAGAGGTTTGTGCCAAAACTGCAAACAAAGTCAGGGAGCGCAAACAAGACAGAGCTGCAGAGAGACCGCCAAACCAAGAGTCAGCGCAAAAGTCTGAGCAAAGAGAGAGAAGCAGAGTGAACTGTAAACGAAACGTAAACAAAATGTAGTTTTGTGTTCTCTTAAATTCCTATTTTAGTTTAACATTTAAGAAGTTTTGTTTGTTTCTTTTGGCACAATTCCATACTTTTTGATTATGTTTTTTAGGAGATTTTTTTTTTTTTTTTTCGTATGTGAAACCAAAGATAAAAATAAGAAATACTTATTTCTCATAAATTGTTTCTTTTTCCAGATGAAACCCCCACACCTTCTCAGTAAAATAAACTACCAATGTCTTTCTTGAAATAGAAGCTGGAGTATACACACTCATAAGCTAAGGCTTTGGAAGAGCCCAGTACATGGTTATTGTGTAGCACCACCACCTTAACAGATGGCTAGTGCTGTGAAATGGCAGTGATGGGATTTGAACTTACACCTCCTGAGAGACTGTATCCTCTATAAACTGATCCAGATAATGTGTAGTTAGCAGAGGATGGTTTCGATCCATCGACCTCTGGGTTATGGGCCCAGCACGCTTCCGCTGCGCCACTCTGCTCTGCATGGAAAAGTTTTGAGGCTGGGACAAACGTGTAGCAACCCAAACGTTGCTCATTCAAGACTTGGAAAAAGTGGCGGTAACAAATATTCGTTGATACACTTTTGAAAAGTGAAACAAAAAATAATGAAAAAACAAAGGTGCAGAGATTCTTTGCCTGTGGCCACTGATTAAATCAAAACGTCCATGAAGCAGCCCTGTCTTTCTGGAAAAAGAAACTCCAGTCTCCTTAGAAGAGACCAATACATGGTTGAGTTGTGTAATGCCATCACCATAACAGATGACTAACACTGTGCAATGGCAGTGGTGGGATTTGAACCCACGCCTCCTGAGAGACTGGAGCCTTAATCCAGCGCCTTAGACCACTCGGCCACACTACCTGCATTATGTGCTCTTTCTACAGTGAATATTGTTGTGCGGTATGCAGCTGTGCACGCAAATGCAGACCTGTTTCAACAAAAAAAGGGGACATGAAAACCTCTGTTTGTATCAAAAATTGGGATATAAAGATTGCAGTATAGACTCTTCTTCACAGAGGCTTTGCAAGTGCCACATACTGGGTTACATTGAGTACTGTGATCGTATTAAATGACAGCTCACTAGAGAGGGGTGAGTAATACAGGAAAGGTGAAAACTCTGAGGATAGAACTGTTTTGCATTTGTGCAGATGACTAGCACCATGAAATGGCAGTGATGGGATTTGAACCCATGAGAGACTGGATCCTCTATAAACTGGTCCAGATAAGGTGTAATTAGCAGAGGATGGTTTCGATCCATCGACCTCTGGGTTATGGGCCCAGCACGCTTCCGCTGCGCCACTCTGCTCTGCATGGAAAGGTTTCGAGGCTGGGACAAACGTGTAGCAACCCAAACGTTGCTCATTCAAGACTTGGAAAAAGTGGCGGTAACAAATATTCGTTGATACACTTTTGAAAAGTGAAACAAAAAATAATGAAAAAACAAAGGTGCAGAGATTCTTTGCCTGTGGCCACTGATTAAATCAAAACGTCCATGAAGCAGCCCTGTCTTTCTGGAAAAAGAAACTCCAGTCTCCTTAGAAGAGACCAGTACATGGTTGAGTTGTGTAATGCCATCACCATAACAGATGACTAACACTGTGCAATGGCAGTGGTGGGATTTGAACCCACGCCTCCTGAGAGACTGGAGCCTTAGACCACTCGGCCACACTACCTGCGTTATGTGCTCTTTCTACAGTGAATATTGTTGTGCGGTATGCAGCTGTGCACGCAAATGCAGACCTGTTTCAACAAAAAAAGGGGACATGAAAACCTCTGTTTGTATCAAAAATTGGGATATAAAGATTGCAGTATAGACTCTTCTTCACAGAGGCTTTGCAAGTGCCACATACTGGGTTACATTGAGTACTGTCATCGTATTAAATGACAGCTCACTAGAGAGGGGTGAGTAATACAGGAAAGGTGAAAACTCTGAGGATAGAACTGTTTTGCATTTGTGCAGATGACTAGCACCATGAAATGGCAGTGATGGGATTTGAACCCATGAGAGACTGGATCCTCTATAAACTGGTCCAGATAAGGTGTAATTAGCAGAGGATGGTTTCGATCCATCGACCTCTGGGTTATGGGCCCAGCACGCTTCCGCTGCGCCACTCTGCTCTGCATGGAAATGTTTTGAGGTTGGGACAAACGTGTAGTAACCCAAACGAAACCTAAATCCAGCGCCTTAGACCACTCGGCCACACTACCTGCATAGCATGCTGTTTCTACAGTGAAACATGTTGTGCGGTATGCAGCTGTGCACACAAATGCAGACGTGTTTCAACAAAAAACATATTTGTGCCCATGAGTTGTTTTATCCTCTGTAAACTGGTCCACATAATGTATAATTAGCAGAGGATGGTTTCGATCCATCGACCTCTGGGTTATGGGCCCAGCACGCTTCCGCTGCGCCACTCTGCTCTGCGGGTTTGAGGTTGGGACAAACGTGTAGCAACCTAAACGTTGATCATTCAAGACTTTGAAAAAGAGGCGGTAACAAATACTCATTGATACACTTTTAAAAATTGAAAAAGAAACAAAATAAATAATGAAAAAAACAAAAGTGCAGAGATTCTGTGCCAGTGGCCACTGATTAAAACAAGCCTATGTCTTTCTGGAAATAGAGGTAGCATTACACATTTTTCTCCATAGACTAAGGCCTTGGAAGAGGCCAGTACATGGTTGAATTGTGTAACACCACCATCACCTTAACAGATGATTAACACTGTGCAATGGCAGTGGTGGGATTTGAACCCACGCCTCCTGAGAGACTGGAGCCTAAATCCAGCGCCTTAGACCACTCGGCCACACTACCTGGATCGCATGCTGTTTCTACTATGAAAAATGTTGTGCGGTATGCAGCTGTGCTCGCAAATGCAGACGTGTGCAGACATTCACGCCTTGAAAGGAATGACCAAGCTGTAAGGGACGTGAAAACCACGGTTTGAATCAAAAGTTGCATGAAGCTTCATTTGGACTCAATCTCCACAGCCTCCCTCTGGATCTGGTCAAAGCTCTCCTGGAGGTGGGAGTTGAAGACCTCCCTGACAGCAGACCCTCACAATGTGTTTGGGTCTGCCAGGCCTGTCCAGCTTCCTCCCCTTCCAGCGGATCCAACTCACCACCAGGTGGTGATCAGTTGACAGCTCAGCCCCTCTCTTCACCCGAGTGTCCAAGACATACGGCTGGAGGTCAGATGACACGATTACAAAGTCGATCATTGACCTCCATCCTGGGGCATCCTGGTGCCAAGTGCACATATGGACACCCTCATGCTTGAACATGGTCTTTGTTATGGACAAACTGTGACTAGCACAGAATCCAGTAACAAAACACCATTAGGGTTCAGATCGGGGAGGCCGTTCATCCCAATCACACCCCTCCAGGTAACACTGTCGATGCCCACGTGAGCGTTGAAGTCCCCCAGTAGAACGATGGAGTCCCCAGTTGGCACACTCTCCAGTACCCCTCCCAGGGCTTCCAAGAAGGCCGGGTACTCTGCACTGCTGTTCAGCCCATAAGCCCAGACAACAGTGAGAGACCTATCCCCGACCAGAAGGTGCAGGGAAAAGACCCTCTCGTTCACTGGGGTGAACTCCAACACATGGCGGCTGAGCTGGGGAGCTATAAACAAGCCCACACCAGCTCGCTGCCTCTCACCGTGGGCATCTCCAGAAAAGAAGAGAGTCCAGCCTCTCTCAAGGAGTTGGGTTCCAGAGCCCAGACTGTGCGTGGAGGTGAGCCTGACTATCTCTAGCCGGTACCGCTCAACCTCCCACACTAGCTCAGGCTCTTTCGCCCCCAGCAAGGTGACATTCCATGTCCCCATGGCTAGTGTCACTGTCCAAGGATTGGGTCGTCGGGGCCCCTGCCCACGACTGCCAACCAAATCACACTGCACCGGCCCCTTCTGAACCCTCCTGGAGGGCGGGCCATCACTCATTCAGGCTGCACCCGACTGGGTCCCGTGGGCAAAGACCCGGCCACCAGACGCTTGCCTGCAAGCCCCAAGCCCAGGTCTGGCTCCAGGGTGGGGCTCCGGTACGCGTCCTTGTTGTTCATTTCTTCATTTCTTCATTAGGGGCTTTAGAACCAATCTTAGTCTGACCCATCACCTAGGACCTGTTTGCCTTGGGAGACCCTACCAGGGGCATTAAGCCCCAGACAACATAGCTCCTAGGGTCATTCAGAAGCTTAAACCCCTCCACCACAATAAGGTGCCACTGCATGGAGGAGTAATCTGGTGCAGATAATGTATAAATAGCAGAGGATAGTTTCGATCCATCGACCTCTGGGTTATGGGCCCAGCACGCTTCCGCTGCGCCACTCTGCTCTGCATGGAAATGTTTTGAGGCTGGGACAAACATGTAGCAACCTAAATGTTGATCATTCAAGACTTGGAAAAAGAGGCGGTAACAAATATTTGTCAATACACTTTTAAAACGTGAAAAAGAAACAAAAAATAAGCACAGAGATTATTTGCCGGTGGCTACTCTCTATATCAAAACTTGCATGAAGCATTTGCCTTGTGGAAATAGAAGTTGTATTGTTAGAAGAGCCCTGCACTTCTTTAATTCGCATAATACCATCACATTAACAAACAACTAACACTGTGAAATGGCAGTGGTGGGATTTGAACCCACGCCTCCTGAGAGACTGGAGCCTTAATCCAGCGCCTTAGACCACTCGGCCACACTACCTACATTGGTGGCTCTTTCTACAGTGAAAAATGTAGTGGAGTATGCAGCTGTGCACGCAAATATAGACGTGTTTCAGCAAGAAAAAAGACAGCCAAAACATTAGCCAATTTTAGACACGGCGGAAGGCCGCCAATTTGCTCGTCCTTTTGGCAGCTCGGTCCGCGGTTTTAGACAGAGGGCGGCACATTGGGATTCTGTTTTGGTCCGAAGATTTGCCGGCCCCAACATAAGATGGTTGGAGGTGTTGGTGACTTGCACTGTTGTGCGACCCATAGCCGGGGAGTTTTAACACCAAGAAACAGCTGATCACAGCAGTCAGTCCATCACTTCATTCGTGGACATTAAGATGAGCAACTGGACAGCCGCTGAGATCCAGGAGATGCTTGGAGGCGTCCTTGGTCTCTGGAGCTGTTTGGTTTGCTGGATTGCATTCCAACTCAATGTCCACAGCCTCCCACGGGATCTGGTCAAAACTCTCCTGGAGATGGGAGTTGAAGACCTCCCTTACAGCAGACCCTCACAATGCGTTGAAATGGCAGTGATGGGATTTGAACCAATGCCTCCTGAGAGACTGGATCCTCTGGATCCAGATAAGGTGGAATTAGCAGAGGATGGTTTCGATCCATCGACCTCTGGGTTATGGGCCCAGCACGCTTCCGCTGCGCCACTCTGCTCTGCAGGGAAATGTTTTGAGGCTGGGACAAACGTGTAGTAACCTAAACGAAACCTAAATCCAGCGCCTTAGACCACTCGGCCACACTACCTGCATAGCATGCTGTTTCTACAGTGAAACATGTTGTGCGGTATGCAGCTGTGCACACAAATGCAGACGTGTTTCAACAAAAAACATATTTGTGCCCATGAGTTGTTTTATCCTCTGTAAACTGGTCCACATAATGTATAATTAGCAGAGGATGGTTTCGATCCATCGACCTCTGGGTTATGGGCCCAGCACGCTTCCGCTGCGCCACTCTGCTCTGCATGGAAATGTTTCGAGGCTGGGACAAACGTATAGCAACCTAAACGTTGATCATTCAAGACTTTGAAAAAGAGGCGGTAACAAATACTCATTGATACACTTTTAAGAATTGAAAAAGAAACAAAAAAAATGATGAGAAAAACAAAAGTGCAGAGATTCTGTGCCAGTGGCCACTGATTAAAACAAAACTTGCATAATAAGCTGGCTACATCTTTCTGGAAATAGAGGTAGCATTACACATTTTTCTCCATAGACTAAGGCCTTGGAAGAGGCCAGTACATGGTTGAATTGTGTAACACCACCATCACCTTAACAGATGATTAACACTGTGCAGTGGCAGTGGTGGGATTTGAACCCACGCCTCCTGAGAGACTGGAGCCTTAACCCAGCGCCTTAGACCACTCGGCCACACTACCTGGATCACATGCTGTTTCTACTACGAAAAATGTTGTGCGGTATGCAGCTGTGCTTGCAAATGCAGACGTGTTTCACAAAAAAAAACATTCACGCCTTGAAAGGAATGACCAAGCTGCAAGAGACGTGAAAACCACGGTTTGAATCAAAAGTTGCATGAAGCTCTTGCCAGCATAATGAACTGCCTTTCTGGATATAAAAATTGCTGTATAGACTCCTCTTCACAGAGGCTTTGCAAGTGTCGCATAGTTACATTGAGTACTGCCATCGTATTAAATGACGGCTCACTTGAGAGGGGTGAGTAACCTACACGAAAGGTGAAAACTCTGCAGATACATCTGTCTTGTATTTGTGCCCTGAGTTTATTTATCCTCTATAAACTGGCCCAGATAATATATAACTAGCAGAGGATGGTTTTGATCCATCGACCTCTGGGTTATGGGCCCAGCACGCTTCCGCTGCGCCACTCTGCTCTGCGTGGAAAGGTTTCGAGGCTGGGACAAACGTGTAGCAACCTAAACGTTGCTCAGTGAAGACTTGTAAAAAAGGGGGTAACAAATATTTGTAAATACACTTTTAAAATCCTTTGCCTGTGGCCACTGATTAAATCACAACTTGCCACTGTCTTTCTGGAAATAAAGGTAGAATTATACATTCTCCTCCATAAACAAAGACCTTGGAAGAGTGCTGTGAAATGGCAGTGGTGGGATTTGAACCCACGCCTCCTGAGAGACTGGAGCCTTTATCCAGCACCTATAATTAGCAGAGGATGGTTTCGATCCATCGACCTCTGGGTTATGGGCCCAGCACGCTTCCGCTGCGCCACTCTGCTCTGCATGGAAATATTTCGAGGCTGGGACAAACATGTAGTAACCTAAGGTTTGATCATTCAAGACTTGGAAAAAGAGGCGGTAACAAATATTCATCGATACACTTTTAAAAATTGAAAAAGAAACAAAACATAACACTGCTAAAGCAGAGATTCTTTGCCAGTGGCCACTTTGTATATCAAAGCTTGCATGAAGCATTTGCCTTTTGGAAACAGAGGTTGCAGTCTTGGAAGAGACCAGCACTTGTTTGAATTGCATAATACCATCACATTAACAAATGACTAACACTGAGAAATGGCAGTGGTGGGATTTGAACCCACGCCTCCTGAGAGACTGGAGCCTTAATCCAGCGCCTTAGACCACTCGGCCACACTACCTGCATCGTGCACACTTTCTACAGTGAAAAATCTCATGCCGTATGCAGCTGTGCACAAAAACATGGACATGTTTCTACCAGAAAAGGAGTCAAAACCTTCACAACTTGAAATGAATGAGCAGCCTACAAGAAAGGTGAAAACTCTGTGGATTACTCTCAGAAGATATGTCTGTCTTTTATTTGTGTTCATTACATTACTTTTCAAACCACCTACAATGTTGTACTGAGTTCTCTCCCCAAACAGCTTAACAACCATTTACACCTGGGCTCACCTAACCTTAGAAACCCACATGAAGGCCAACTGGACCAACGGCCCACAAGTGGTCCTAAAGACTGTGAAACTCACGGCTCACACGTGTCCTTGAGGACTCTGTAAGGTCACATCCACACGAGTTTAAAAGCCTGCCAACTCCTCTCCAGTTAATTAGAAATTAAGAAGCCTCTTGGATGAGAAGTGAAACATCTTCAACAAACAAGTCCAGTTGCCAACAACACAGCACCTAGACTTACCATGACCTGGATGACTGAGAGCCTTTTACAGCAAAGGACTGTTTCAATCCATCAACCTCTCGGTTTGGGTCCAGCACACTTCCACAGCACCACTGCTCAGTTTCAGAGGTAAAATTATCCTGAAAACTTTTTTTTCCATTGCCCATTACACACATTACTTTCTCCTGACAAATGTCAAAAACAGATTCAGGAGAAAATCTTTTCTTGAATATTCTTGCTTTTTCCAGATGAAAACTTTTTTTCCCCTGCTGAAAAAAAATCTCCTGACAACATTTTTTGTTTTTCCCATTTTGCACATTATTATCTACTGACTTTATTGTATAAACTTGTGAAACCAAATTTTGTTAAAAAAAAAAAAAAAAGACATTCAAGAGAAAATCTTTTTTGAAGATTGTTTCCTGTTTCAGGTGAAACTTTTTTTTCCAGATGAAAACTTTATTTTCCAGATGGAAATGTGTATTTTTGCATTTGAAGCCAAATGAAAATAAAAAGAAATTCAGATCAAAATCTTTCATCTGGAAGAAAAAAGAAATTCCAAAAAAGGGTTAGGGTTAGGGTTCACATATGAAAAAAAAAATGTTCTCCTGAGAAACATAAATAATAAAGTCAGGAGAGAATAATGTGTGAAACGGGTAAAAGAGATTTTTTTTTTCCCCTTATGAAACTGAGCAGGAAAAAAAAGAGTTTTCATCTGGACGATGCGCTGCAGCAGGACATCTTGTACAGTTCTACTGAGTCATTATGAAATTACTTAATTTATAAACACACAAACAATGAAAATTTGTTAGTAGTGTAAGAATGTGGTGTTCTCATTATGTCTTGAGATTTTGTTTGTGGATGTCTTACATAAAAGCAACTGCTAATTCCTACATGTTCGAGCCAATAACCACATAAAAAAAAACTAAAACTAAAAAAAAAAAAAACACTCCGTCAGTAAGATCCAGGTGGGACTGATTACTGCAGTTTGTAGGTCTCGAGGAAACAACATCGAAGTTATTTGCAGCTCGCGTTAGCCGAAGCCAAGTGTTGTTTATTAATAATGTATTGATTTGCAGATTTATTCAGCTGGTATCCCATGTCAGCGTCCTGTGCTGTCTCCCATATATAGATGTGATTTGGCAGCCGACCAAAAAGCCACAGCCAAATCTGTTTTTTTTTTTGTATTAATAATTTTATTCATTTCAGAAGTCAGTGTGGAGAGAGACGATGAACTGAAATGTTTGCTTCATATTGAATTTGACGCATTAGTATTAAAATATGATACTGAGGCTTCCTGTTTTTCCTGACTGTGATTCTGATAAGGTACTGTTAATGACCTGGAATCCCATTCCCTTTTTATATTCAATTTAAATCATTGTTAATTCATTTTGTGAATAGTATAAACTAGGGGGGCTGAGGTGGCTGCATTATATATATATAAAACATTAATCGAAAACCAAGTGAGTGAGTGATCACTTGTGATCAGATCTCACTTTCCTGCTCTCTGTGCAAAACACATGTAACATATGCCGAATTTAAACAAAGGCCCAAATAAATAAGAATTTGTCATAGACGGCGTTTTACAAAGCTGAGAATGTTCCTCTAAACTCAACAACTCACAAAATTGAGTGATTTTGTAAGGCAGTCTGGGGAATTTCTCTCCCTCTTCATCTCCTACGTTGGTGTTCATCTTCAAATTGTCATACTTTTTGTCACTAACTATTAGATATAAGTAATCCTGGCCCTTCAAATTAAAACATAAGATGTAAGCCCAGTACCTGTGACAGAGTTGCTCAGGGACTACCACTAAAATGTCTTTGTACAAGCTTGTGTTACATGAATCTTGTGTCTTAAAAGGCTTCATCCTTCTCTGATATTATGTGTTTTTTACTGTTGCTGCCACAGGAAAAAAAAAAGCGTGTTTCATGCAAAGCCTTGTAATCTCAGGAGACTAAACACTGCAGACACCTCATTCTGTCTCCGCCGTGTGAAGATGATGCATACTGTGCTCTGCATGTTGGAGTAATCTGGTGCTTGGACGTGCATTTAGCACACTTGCTATGCAACAACTGTTATTTTCTGAGCCTTTTGTACAGTGGGCTGCAGTATCGGGGAGGCGTGGAGAAGATGATGAATCCTGAGAGCTCGCTGCATGCAGGGGCCTTGGATTCAAGTAGCTGCAAACCATTCATTTAAAATAATTTCATGTTTCCCTCCACCAATTCTCTGGCCTTCCAGTGTTATTATCAGAGCCAACTGTGGCAACATATTATTCAGAGGATGGCAGCCATTGTCTGATTTTTTCCTGAGGGCTGACGAACTGGTTTTTAATTAGTATTATTATTCGCAACAGGAATAAAAAACAGTCAGACAGGAGTCACCGAGCTGAAGATAGTGAACGTTAATTTATGTATTTTTTTTTTTTTTTTTAAATCATGTATTGAAAGTTTTACTCCCTTTCATTTTCTACAGAGGGATTACATTTTTTAAAGGAACATTATGTAGAAATCTAAATAATTAACACAAATTCCAGGTCTGTAACACACATAATGTAGGTGTTAACTACAAAAAACCCCTAATTATGTTGTAACAATGTCGGCACTAAAGTCACGCAGTGCAGAAACAAGTGATGTGGGGAGGGAAGAGGCTGAGACAGAGACACTGTATCAATGAAATGAATTTGAAGCTGTTTGTTTGGGTAAAGAAGTTACATAATGTTGCTTTAATATTTGCATGTTTTGGTGTGTCAGTCCAGCTGCAGTGTAATCCTGTGGGACAACTCCGGCTGTCAAAGTTACGTCCACCAAGTGCTTGTTTTTGCCACCGACAGGCTGAGGTTTTTGTTTTACGTGTCTGACAACGTTACGATTATACAAAAAAAAAATGAGAGAGAGCCTCTTGTTACGTAACAAGATTATTTTTGTAACCAGAAGACTCAGTCTGACATGTCATGAGATGTGAGCTGTTGCAAGAAGACGACGGTGGAGAACTCGTCAGCCCTAATTTATTTCCAGAGTCGACTGTTCACTGATTTTTAACAACCAGGATGAGGCAACAAGTGAACATGAAACACCTCTCTTGATATTTTAGAGTGAGACTTCTCCTGTAAGTGTTGTACCAAGGCAACTTGTCTTGCTTGAGTTTCTTGAAGACGTTTCACCTCTCATCCAAAAGGCTTCTTCTTTAGTTCTCACTGCCTGGTGGGGAGTTTCGAGCTTTTAACCCTTGTGGGATTATCACCCTTTCAGTCGTTGAGCACTTAGATATACCATGACCTGCATAACTATCAAATCTTCATAAATAATCTCGAACAAGACTTGTTTTTTTTTGGCCCGTAACACTTTTGGTGGAACTAACTTTGACGGTCAGTTTACGTTGGAGCTGATGCAATCTACCGGAACGATTCCAAAATTTTTGGTAAGTATGAATCATCGACACAATAAAACATGTGAACACATACAAAATACTGGAACTACACATGGAAGGGAGCTGAAATCACACCCCTTCCGGTTTCCATCACGGGACCGTACTTTAGAAAAATACGTATGGTAGTGACTGAAGAGAGTAAAGGAATATTTTGATCTGACATTAACTACACGTCATCACGTTGAACAGTCAACTTAAACCTTTCACAGCTGGTTCTGTATATTAGCAGCTAGCAGAACTGACTAATTAACTTTACTACATAACTGCAGTTGTCAATATGAGCAGATTTATTGTGTTTTTAATCTTTTTTTAATTTCCCTTCCTGGGCCAAGATGGCGGCCATGTTGGTGTTGGTGACGCATGCTGAGCGAGACGATGTAGTTCACTGAGCAGTTTGACACAAAACCAGATGATATTTTACTTTATTTATGACAAACTGACTTTATTGACTTGAAAAAAATGGTCTTTTCAGTTGACAAACATCACGTGTGAATCACGAAACAATTCAATTCTCAATTCACTACCATACAAAGATCTTCCGAAAATGAGGTCCCGTGAGGGAAACAAGAGAGGGCGTGACCTCAGCTCTCTATTACAGATTTCTTAGAACAACCCACGATTCAAATAACAGATCGGTACATCAGCAACATCTTCGTCTCAGTGAGAATTACGCTGCCGCTGTGATGACGCTGAGGCGATCCACTGGACCAGTTCCATACCTTTTGGTAAGAATGAATCATTAACACACCTGAAGATGTAAATACAAGGTCCAGTTTGAAAATCAACAGAATCCCCAGAACTTCTCTTTAATCAACGTGTTGCATTCATGAGCAAACCGGTCGATTCTCCACACAAACCTGAGAAAAAAAAAAAAAATGTCCGTTGAAGTTTGAAAACATTTTTAATAGAAATAAAATTTTTGTATAAAAAAAAAAAACTTAACATGCTTCACACACTTCATTAGTTTCTCATGAGGTTTTACAAATACATAGTCAGATAGCCAGGCACTGTATCTTTTTGTACATTTTCCCCAATTTTAGGATATGTCAGGACATAAAGCAGACATCATCAATCTATTTAATAACATACATTAACTTGCCATTTAATTTTGGTCAGCACTCACATTTTATTCTGCAACACAAATGGTGTTGAAAAGTAATACAGAGGGGGAGGCATGAAAAGCAGCATTGAATTCACGACACAAATGACCCCACAATGTTCCCCCCCCCCCAAGACATTAGAGGGCTTTTATACTGCACGAAGCCAACTATTAATCTGTTCAGCGAGCTCTGGGTGATTGATAGAGATATTGTATACTTTTGCAATTAGATTTTCATTTGTCGAAGAGCCTTACAACTTCCTGACACCTCCTTCTTATCATGAGAGTGCCCAGGGAGGACATGTATAGTAATGAATTTTCTCAGTGGCTGCTCCATTACAGATATCACCTTAAGGGCATATATATCGCACAATCCCCTCAAGGGCATACTTCATCTTAATTCCCCTGCTAATGGATCTGTACGGCTAAGCTTTACCCTTACACTTTGTGTGACCAAGAGAATAGCTGGTGGCAGTGATGGTTGGGGGGGGGGGGGAAGAGTCGTCCTGGATGACAGCTTACAGTAAGATCTCCTGGTTAGAATACTGTTTATTTTAACCACGAGCCTGTTTCAACGCACATACGGGTATGCGGAGGGCAGTGGCAGCCTTAGGCTAGCTGGTAATACAAATCATGGCCTCACTTAAGCACAGATAAATAATCACTCACTAGACCTTCACCATTTTGAGAACAGTTTTTTTTTTTTTTTTTAAAACGCACAATAGGCCCGAGCCCAAACAATTGTTAACAACGCTGCAACAGAGTTTTAAACGCATTCCAAAGATATTATTTTTTCTTTTTCTTGTATGTTTTTTTTTTTTTTTTTTTTTTAACAACACAACACAGGATGTTGAAACTGGCATGCTCAAAATTGGCAGAGACCATCTTATACGTGTAGTCATTCTTTTTAACTGAGTGGAAAGCTGCAAGAGGGTTTTATTTAAAAAAAAAAAAAGAAAAGAAGAAAAGAAAAGAAAAAGAAAATCCCATGTCTGGTTCAGATTTGTTGCATTGTTGAGATGATCACCAAGTCCTTTGACTCATGAGGCCGGGATAAAAACAAACACGAGCTCCTCTTAGAAATCCATGGACCATGTTTTCATGCCTTTTTGGTGTTGATTAATCCCTCGTGATGCCTCTGAGGTTTGAAGATTAATTATAGTTTTTGAGAAAAAAAAAACTGGCAGACGACATTGAGAACACCTGAACGGATTCTTGACTTTCAGTTCAGTTTCAGTCCGCGCTGCTCGAGATGACAGAGAAGTCTTTTGAAAGAGGGCATAGCTGAAATGTAAACACTCAAAAGGAAAGCTCCATCCTTCGATCCTCAGGCCTCTGCCATGCAAGTATTTTTCTTCTTCTTCTTTTTTTTTTCTATGTGTATTCTTGTGAGGCAGACAGAAGATGGAACTTTACAATTGCACTGTTATCTGCTCTGGTCCCCTTTGTTTTGTCCGTCCCTGTGGTCTCCCCTTCGACCGTGTCATGTCTTTGGGCAACGCTTCTGTGATCTCCACGCCAACAATAACACATCCATTTTTTTGTGTGTGTGTATGTGAAATTCCACTTTGTGTTTTCCCTCCATCAGGGGGGGAAAATCCTGAATTATGATAAGATCCTTTGTCCCCTTAGATTGCGTGGTTGCTGTAGCTGATGTAGGTCTGCTTTGTTGAGAAAGCTGAAAGAGAAGAATGAGAGGGGCGATTGAGAGTCCAGCCGAGTCAAGGTTAATTATTGTGACATATGAGATGAGGCAGACGGGGGCGTATATTTGGACATGTTTTCTCAGTCTAACAAGTGTAACATACGGTATAATGGCTGAAAATGAGTGTTCAGGTGCTGTTTTGTCTTCATGCTGCAGTGTAGCAGAAACGATAATAATTTCCATAAATTCCTGGGATTCCAGCTATATTTCCACCCTGTATTACCTTCACCAGAGAGCTTCAGTAAAGCCTGCTGCCCACCCCAGCACCACCTCCACCTCCACCACCCTTTCCTTCAACTATCAGGCCTCAACTTTCCAGTTGTCTCCCCAGACTGTGTAAGCTGATTCGCTGAGGTGGAGCAGATAAATCCTGACATATCACCGCCAGATCTTGGCAGTTGCGGGGAGCTGGCCCAGACAGGAATTTTTCAATTTCATCAAGCCGTATATTCACAGCGGCGATGACAATGACAAATGGCGCTTATTCAAATAGCCATGCACTGTGCGGGCCCCTGTAAACGCTAACCCCATCAGGATAAATTGCTGCTGGCTATCAATTCTGTGCCTTTTGCCTTCTCGCCACTTATTGTAACAAAAGGCCCTATTAACCCTCCACAGAAATTTAAAGTAAGACGGGAATTAATGTGTGTTTACATGTCGCTATTTTGATGGCCTTCACTGCAGTGCGCCATTGTTACTCCGGCGCATTGTCACATATCGATTTCAGTTTTCTGTGTTAACAGTAAATACGATGTCGGCTCTATTATTCTCCCATGAAGGGAAAGATTTCTCTCAACTGTTTGGTATGGAAAGTGAGGAGTAAACACAGCTTTAAAAATGAGTGACAACAGGCTCGATTTCTGGTTAGTGCGAGCCAGATGGAAGGGCTGTATCTCTGGTGACAGACGTGACCGATGGAAACCTGTTCCTGCCCGAGACGAGCCGGGCGGGAAGAGCATTCTGGACTTCACATGAGTCATTTCTGCTGACTCAATCGCTGAAGTCATTATTTACTTCACTTGTATAAATCCAGGGTGTGTTACTGATACAGTAGAGCCAAGCACTTTTATTGGTACTGAGATTAGGTGGAGGCGCTCGCTGGGAGGTGCAGCTGCCTCAGAGAGGAGAGTCAGATGCCTGGTGATTATTTACAGCGTGTTAAAACTCCGGCTGCAACCGGTGTTTTTCATGATTGATGTCTCAATTGTTATTTAAATTGATTGGTTAATGTCGATTAACTGTGAAAAATGCCTGACAGTTTCCATGAACACAAGATGAAGCCTTGAAATTGAGTGTTTTGTTCAAACATTAAATGTACTGAAAGAAACTTTTAACTGGTTATGAAACAGTCTATGTCCCATATATAGGTCATAGAGAAGATTATTTTGTTCTACATACACCCTCTGAATGCTAAATATGCTAATGTAACTATGCTACCTATGAACCTGAGAAAAATGGCTGACACATTTTTTCTGTTCAACCAAAAGTGTTACACATAGAGCAGCAGTTATGATCTTATTAAATTTGTGTTTTTCAAGTTATTTCCATGTCATAAAAATCATAAACAATTATTTGACATATGACCCTAAAAATGCACATATTGCACTCTACTATTAGATAGATTATAGTATTTACTACTATCTTTGTATTACCTGAAAACAATTTATAGGTAGTATAATGACGAACTGCAGGACCTACAGTCTTCATCTTGTCTTCTTTCTAAGAAAATCTAAATTTGATTTGATTTCTTATCACATCATATCTGTATTTAATGGTTTTATTGTTTGCATGTTTAAATAAATGTTGAAATAGATGAGTAGTTTATAATAAATCTTGCAATCCTCAAGTGAGGTTTAACTTATTAAGATGGTTTGACATATTTACTGTCATTGTAACTTTTATGTAAACCTAGTTTTAGAAGTGTCTGCAAGTTTGAAATAGAAATTTAAGATAGAGATAAAGACATCAACAGGCATTCAAAAGTTAAGTTTCAGCTATAATGACAATTAGGACAATTAGGACAGTACAGTTGTTCCTAATGCCTATCAGCGGGTTGGATACCAGCTTTTCAGGATCTGATAAATTGTAAAAAAAAGAACATTTTATAAAGGCACAGTGCTGTGAGCGAACTGAGGGGTTTTCACAGCTTTAGGTTTAATTTGTCTCACGGTCGTCACGGAGGCAGCCAGAATTAACAAAATCTGTAACTGCTTTAAATTCACATCAGTGTTGGACCAAGACGATATTTGACTCCAGAGCACTTCCCCTGTTATTGAGATAAATTAATTAATGACTTAAACTCATTAGTTCATCGAGTTGAAGGCATTTATCTGAACTACAAATTAATTTCCTCTTTTTTTAGTTATGAATACATTTTCTATAAATGTTCTCTTTATTTCTAAACTAGAAGGACACTGAGTGGAGCGCATACCTCTGCCAAGGGCCAACCTTTGAATCAATCAGACCTCATCAAATATCAAACTCAATAACCCTGCATCATTCTACATTTTAGACTACAGCTATTTAACAATAATTTAAATCTCACCATATCTAGGATCTACATCAAACATCAAACTCACTCGATACACTTGATACCAGACACCTGAATTTGTTTTTT
Source organism: Acanthopagrus latus (assembly GCF_904848185.1). Taxonomy (NCBI): domain Eukaryota; kingdom Metazoa; phylum Chordata; class Actinopteri; order Spariformes; family Sparidae; genus Acanthopagrus; species Acanthopagrus latus. Next base: position 8,317,703 of record NC_051044.1, on the reverse strand, counting down.
TTATATCAAGATCGATGCATTATTCCATCAGAAATTAAGAGAAAATGTCTCGCTTTGTTGAGGAAAGTGTGTCAAAATTCCTGGATCCGTCTCTTTATCTGGATCCGCACCAAAAGTTAATGGGGTCTACGGGGTTAAACAATTAGTCGATCCATTGATTTGCTGATTGTCAGAAACTGAAAGGATAATTATCCTGATAGATTCATTATTTTAGTCATTTTTCAAGCAAAATGTCAAACTCTGGCAGCTGGTTTAAGCCTAAATGTGATTATTAGTTGGTTCTCTTTGTCAGAGTATATGAATGTAAAATACATATCTTTAGGGTTTTAGCTGTCAAATAGAAACAAGCTACTTGAATAGGTCACCTTAAGCTCTGCCAGATTTCAATGACCATCCCTCAGACTTCTGACATTTCATCAACAAAACAATCGATTGTCTCGTCAAAATAAACCCTTTAGCTACGACTGACAGCAGTGTAGAGCGCAGTGCACCAAACTGTCTCTATCTTTACCGAACACTAAGGTCAAACAGGAGAGAACTAGTTTGCAACACAGGATTTAAAAAAAGTATGCAGTTACCAAGAGTTTCCTGTCGAGGCATGTCAAATTTTCAAGTCTTTGCTACGGTACCAGCTGATACAGTTCTGGGTGTAAATATAGAGACAGACAGTCAAAGACGGAAGGTACATATCTGTGAAACGTTTGAAGATGTCACGTGTAGCCGTTCAATTCAGTGAAATAGTGATGACAACCAACAGCAGAATATGTTCAACTGACTTCCTACCACACACACACATCATTGAGATTCCTGTAATGTTTCCCTCTGACTCGCGTTCAGATGAACAGTGGCACATTTACTGGATTCAATGAAGTGTTAAATAACATGCTACACATCTGTTAATAAGTAATTATTTTTTACTCTGCGCTTCCAATCTCTGCACCGATGTGTTTGATTTACAAACACTGAAGGACAAAACATTACCAAGAAAAGATAAACAGTGTTTTTTTTTTCAGTCACTCATTAGCATTTCTGCTCTTACATTGTGTTTCGAGGCTTTCGCACAGCTCTGTTTTAGCTTCTCCGTTGGGTCTGAGTCCGGCCTTGGGGTTGAACTTGTTGGACATGGTGGCTGCAGTAACCACGGCCTTGAGGCTGCGTGTGCGCTTGGGCACATTCTGCTCGGGGTGGAAGAGAACCACGTAGACCTTCGGCATGTAGAGCAACCCGAGGGACACTGAAGCGCTCAGGCTCACGGAGATGGTCAGAGTGGTTGTTTGGATGTACATCTGCAAGAGGCAAGCACAAAACATGCAGAATACAAACAGTTTAGACCTTTATTTGACTCTGGATTGTGCAGATTTGTTCATATGGGTAGTGGGCTGTACAGTACAAGTGACATCTGCTGTGTATCATTATAATTAGAGCACCCAATGACCCGTTTGTTGGCCAAGCTGTTGTTGAAGTAGTTTCCACTGCGTCCAATCGAGGCTTCAAAACTATTCGATGCATGTGATGTTTTAAAACTTGTTCTAAATCACCATCTCATTTGCTTTAACGGTGAGTCTGCCAAACCAGCCAAGGCCACCTTGTTGGTTTAATTTTCTGCCGTACTAGTTTTAATATGGCCGTCACGTCAACCCGAGCACACATTTCAAAACGCCAGTCGACAGGATCCTTTTCTGACTCACAACAAGCAGGTCCATAAAATATAAACAAGCTTGTGAAAACTTTACACATGGTCACGTCCTTTGAATCACGGGGGATGCTACTCCGAGGATCATTCTCACTCGTTCCATTTTAATTGTTTCCGAAGCCGCAGCTGAATTAATGAGTCATCCTCAGAGAAGCATTAATGGATGAAAGCTTGTGTAATTTCTTTACATTGTACTACGTTGTGACTGCTTGACTGGCCGGCTGAGAAGAATTAACTTGTAAGTTGTGTCACAGAAGTTATTATTTAAAGAGACGGCAAACTTGAATGCATCCAAACACGACAATAAAGTTCCCTGTGGGGGGAGGTTCCTACCACCTGTAGGGTTTTCATCAGCACGATCACCTCTGAAGGAACCAGAGTTCTCTCAGTCAGGATTTCTGATTTTTACAGTTTGCTTTCACATCACACTGCTCCAACCATCACAGCGCACAACAGAGTAGGAAAAAAACTGTAAATCTTAGCCTCTGTCTGTCAATGATTTCTATTTATGAGTGCACGTGGCTAATCGACTCGTCGATTAAAAGTTGCAACCCCTCGCTCGTCGCCACCAGAAATACTAATCAATTAAACTGTTGTTTTAATATTGTACACATCTATATTATGTGTTGAGAAAAACAAACAGCTTCACTAACGTTAACAACAATGTCTTACTGTCACATCTCAGACATTATTCAGCCAACTGCAACGAGGTTGACTTGGCAATTAATAATATGATTTGGTTATTGGAGGATGTGATTAACGGTTTCACAGAGCTTGCATAATATATACTTTGTAGTTTCTGACAGTGTTTAACCTCATAGTTCAATCTGTGCTCAAGTTCGATGGCTTTCTGAGTGTTTTCTTACTTTCAGATTCATCAGTATAAACCATTTAAATGTCAGGGAAATACGCTGTTGAGAACATGAATTTTTTTCTGTATCCACAACTCGATGAAACGAACAAAAGAACTGTAAAGGCATCACAAAACTGCTGGCAGTTATTTCAACTACCTTGCTAATTGAAGGACAAATACGCTAATTTAGGGTATTTATCATGTGTCGCTACAAGTCTGGCTGATGGAATAATGGGTTCCTGGATTAAACAGTTCCTTTTTTTTAACCGATCTGACTACTGATGGTGTTCCTATGACCTACTTTAGTTCAGAATCAGTATTCCGATGCAAGCTTGATGGGGAAGTTTGAGGAAAGATGCAGAAAAGACCAACACTTTCTCACTCCCAGCTCGTCAAATGCTAGGATGCTTTCAAAATAAAGCGTATGACCTCTCCAACCACTCCAACCACTCCCGACTCTGAGTTTTCTTATTCTTTAAACAACTGCACTACAGGGGAACTTCAGTAAGTGACACCAGGGGGTCACGACAGCATAAGACTTAAAGTCACTGCGACATTGACCAGACTGCTGTATTTAACGTGTTGGGAGTGAGAATGGATTACAAAGAAAGACCAGGCCATGTTTAATACCTGCGCAAACATCAAATCAGTATCCTATAGGAAAATCACAATATAGAACCAAATGTTGATTATCAAACATGTAGGTGACAATAATAATGAAGGCAGAACTTTTCCACTTCCTGTCATGTGTTCCCACTTACGAGGGCCACAACACAGTGTTGCAGTTTATTCACTCTAACGTGGGCTGGAGCAGAAACAATTTTATTTGAGACTATAAAGGGCTGTTATTACTGGGCCTTACCATGCAGATAACTGCATTGTTGGTAAACAGCGCAATAATCATCCGAGTGTGAAAATAAACAAAGTTCCTCTCTTGCTCGCCGACTCCCTTGTATGTCAAAAACACTCCTGATCCAAATTTGATCAGTTAGCAACAAATGCAATCCTGCTCATATGCCTGATATTCAAACATCTGGGCTGTGTATTCTGCAACATACTGGATACTGTCAGTGCAGGCGTTTCATAAGGCAAACTTAAAGTTCCTGTCCTCTAAAGGTGGTTTACTATTAACGAAGCCTTCAGCACCCAAACATACAACTATTTTTTTTAGCACTGTAATCTTGAGATCATGAGATGAGAGAATGCAATGGTCCACTCTTAAGTTATTTTCTCATAATGACCTTGTTATCTCCAGAAAACACCATTTCTTCTTCCGTCATAATGACATAATTAGCTTGTGATTTCAAGAAAACTAATTTAATTTAACTGGGATAATACTATGTTTGACCCATGAACATTCAGTGCTTCCATATAATGAACAACTGAGAAACAGAAATATTTCTTCAGATTAAAGTGTGTCTTATTTTCTCTGTAGGATGTGTCAGGCCTTTTTTTAAAATGTAAAACAGTGCTGTGGGTTAGAAAATGAGTGGGTGCAGAACTTAAATAAATATGACTGTTCTTGGGACACCATGAGAGCGGATTTACAGCTGTAATCAAAACAAATGTTGCCTGAAGTATTCCAGTAAACCATCTTGACATGCACTGGCACATCAGGATCAAACACTTTCCTGGGCCATGATGTAAGACTCAACTAACACCGGCTCTCATTCACAGGCTTTGTACCTTAAACTATACATTTTTGATATGAACTGACTGTATAGCATCCTTTCCTTTTGACTGGCTGTTTTCATCAGCTGCAGAGTTACCCTCTCTACATCCCCGCTGTTTTTTTTTGTTTTGTTTTTTGTTTTTTTTATATGAAAGCAAGTAACATTTAGCTCTCCAGATGTGACCCCTGCTTGAATATCGTGTTTGTTTTTATTATTTGTGACTCTCCGTAGTGCTCCCCCCCGACCCAGACTGGCTGCATCTCATTGCAGCCAGTCGTGGTGCAATGTGGGGCTGCTGGCTGAAGAGAACAATGGAAGAATTGAGGCAGTATGAGAGAGGGACATCTGCAGCAGTCCCTCTTCCCAGCTGTAGGGAGTGTTCACCAGTGAACTGCTCTGGGCTCACTGCTGCCTAAGGGACCGACTGTTGAACCCAAGCTGTTACTCACTTGAACAGGAAGAGAAAGTTCTGTATTTCAACCCAGAATAGCCGTCTTCAAAGCAACCCTCACTGTCAGTTAATTAAACGTACTGCGAGGAGTTTTCTGACTGGTTGTGAAACAGTCTCAATTTAATACTGATGCCTCTATATGACCTACATAAGCAAACGAGACCATCCGCAGGAAGATTGGTTTATTTCTGCATGGTTATGCTTAATGCCTGGCACCGGGTCAGATTCCCCACAAAATCAGATGAAAAGATTTATGGACTGGAAGAGCAAAATATTTTGCAGTTAGGAGCACATTAGCCAGTTAAAAGGGAGCAGGAGGAGATTTTTTTCTGAAGGGAATTTAATTTTTAACATTTTTGGCAGAATAAGCTAAGAGGAAAAGAAAGGAAATGACAACAACAACGAAGAGACAGTGGAGGAAGACAGTGATGGAGCGCTGTGGGCAAAAACACAAGTCAACCTCACTCAGCCAATTAACAGATGGAGCGTAAATGCTTTATAAACCATTTATTAAGCAGTTTTACAAATCAGTTGCAACTTTATAATAACCAGTTGCTTATTAAGTGGTTTATAATACCTTTCAGTGTTTTACAGTGAAAAAAATATTAACTGAAGTTTAATCAACAATTAAATTACCATTTATTAACAGTTAGTTTGCAGGAGCTCTCGTTGAGGCCACTGGATGAGCTCCAGCGCACCGCCCTAGCTTCTCTCTGAGACTGTCTGACATGTGGAAGCAGTTGCTTGTCATAGCTAATTAGCTTGTCTGTCCAGGGTAACTTGACTTTTTGCTCATCTTTCTTCTTCTAAAAGTGCTTTTCCATATGTTTAGTCACAGGCTGGAGGTACCAAAGTAGCTCTTTGAATCCTTCGCTCTGGGGTCATGGATCTTTGGCAATTTCATGATTCGATCCGGGGTGTCCGATTTGATTCGAAGTCGATCTTCAATCTTAAAACGATTCTCAAATTCTCAGTTGGCAACATCACACTGCTAATTAATATTTTCAAAATCCATTTTGACAACTGCAACGGATTCTGAATCGTGGGAGATACGAATCATGATTCTTACGGTAATAAGATTTTTTTTTTACCCATCCCTACCTCAGTCTCTACTGCACTAGTTGGGACCCTGTCTCCGTGGACCCAATCGCACTTCCTCCCGCTGGCTTAGCAGCGACGTGATCTTTGTCTGTGACCCATCCTTGGACATGGCAGCAGCATTATTGCTCTTCATGTGGTACAGAGTAGTGCTTCGTTAGACTACAACTAAACTAAAGAGTGGCATCACACATTTTAACTTACATTTGACCTTTTGCCTTTCTGGAGGAAAATGTTCCCACACTATGCCTCTTTTGAATACACTTCACCTTTTATCTCAGACTGGTAATATTTCATTTTTGCCCAGCCAGTAGTTGATCATCAGTATATTTTATCTGGTAGAAAAAGAAATCCTCCAATGCCCACTGTACCGCTCAAACGGTGTCCTGTTTTCTGTTTTATTCAGACCAACTACAGTGTTCAATCCATTAATCTGTTTCCCCTGATTGCAGTGCACCTGAGCATGCACATACCCATAAATGCGAGTTGCTGCGTATCTCACACACCTATCATCACACCAGTATTAGCAGATCATGCCGGAGGCAAAACATAACATAGGAGAAGTACCATATGGCGGCAGTAATGACTTGACTATCTATCAGTACATATATGATGAGAGGAGTCAATATGAATCCCACATCTCTGCCTACAGAGTGCAGCACAAATGAGTGAGAATGGTAGCTGATATCGTAAGATTAATTTGAGGGTTAATAAATGTAAACAGATTCTATTTTCAACCAGGGACTCTAGAGTGCTTCTGCCTCTGAATGCAAACTATCAAATTCATTTAAACGGCATAATTCCCTCTCTACATTAAGCTTCTGCGTTCTTTCTCAGCATGATATGGAATTGTTCAGCAGAGGAGCTTGCTGCATGAGAATTCACAATAATTGCACTCTAATTAAGCTAATAAACAAATAGAAGCCTTAGGGGATGCAGTGATATGGCTTCCTGGGAGAATGTCATCTATAAAGATCACAATTCTTTGGCCTTGATTAGCTTCACGGCTTGTTCACCCATTATTGGCGCACCCAGAGGTCAACAGGCAGGACCCAGATGACTGTTGTGCTGTAGGCCTAATGAATGCAAAGACTGCTCTCTTAAGTTCACCACGATGCTCAGCTCCCTCTGCTCTGTAGCATCTATCTTCATTATGAATTATTGGGCCTGCGGGACATGGGCATGTGAATAATGCTGTTTATCTTTGGACTGAAAAGAGACAAAGAGAGACACAGAAAGGATCGAAGGGGGGTGGTAACAGGTAGCGGGGAAGAACATCGAGCCGACACAGTCATGAGCACACTCCTGTCTGACATCTGGTCTTGTTGAACTCACTGCAACTCCCACTCTTTGTCTGACTAGTGCACTAACAGCAGTTTTTTGTCATCGAGTTGGCAGTGCCAATAGTGTGATGGAGACTTCATAGAGAAATAAACAACACCACTCAATTCATCAGTCCATTCATGCACTGTAAAAGCAGGACCTCTTTGTGTGGGTTGATTGTCTTTGAACTGAGCCTATTGTGCTGAAGCCTCATTCCCATGCATGCCATTGTCCGACACCTTTCCTCCTGCCTCTGTCTTTGAGGCAGCCGCTGATTTACACTGTTTCTCCAGGTAAGCAGGTGTCACTTCTATTCCTACAGCTCGCATAAAGCCCCGTGATCACACTCCATAGATAGACCAGATGTCCCTGTTTGAATGATAGAGAAAGCCTCCCATGGCATTTGTTACATTTATCCTGGCACCAGATGACAAATAAATGACTGTGCTAGTACTGCTGAGGCAGAGGCCCGCTGTAAACTGGTGATGAGCGCATAGGCAGCAAGATAAGGTAAATCAAGACCCGGAGGAAGTGGAGCATTTAATTGCTCTGAAAGACATGTCAACGTGGGCTGTGAGGCTTTGTGGGGCCTGTCATTTACAGTACGATGATTATGAGGTGTGTTTGCTTTGACATGTTAATTCCTTAAATAAGAACATTGTTTATGTAACAGCACAGAGAGTCAGTCACAGGGTTTGTTTTTTTTTACATGAAGCCTTGCACAGCAAAACTGGTTACTTCATTGTTAGGCAAAGAAAGCCCCTGAAGGACGATGCATTAAAGCACGATCTGATCTGGCGTCCCCAAGGCAGGGATGACATCTTTCGTCAGTGCTTTTCAAAAACTGTTACAAATTACTGTTAAAAATCTGTTTTATGATCCAACAACGCTACAGTTAAATATACCGCAGGGAAAATTTGACTTGTTATGAAACCGTCTCAATTAAATAACGGTGCCTCCATATGACTTGCATAAGCAAATGAGACCATCCACGGGAAGATTTTCTATTTCTATATATTTATTCTTCATGCTCGTCACTGAGGTTCTCAACGAAATTAGATTAAACCGCTTACAGCGCAGACCGGAAGAGCCTTGGTTTACACTTTTCCAGGCAAAGTTTTAAAGTGAGTAATACATTAGCTGGTTAAACACTGGCATAAAGCTATCTTTGGTGTTGTCAAAGGGGACAGAATCGCCACCATGACATATTCAGTGAATTAGAGATCTTATGCAGGTTCTCCACCTAAAAAAATAAAGTATACTCCTGGGCCAGTCTGCATCACTGTTGCTGGAGGACATTCTTCATCACAGTTACAATAATGAAATACTTGGTTAGATTCAGTGAATAATCAGTGGCTTACAGTAGGAAATAGGCAAAAAGTCTAATGCAGAGTTTGTGGATCCAAAATAGCATCACACTTTTTCCTCTTTCGCTAACTAGAAGGATAAAAAAAAAAAATGTTTTTAGGGGCATAATTTAAAAGATGGATGCTATCTGTTTTCTTGGGGACTCTTAAAAGCAGTAAAAATAACAAAGTACCTTGTGTCTGACTAGACTAAACCATATTAGAGTGTGAGTTAAATTAGGTTTTTCAGAGTCGACACTTAAAGGCCGTTTTGGTTATATATTAAATATGATTATTCTCTTGCAAATTAGGAAAGAAAAAATGTGGGACATATCCCTGAAGCAAGGTTTCCATTTTGTGTTCCACTTCATGTCCTACCTTAACAACGCTCTGGGCAATGGTAGAAGTTTTCCAAATGATAAAAGTGGAACTCTCTCCCAGCCTTTGTGTGTACAGCTTTCTACAGGAAATAATAATTAATGAGTGACTAATATATATTTGGAACTGAAAGTCTTGAGGGTGAGAGAAGTTTTTAAGAATCTTGTAAATTAAATTAATGGGAGGTATGGAAGACGAAGAAGAAAAGAAGAAGAAGAAACCAAAAGTAGGGCTTAACTTACCCTTCAAAGATTTTTATTCACTCTGGTTTTACTATTCAAAGCCATGCTAGCTAATGGATTACCTCATCCTCCAAAAAAGCTGTTCAATCTCTCTGTGATTGTATAATTCTCTTTCATCTTCAGAGAAAGGAGATGGAATGATTAAACAAAGAACTCACTGATATCCATGGCTGCTGTTGACATGCGACTTAAGATGTGCAACACTCGCATTAAAAAATAATGTGGAATGTGGACTCAGTCTGCTTTTTTTCCGTACAGTGTGTGATGTGGGTCTGATGATCAAGAGCGTATAGTGATGACGGATGACATTTCAGGACATTTACCTCAATATATTTCAGTGATACATAGCAGTTTGCATTTAGCTCAGCAGCCCTTGTTATTGTTTTCATCATGTAGATGCTGTTGCTCAGTTTTAGTTTTAACATCAGATTTATAGGGTAAAAGGAGGCCAATATGCAGATTCACAGTAGTTTAGACTTTGCGGTGTTAACACAACATGCTGGGTGTGAAAGTAAGTTATTGTACTGCTGGTCACATCCTGCATTATTAATGTAATTCAATTGGCTGCAGTCATATGCAGATTTTCTGCAATGCTGTAGACTGTAGAGATTATTTTGGGATGCGGAGCGTGACACAATGCACAACTCGGTCCCTCAACGTTTTTCCACAAAGGTAACTATCACAGCCAGTTTTTCCAGGCCAGCATTTTGATGCATTGTTTTGTATAATCCCAAAGGGGAGGGAGGTAAGGATTAATTTGTTGCATCTGTCAGACCCATGCTGGCACCACTGATAGTGTCCATGCCAGTGTGAGGCTTTTCCCTCACCACTGTCCTCTCTTGTAGCCACTGAGCTTTTGTTACAGTGCCAAAAGAACTCTTTCAACTACATCTACACATTTCTACTGTGCCATTGTTGTAGCCCTTTGGCTTTGCACCCAGACTGTCTCCGCTGAGTGCGAGTTCCAAGCCAACCCCCCATTTCGATGTCCCTTTAGGATCCCTTTTGACCTGTAGCCTCCTAGAGCTCCCACTGGATGTGATCCAGGTCCACGGTTCACGAGGTCAGGCACATCGATTTGACATGGGAATATGAGTGTGAGCTTGTGTTTGAGTAAACAGCTCATGGGTGTTTAATTCACTGTGGCATGCAACAGTCACATGTGCTTGAGTCACAGTCTTGCGTGCTGCCTGCAGAGTTATAATAGAATGCTCTCATAAAACTGTGCCCACACTTGTCACAGTTGTTAATTTATTTAAAGTATCAGGCTTCAACATGACATCCCCTTTTTAGTTGTTGTTGTTAGAGCTGTTGAGGTTTATTAACTTCATTTCTAAAAATGCCTGTCGTGAAAATAAAAGCATGGTGGGATATTTTAATAAGAAAATGAACTCTGGCATTGCGTGTGAGACTGAGGTGAAAGTGTAAAGATTGCTGAACTGCAGTTTTAAGAAGTTACCAATGTGCAGTAGTGTAAGACCTTCTTCAGGAATCATATTATTATTATTATCAGGCTCTGGTAAATCAAGTGCAGAATGCTACAACACATACAAACTGCTGATCTTTGATTAATCACACAGTGACCAATAGACTCCTTTCTCGTTGCCAGGAGACTTATGTGTGTCATGTTTGTCATCTTGATCAGGTGGGGAAAACAGGGAGCAGTAGAAAGCAGCAAATCATAGGCTACATCTCAGACTACATTCAGAAGATGCTAAAGTTGTTTTCAAAAGTCCTAATCAAAAACATTATGGATTAAACTACATCATGGAAGTAGTAAGGGGTGAGAGATCTTGCTTCTTTTTCATCTCTGTTGAGAGTTGCACGACTGAACGATAGAGCTTCCTCAACCTAATCATACACCATATCATCGTCCTTGTCAAGCGGGGAAAAATAGACATGTTCACCTGGATGTTTTGTTTCCACCACAGTCAAGCTAGTAAAACTACTACTCAGATGTGACTACTGCAGAGTCATTTGATTTGGGAGTGAACCGCGACTGTACCCTTTCCCATTAAAGACAATGTTAGTGGTAGTTAGTGTTTTGTTTATCCACTGTAAAGGGGGTATGCAAGTATTATAATTAATAATATATTAACATGTAAATGTGAAATACCTTTGAGAAGCTCTAATCTAGAGGCTCTGGACTCAAGGGGCATATCTGAGGTGTGAAGAGGGTTAACAGGACAGAAAAGCAGGAAAAAAAAATGATACTGCCATAACAAATTATGCATATTTTCAGACTCTCCTATAATCTTTACATGAGATCTTTTTTGGCCCTTTCCTCTCTAAAAGTCATTAAAATAAAACAAGAATAAAAAGTTGCTCTTGGTTGAACTGGTAACAGGTGGTGGAGTAGAGTTCAAGGTAATGATAAGATATTCCTTTGTTTTCAAGGGTAACAAGCCAAAATGTTCTGAGGCACTAGTTTAATTTGTTATAATGCATCATCTTTTACTTGTGTTTTACGTGTAAAACTTATGCTGATAAGTTAAATGTGGGAGTCAAAAGCACATTTCTCTGAAATGTAGTGAAAAAGATGTGCAAAGTATCTCACAATTTTACTTAGTAAAACTAGTAGTAGTTATCATGTGTAGTTTTGTTTTGTTGTTTTTATCTACACTCTTTTGCTCTTCTGCAATCATTTTCATTATTAAAACATTCTTTTGAACAAACCAAGAGAGAGAATCAAAGACAGAAATTAAGAAGCAAGGCAAATTTGATTTGGAAATAAAGAAACTGTTTAGTAACTGTGAAGATTCATAAAAACCTTGAAGTATTACCATGGCTTGGAGAAAAAGGGTGGCAGGCAAAATGGAAAAAGTGGTTGAGTAGTTATAAGCTTACCTTTTCTGTGGACTGTGAGGTACCAAAGAAGATTGGGATGAATGCCAGCCAAATAATGCAGGTGGTGTACATTGTAAAACCAATGGGTTTGGCCTCATTGAAGGTCTCCGGCACCCCTCTGGTTTTAATGGCGTAGACTGTACAGGTGACCATGAGCAGCATGCTGTAGCCCAGCAGGCAGATCAGAGACAGGTCAGAGATGTCACACTTGAGCACACCGCGGGCCATGGTCGGGTTAGACGTCCTCTGGTCCTCATAGTCAATAATGGCCTTGGAGGGATCCACTCCGAACCAGATGCACACTCCGAGCAGCTGCACTGAGGCCAGGGTGAAGGTGATGGCGAGCTGGGAGGCAGGAGAGATGAACCTGGGAGCACTGACAGACATGCTGCCCTGCTCAAAGATGCGATAAATGCGGTTGGTTTTGGTGAGCAGGGCGGCATAGCTGATGCTCATGCCCAGACCCAAGAAGATCCTCCGGAGGGAACAGATTCCTACATCAGGGGTCGAAATCATCAGGAATGTTGTGGCATAACAGAGGAAGATGCCAGTTAGCAGCACATAGCTCAGCTCTCGGCCCGACGCTTTTACAATGGGAGTGTCGTTGTAGCGGATGAAAGTGACCACCACGAACACGGTGGCCATGATGCCAACGACCGCAATCAGCACAGGGATGACTGCCCACGGAGAGCTCCACTCCAGTTTAACAATGGGGATTGGAACGCAGCCCGTGTGATTCTCGTTGGGACGCAAGTCAAAGCGACACATCTTACACGTGTAGGTGTCTGCCTGGTACTGATAGCCATCACAACGCTCACAGTGCCAACAGCATGGGATGCCCTTCACGATCTTCTTGCGCTCGCCAGGCTGACAGGGATGACTGCAGATTGAGGAAGGGATCTGACGGACACCACCGGGCCACTGCATCGAACGAACCTGCGAGGGAGGCAAGGTGACACAGATAGACATGAATAGACTCAGAGAGTGAGACAAGGACAGAGGAGGAGAGATTTGTAGTGTATTAAACTGTCTGTGTCGTATAAAGTGGTGGCGTGTAGAGGTGGTGATACTTTATTGATCCAAAATATCCCCAGCACACCTGGAGGTCAAGGACAAACTGCCCCGTGGTTACTTGCTGTTTGGGTGTTTGAACCAGGCCTGAAATACCATTCTGTTTGCTCTCATGCCTCTTGGTTTCATTTATTTATTTGAGTCGGGGGTGGGAAAGGGCAAGCTAGGGGTCAAATAAATCATTCCTCAAAGACTCAGCAAAATTTACCAGCGGGAGGTCAAATTATATGAAGGGCAAGACACGAGAGGACAGAGGAAATCCATTGTTTGCTCTACAGGGAAATGACGATGTTTTTATTTTTTTCCGTTTTGGTAAATAGTTGTTTATGTTAAAAAAAATCAATACTCAGCTGTCAACGTTCTAAGGAACAAAAGATAAATTCTGTTTCAGGATGCTCCTCTCCTCGGTGGATTTTCCCTCCTTCTACGAGAACACTTGTAAAGATAAATTAAATTCATCATTTCAAACGGCTCTGCTCGCTTTAATGTTATGTTATCAATTTTATTCAATTGTGGCAGTTCATTCAAAGCTGTTAAAATTGTCTCCAAATGTGCATTCAATTAAGAACTCAAAGAACACTAATTAAATACAGCCAGCTTAAGAGTCAGAGCTGGCGCACTCAGTAGGTGCCTACCAAAAAACCTCCCTTCTTTTTCTTCCACAGCACATGTTGAAAGAGGTAAAGAAGGCAAAGCTCCTCTCAAGCTGCTTCATGTGTTCAATTGTACTCTGTTTTGCCTGCCCTAGGCTTCCTCTTCATTTTGTCAAAACATAATTTGTTTGGTTCCTTTATGTAATTTACTGTTATAATACCGATTCTTCATCACAGCTTCTCCTCGCTGTATTGTTTTTGGAAGTCAGTGATGCCGTCTGGAGAGATGATATTAAATGTGTCTGTCCTTAAGCTTCTTCTTTTCATCACAGTCCGCCCCGTTAATCATTTAAAGCGCCCTCTGGATATTTACACCTTTGAAGATGGCAGTAAGCGCTATCAAATGGTTTGGGAGGAGTTAGTGAGCAAACACACAGTTGCAGAGCTGCAAAATACAACTTTTCAGAGGAGGATTTTCAGGACAAACACTAATACGAGCACAGCGCTTGTAGGTTAAATGCAGTCAATCCTTTTGTGTAGATATGTGTGGGCATGGGATAGAAAAGGCAATACTCACATTGAGATGGAGTTGATCCGTCCAGTGGCCGATTATTTTGTACTCGGCCGTTCGGTTTCTGATTTGGTATTGGTAAATCTCGTAGCGTCCAGGGGCATCTCCGTTTTCATTGAAGAGCACGGGGTTGCCAGCTATGCCTAAACGAGAGAACAATCACCATCATTTACTGCTCAATACTGATACAATTTCGATGTAGTGAGCACAAATCTGATCTCTGAAAGCAAACCAAGCCAATTAACGACATTAAAAACTAAAATGATTATTGTTAATGTGAGACATTTTCTTCTTTTTACACAAAAAACATATTCTCTGGAGACGGAACATGTCTCCTTATGAGGACATACAGTATACACCAAGGATTGCAGTCATAGTAGACCATCCACAGGCATATGATATAGAGCTGCAACGAGTGGACACTTAATCAATTAGTTGCTGACCATTAAATTAATCGCCCACTATATTGTTGAGTCGTCTTTTTATTAAGGAAAAGAAAATCAAATCCTCCAGTATTAGCTTCTGTTAATGTAAATATTTTCTGGGTTCTGAAGTCCTCTCTACTCTTCTTTCTTCTCAGACAACTGAATATCTTTGTGATGAGGACAAAACAAGACTTTTCAGGACGTTACCTTGGGATTTGGATAAAGGAGCAACATGTTTCACCTTTTTCTGCCATTTTATGGACCGAACAATCAACCAACTCATTGAGAAACGACTAGTATTAATTGATAATGAAAAAAAAAAAAATCATTACAGCCTTGACAGAATGTCCTTTCAAAACCAACTTTCCAGGCCGAAATTGTAAAGTATGTGTGGTATGTAGGTGCATGGGTGGTTAAATTTTCATGCCAAAGACTGCAGTTGACTACCAAAGAACAACCTTATCACACTTTGTTTGAGCTTCCTGTCCTTTTTATAACCGTGACCATGATACTACCTAGTTTAGTTCCAGATTTAATGATTATATATGGCAAAATAATCTTACTACATAGGTAAGGTAACAACCAAGCTGTAACCATGAAAAATATTGACACATTATCATGAAGTGATAGTTTGAGCTTGATGCAATTGCTAACAGAAGAGGTGATTTTTAAACCAAAAAATGATGCCAACAGGATGATGAATCAATTGTCACTAACTGGACGGAGCAAAAAGACACACAAATCATTCATCATCTTTCAGCTCAATTCTTGATTTTCGAGTTCCAACCATTACAATTGTTTTTTGAATGTTTTTGAAGCTTTTTATTGTTTCTTAACAGCTAAGTAGCTATTAACTCAAATGTAATTAACCATAAATGTATCATTTATTAATGATGATTATAATATAAGTTACTGGTGTTGCCATCTGCAAATATTGTATCAAGAAATCATTTTCAAAACTTGGTGTTCACACAGTGTTATTATGAGGACCCAAACTACCTTTTGCAACCACTGTTGTTCTGCTGGCTACCGAGCAGCATTAATTTAAGCTGTTGTACTTTGTGCTTGCAAGCATCTTTGGACAGTGACAAACTGACTTCGAACAGCTGGAACTGCACAGGAGGTCCAGAGGTTGACAACTGACCTCCTCCTGACCTCATACACACTTTTATCACCACTCATGAGGTCTAATCAAGGTCTTCTACGCTTCATCATTGTGATAACAACTGTTATCGCAATGATAAAGATGACGTATTCCTGTGTGCCGTTTTAGTATCAGCTGTAATGATGTGTCACAAAGAGAGCACACCAAAGACTTCTCCATAAGCTCCTCTGTGGAAACTAGATGAGCCACACGTTCAGTCCAGCGATCCTTTTAATCACGGTATAACGTGAAAAGGTTCTCCTTAGAGGCGGAACGAGGGAACTTCATGTCTAATTGCTTTTCACATCAACTTCCACAAACATCCATACCTTCAAACACTGATGAAAGCTGTAAGCCCCTGTGTTTTTCTCGCGCAGCCTGGTTTATTATTAAGTCCCCCCAAAACACGAGCATCCCAGTTAAGAACAAAAGCTAAACGTGGCCAATTGCTTCTGATGGATTCCTGCTGATGAGTATTTTTTTTCCTTGCTCTTTGTTTCAATGCTTGAGGACGCGGTGCCCTAATCCACATCTCGATGAGTCAGCCCTGCTGGATTACAGCATTACCGTTTTACTCGCCTCGCCTCTGTGACAATACCGCCCACATCACAAAGCAGGAAATGATCATGGGAGGATTACAGTGACTTCACCAAGCAGAAAAGCATTATGTTTATATAAACATATAAAGCACATCAACACTAGGACTACCGTCATATTTTCTATCTAAGATTTTTATCGTGCCAAGCTTTTTCCCCGTTTTCCCTCCAGTTTCCAAAGCTTTTAAAAGTGCTTTGAAGCTCTCAGCCTTCCACTGTCACGGCTAGGGTCATGTGCTCGAGCCTGTAAGTGCTCGCATGGACCCCCACGGTAACTAAAAGAGGAAAATGGACTCTGAATACCACACCAGTGGTTTTGAGAGAATAATGCAGAATCAGCACCAGCATAACGCTGATGACACAGTGTGATTATATTCAACAGCTTTATGGGTCTTTTTGTAATTCATGCTTCTGACAGATTTACAGCTTTCTTTGTGTGGCTTTCAGCTACAGCTAGGTGAGGAAGATTTAGGTGGTGATTAAAAAAATGTTTAAAAAAAATTCAAAGGCTAATCTGATTTTTATTTTTGGACCATATTAACTGTATAATTTCATCAGCAGTGTTGGTTGTTCAAGGGTGTGTTTACCACCAGACAAGGATCATTCGGGTTTAGTTTTGTTTATAATGCAAGTGTTGATTTGCCCCAAACAGCCAGACTACTTTACTTAAGCTTGTAAAATGGCAATCAACAGCACACATCGAGTATGCGTAAGTGTGTGTGTTTGAATTCATCGACTCCAATTCTTCTCCGACTCCTCTCAGTGACATTACATTCATGAGGTCAAGTACATTTCCCCTCCAGTTTCAGCCAGCAGTCAACTTTACAGCACACATACACCAAAAAACTGAAAGTTACCTCTGCAAATTGCTACTGCAATCAGGTTGATGAACAGAAGTGAAAATAAATCCACTTTTTAAAAGTTAAAATGTATTCTCTGAGCTCTTAGAGCCAAGTGTGATGTGACTCTGGGTGTGTAATCCTCCACGAAGTCTGGAGTAGCAGCTCTGCACTCAGCAAATGCGTTTTCTTTTGTTCTGATATAGAGACCCCTAGCGACAGAAGTTACATATTTGTATAGGAACAGACAGTACAAACAGATGCCATATAACACAGCATTAATCGCTAATTTGCCATTTCCATTCCTAGATGGGCCTTAAATACATAAAACTCAACCACACGAAAAAACACTGTACAAACACAAACTCAGCATCTAAAAGAAATACAGACAGAACAAGTAACCAGATCGTAAGGCATCATACCTCTCAGGTGGTGCATTATGGTGAAACAAGTGGAAAAGATGAAATCAGGTTCTTAGTTAATGAAATGACAAATTAGGGCACTATGGGGAAACATTTGTGTGGGTGTCTGTCGCTCTCTCTGAGGCGAGTGTGTGCACTATGTTCTCTTCATTAAGGGTGAGGAGAGGGGTACATTTTGGGCCAGTGTGGTCAACGTTTGAGTTGCAGATGAGGAATTAGGCCTGTCATGCGGCACAAACTGCTTGTCTAAACAGTCCTCACACTAGTCAGGGGCATAATGAGTCCCGCAGAGGCCTCTTCCACCGCGGCATTGTGCTGTGCACTAATGTGACAAGGTAGCCGGAGGCCACACTTTCACCAGTGGCTACTCGTTTACTCGTTGCTTTGTGTGCTCTCAAAGAAAGGTTGGGGTTAATGGAGGGCTTGTAATTATATCTAATAGTTAATGACTGTGGTATTGGGCCCGCTTCCACCACACACACATACACACCTTAAGAATTACCCAAGTATGATCATTAATCCAACATGTGCTTGTTCTGCATGGATGCACAACCTGGACACCTTGGTGAATGGCAGCACAGCTTGCTGCCCTCTGCACTGGTCATTAACTCTTAATGACCTGTACGCAGGCAAGTCATGCAGAATTTACCACAGATCCACTTCGCTTTTGTGTGTGTGTACGTGTCTTTTCCACCCCTCTGTCACTGTCATGACATTAGCATGATTACTCAATCACTGCATATAAGCTTCTGCTATCTACAAGTGC
Source organism: Acanthopagrus latus (assembly GCF_904848185.1). NCBI lineage: Eukaryota > Metazoa > Chordata > Actinopteri > Spariformes > Sparidae > Acanthopagrus > Acanthopagrus latus. The sequence continues at coordinate 8,299,372 of NC_051044.1, read as the reverse complement.
TCTCTAAGTGGGCTTTAAGTGTTGTAAACAAACAAGGGGCATGCTTTGAAAAATAACTACAATGCATTTGGGATTTGGTGCTACAAAGGAGAGAATATGAATGATGTAAATTGTCCCATGGACGCCGGTATTCAGTTAACAAGACTCCTATAATATCCAGCATGAACAAATAAAGGGCAGGTTGAGACACTGAGGAGGGTTTAGAAGTTCTCAATAAGCTACCATGATCAATTCACCATAATGTACACGTTCACAGCACTAATTCTTTTAGTACAATGACAAGAGTCATGGCATATTCGCCAATTTGCTGCTCTTGGTTCCTCCTTTTCTAACAGAAATACTGTTTTCATTTGTTGAATAACTCCAGCTGGGTCTGCTGTGTTTGCAAGTGTGATTCAGTTTCTATCAGTACAACTTCAATTCCTTTGTGACTTTTAACTCTGAGATGCCCTAACAAATAAAAGCTTTTTAACAACATCCTTGGCTTGGTGCAAGTGTGTGCTTCCCCTTTCTAATGCAGTTTTTCCAATCACACCTGCTGGCCTAGCCCTACTCGGTTTTGGACTGTTTTTGCATTTCCACCACTGTGACTGTACCTTAACAGTGCTGGACAAATAAAAACAAAAATAAAGAAACAACAACTTGAAATAAGTGAATGAAAACAGCATTTCCATCTACTTTTGGAGGACCGCAACACCACTGCACTGTCTAGTCACATAAGCCATGAGACTGGCTGGTCAACAATATTGTTATTTAGGCTGCTCACACCAAATATATACCATTACACAATAAATACAGCCTAGTGCTATACGTATTATGTAAGTTTTTTTATGTGCTGGCTGACATGGCACTTTCTTGGTCAAGGTTAACCAGATACTGTCAGACACATGCACAAACATTCAGATACCCACCAAACTGCTTCGAATATGTTGCAGATGGAGGAAGCTTCTATGCCCTTGATTCCACTTGGTACTTTCTCTCTTACCTGGCATGTCCAATGCTGTTTTGTTCAATTCTCCACACGGCTTTACATCCCACTGGGAGTGTTTGAGGAGCATGCGGATGAGCATGAGGAGTGTCATGCCTGCTTGATCTTGCTGGTGTGCTCAGACTGTGTTTATTTTATCATTTTTCACTGTTCTTTGTGCTTCTAATGTGGTTGAGGCTACGTAGTTGAGACTGTAGGGTGACTTTATTGTGTCTGTAACATGATGAAGATGTGTCTGGTGGAATCTGAAGGTCAGAGCTGCTATTTCCAACCTTAGAGCCAGGAACCAGGTGCTACCTAAACAATGATACACTAGCTGTGTCCTCACATAGCTGCTCAATCCTGGACTAATCACAATATCTAACACAGCTTATGCGATGGTCACGCCACATCAAGTGCCGTAAGGCTGGGGCCATATTTCTCTGAGTAATTTTTATGACTTTTGAATTTGATTTTGAACTTTTCCTCACAAGAGGATTGTGTTATTTCTACTTTCAAGTGACAAATTCTCAATTTTCATAGTGTATTAGAAAAGAAACAGGGTCACAGAACATGGTGAATAACATTCAGTTTTAGAAATACAGGCCTGTCTTAGTCACTGTTTCTTATTTACATAACCTTTTTTTTTTTTTTTTGTAGAAATCTTACAGTATATGTACGCCAGGTGACAGAAGTAGATACCATGCTATGATAAAGAGGCTTTATGGAGAGAGCGGTATATTCTTATAGTGTCAAGGTGCTGACAGTCAGATTTGAATAACAGGGCTGGGTGTCAAGTCATTAAAAGAAAAACTGACATTTTATTCAAAATATATGTTTCAAAAACCATGTGCACTCTAGAAGTATCTTTTGAATTACACACCAGTGTTGACTTAGCACATCCTTGAGAAGAGGTATTGAGCAGTGATGGAGAACCCTCAGAGCTCACCTTTGTTCCACAGTCATAACCACAGTCCCAGGTGAGAGCGACGGCCCAAAGGCCACAGCTTGTTTGTCCGCAGCAGAGCAAAAAACACTTTCCCTGATGTGATGGCAAGAGACATGAAACACTGTGGGATGTTTCATTCAATTGCGACCTATTGAAGTCCAAACAACTCTTAGATGCATCAGATGCAGAGGTAGGAACCAGAAAGAGAGAAGCTCTACGGAGTGTCAAACTGTGCATTAGGATGGGCTGGACGTGTTTGAATCTTCTGCTTTGTTGGACGCAGCAATGGCGGCTGCTGAATGAGCTTAAGAGGCTGCTGATTTGGAATAAATAAACAGCCATAACTTTGGATCCATCTGTGTGAAAACGTATGATTGAGAGAGCACTCAAATGCTCCAGACCAAGGAAACATTTTTGTCAGATTGCTTTTCATCTTTTCTCAAAGGTTATCTTTCATCAGCGAGCTAACTGTGTCCCCTGGTGAGACCCTGACAGCCCACTGAGATATCACAGATACATGGCTTTTTGAGCCTGCCCGGAGTATGACCATTATGAACTCTTTTCAAAAACCTTTTTGACATTTGACCTTTTACGTTGAATTTCATTACAAATGCAACCTAAGACATAATACGTTTGCTATGGATATGGTCTGGCTGGACTCTCGAGAGCAGTGCAGCCCTGCAGAGGATGAAATGTGAATTATTTTTAGCAGTTGTCCGCTGAAACTGCTGACAACAAACAGAAATCCGTAACAATAGATTCTTGCTGGCTCAGCCTCAAGAATGATTCATCATGACAAAAAATGACCTACTTTTACATTTTGTCTGCAAGAAAAATAAAGGGATGATTGCTCGGTGTGCTTACTGGTGCATAACATACTAATAGCACACAGCACAGAGATAAATATTGTCTTTGAAAATGTAATACACAGTCCAGGCTCAGCTGTTGTTTTATGTATCTGGACAAGTTCAATATACTGCTGTGTGCTGACGCAATTAGATAGAGTGCAGTGTAACCTCAAGGCAACCCCTCTGGTCAGATGATGTTGTAACATTAATAGAGTTTGCTGGTGAGAACAAAATTCAACTGAAAACGACCAACTACGGAATGGAACTTCAAGTCCCCACTTCAGGCTGAAAACCTTGTTGAAGGCACTTGTCAAAAAGCACCTCTCAGTCCTCACTGTGCCAACAATCTTTCTAAATGTTGATCTCTTTTGGGGGTGTAATGCCAATCTACATACATAAATATGACTTTTATTTCTATTGTTGCAAATGATATTTAACATAAGTACCTGCTGCTATTGTTTTTATCAATATTTTATTTGTAATGCACTGATTTTTTTTGACAATTAAGAAAAAGCAAACAAAAAAACATATACATATTTAGATATGAAGCATCAGTATGTGCTGCGGGAAAACTAGCATATTCTTCAGTTGACAATAGTGTAAACCAAATTTACCTATCAGAGGACTATCAGATGTGGAAGTTTTTAAAAAGAGAAGACAGATGCTGTTTCAAACAGACCATGAGAACCAGTGAACCCAGAAGCGCCTGTTGTGAACAGCAGTCCATCAGTTGTTTTTTTCACACATGCTCTTGTAGTCTGGGCAGCTTCACTGCTGCAGTTGAGGATTTAGGGCATCTTAATGATTGAACAGACTGTTTTCTTTTTTGCACCCGGTTTCCAACAAGTAATTAAGGGATAATGTATAGAACAGCTGTCATTATCTGGAAACTTCACACAGTGTCTTTTTACAGTTTATTTGTTATTTGTCATAGTGTTTTTCAGCGGAGAAATATAGTTCTCAAAACCAACGATAAAGACATTGAACAGAACATTCTTTAGTACACAGCTGATCAACCGTCCGCTGAAATTCAAGTCCTCTAACCAGTCTTTTAAAACTAACATGGCCCATACCGTGATCTTTTCGCACGGTCTGGGCCATGTCGCTTCTTCTTTGCTACCTTCCTCTCTTTTTCTTCTCTTGACCAGTGACGACACCTCAGCCTTTTGCCAAGAATCGAAATCACCATATTTTCCAAGAAATATTAAAGTTAATGTGAAACTCATCCATACTAGTGGCCTAGGAGTACATTTTTTTCTGATATGAAGTAGGCTACAGATCAGCTGATGTCGCTTAGAGACTGAATATGCTGGGGTGATAAGTGACCGGATTACTTGTGGAGCAAAGATTCTAGAGTGCGGAGTGCTACGAAATACGTGAATCAGAGGCAAAAAGGCCACTGTCCCTGACAGAGGTCAAAGATGCTTAGCAACCATCAATTATATGAAAATAACTGACCACCGAACGTTGGGAAGGCCCATTCAAGAGAATGGAGCATTCTACAGCATTAAGAAGAGCTGTGTAATAATGGGATATATTTCACTGGAAAACTCAAGTTACTGAGGGCAGTCAAAATTCCTATTCTCCATTCTTAGACAAACCTGTATACATTCTTATCGTAGCACCAAAACCAGAAGAGAGCTTTGTTGCCATAGCAACATCCCTCTTAAAAGGAAGTAACCCAATAAGTAGCTAAGTAATAACTTAAACTAATAACTTGTTCTTATAAGTGAGAGCAAGTCTTGAAAAACTAGAATGGCATTAGGTAGAGTGCATACCTCCATAAAAGGCCCAACAGTCCCCTTTAATTCAATCAAGCCTAATCCAATATCAAAGTCAAACCACCATAACACCTTACCCATAATTCAAGCTGATCTCATTGGGTTTGAAAGAAAGATTAGTTAGAGTAAGATTTGAAACACTGCTAAACGTTCACCTGCTGAGCGTAGTCTAGTTTACTCTCCCCACAGATCTGGATCCGCACCAAAATCTGTCAAATCCGCTTGGATACGTTTCTAAAACCTCTGAATCCCTATTATCTCAGCTGCAGGTGGTAGCTGCAGGTTTCTATCCCTAGACTACCCTGTATGAAAACAAATCCACTAGATCCGCATTGTTTTGTTTTTTTGGACCTGCATCAAACTGTCAAAGATACCAACATTCTCCATAAGCCTGTCTTTTTTTCATTTTTAAAACAAGATCAATGCAATAATCTGAGAAATTATCCAAAACACAGAAACACCATATCTATCAATGTTAAAGAAGTGAGACAAAAATCCTAGATTTTTCCCTTTATCTGGATCCAAACCTATTAATGGGCTGTTTTCTGGCCTCCCACTCGTCCTTCATCCAAGTTTCATGTAAATCCATCCATCCATCCATCCATCATCTGTACATATTCTATGTACGCCGCTTAATCCTCTGCAGGGTCGCTATCCCAGTCGCTATCCCAGCTTAGGGCGAAAGCAGGGGACACCCTGGACAGGTCGCCAGTCCATCGCAGGGCCACACATAGACGAACACTCTCACACACTCTCATTCACACCTATGGACAATTTAGAATGATCAATTAACCTCAGTATGTTTTTGGACTGTGGGAGGAAGCCGGAGTACCCGGTGAAAACCCACGCTTGCACAGGGAGAACATACAAACTCCACACAGAAAGATCCCAGGCGGGATGCGAACCGGTGATCTTCTAGCTGTGAGGCAGCAGTGCTAGCCACTGGGCCACTGTGCAGCCCTCATGTAAATCCATTTAGTGAATTTTGAGAGTAGGTGCGAGTGTGCAACATTGTCCATAGTAGTGAAATGGATCAAGACAGACAGATGTGTCTTGGCCTGCTGCTTTTTGTAGTTTGTAGTCTTTTGGCCATATTTCCATTTTCCCCCATTGTAGCCACTCATGAACAGGAAAGATGAGTTGACAGAGAGGTGAGGGGAATGTCAAGGAGAGACAGAAAGAGGAAAGACAGCGTGTGCAAACAGTAATAGTAATCCGCTGTAACTACACACCGCTCTGTGCTGATTTTGAGTGATTACTGTGAATGCCCTGATTAATAAATAATGCTCACTTTGTCACAACATTTTTAGTTTTGTTAACTGCAAGCCCCCAGACATTGTCCATTGTGCTGCAGGCACAGCAAAGATGTTATATTACATTTTTGATGAGCTCTCTCACTTTTTTGCTCCTTCCGACTTGCTGGAACATCATCCTGTCTGTGTTCTGGGAACTTTTAATCTACAAATTAAGTGCTGGGTTGCACAAAACAGAAAACTACAGGTCCTACAGGTTGATCAAACAAATGTGTCAATTTAAGAGTTGTTTTTTTCTAGAAGTCAACTCAACAACGAAGATACAACCTGTGTTGATCTCATCCTGATTATCAACATTTTTGAGGTATTTTTTTTTTAGATTTTGAAGGATTGGTCTGGCACTCAAGTTGGTCTGACAAAAACAAACTGCACATGTTCTGCTTATGTGTTCAGTAATTAACACCACCTCAGGCAGAATGATTGGGATTGGCTCTGGCAGCAGTGGGTCAGTCCAGGCAGGAGTTAGTTTGTACTCACTAAACAGAACAGTAATATATGTCTCGACCTGAACATGCCTCGTGTACAAAACCATTTATTAACTGTGGCACCCTCCCTGTCATAATAAAAATGTCCCTGATCTTCTGTTACATGAAAGCCTGCACAGCAAAGGAAAATATTTTCTTTTACTTCTCAATATGAATAAAACATTGAATTGACATTCTGCCAATGCAACAAGTAGTTATTAGAATGAAAGATTAGCTTGAAGAGTTAGTGTTCAAATGAATAATTTATCTGTGCAAACACTGCATACTCAAGTCTCTGAGAAAGAATTTTAATTGTCCTAAATTGCTTTGCTTTAAAAAGAAATTGTCTACATAATGAAACTCTGGATCACTGCGCCTAGTGTGAAGGCAGTTAATTTTTAATATGCTAGTCATGAATGTGAACTTGAGTGATAGCTGGTGTATAATGTAAAGCCACGTGGAGGAAATGGAAAGTGGGTCATACTGCAGAAGAAGCAGCATAGCTCTGAGGAATGCATTCTCAGCCTGTTGGTTTGTCCACCGCTTCAGTATCTCAGCTAATGTTTGATGGACTGTAATGAAATCCTCATGACTTTGGTGAATCCTGAGTTTTTTACTGTTGCGCAAGCAGCATGTTGACATTTTTAGGCTCAAAGTGAAAGGTCTCAACAACTATTGGATGGATTGCTAAGAAATGTGGTGCCAAAGTCAAGTGAAAAAGTGAGTGCAGCCTATGAATGTTTCACTTTTTTGGACATAAAGGTTGATTGATATATCTTTATTGAAACTTTATGTATGGATAAAAGGTGAGTGAATTTAACATATTTTAATAATATCATTAATAATATATTAAAAATTTCCATCTTGAGAAAAAGTAAGCACACCCTTGGCTTCACCATTAACTTGTATTCAGCATAAGTATCTCAATGCATGTAAAACATTTTTCAAATCAACCCATGAAGCCTGCATTCCTTCTTTTTTAGACATTTTTGGACAAATCTACTTCTGTTGGAAGGTCCAGTTCTTTGGTTTTAACTTCTTAACAGATGGCTTCACATTTGAACAGGTCCCGATGCAGCAAAGAAGCTGCAGACCGTGACATTGTCACCAATATTGACACCTTGGGATCAATTTGCTGGGTCAGCCTGGTCTGGACAAGTTGGCAGTACTTTGAAACCTTCTTTCTCCATTTGTGTATGATTTTCTGAGCAGTGGAATTACTTATTCCCAAAACATTGGATATTTTCTTAAAGCCCTTGCTAGATTTAAACACATCTGACCCTTTTTCTTAGCTCCTTATAGAGCTCATCGGATTTTGGCATTAAGAGAGCACATGATAACAAATACACCTGTTTAACCTAAGAATGCATAGCTGTAGTGCTAATGTTAGCATGAGGACCTTAGCATTTAGCTTAAAGCAGGCTTAGTTTTCCATAATAGTGAAATGGTAATTTTGAACCAACCTGATTATCAATTGTACACAAAAAATGTCAATAATATTTCACAGCAAACTGACCCTGGATCTGCCATAAATAATGCAATCTTAACTCCAAGGCACTCTCTTCTTAACAAATAAAATGTTTTTATTGTCAGGGCATGGTTATGTTAGACCTCTATGTCCTTACAAAGCTTGTTTTTAAAGTCTTACATGACCATGTCGTGACAATAAAGGCATTTTATTTGCTCAAAGGAGTGAGCTTTGGAGTTACATGTGTATCCCTATCCAAACAGCACCTCTCTGAATTTGAGTTCAGGGAGCACTCATACCTTTTTTTTTCTTTCATCTTTTTTTACCTTTTGATCTAACCATGTTAGTTTAATAAGACTATCCTCTCTTTTTGTTTGGTATTTAGTACAGAAAAGCTGCAACTGAAACCTGTCGGTTTACACTCCAGAGGATAGTGTGTCTCTAGCCCGTTTAAAAAAACGTGGTAGCAGAAAAAAAGACTTGCCTGTAATCTGAGCCCACTGAAGTCAACATGGTAAAGCTTTTGGGTGTATTGTGAATCTGAACATGTTGCAGACTCAGTTCTTGCTGCACGCTGTCTGGATTTAAATATACAAAAAAGCTCCCATTATGGTGTCTCTTGAGTTGAGACAAATGTGACTGACCTGCAAAGTTAAGACGGCGGATGTGCTTCAGTAGATGAGTGCCGTTGATGGGATCCATTCTAGCACAGAGGCCCACCTTCCCTGGGCAGAGCTCCTGGTGCATGTTGTGAAGGGCATGAGCCATCGCATAGACTGCATCAATCACAAACTGTACCTTTCCTTCCTGCTCATAGTTGGAGTCCTTTCCTATCCGCTCCTGATCTGTAAAAGAAAAACAAAAAAAAACCAGACAGATGTAAAGCCGACATTAAATGCATAATTATATTGAAAGCGTGCAGTTTAGTAAATAGGTACATGCACTCAAATCATGGAAAATGCATCCTCTCTGTTCATCCGTTTGGCTCATTGTTAGCTATGTCAAGTGTGAGGTTGAGCCAGACTTGTATCCATGTAGTTAAACAATCGTGAGGGAGACTAAAGCGGATTTGAAACACTCAATCAAGAAGAAGACCTGTAACACATGCAATCAAGCAAAATTTATTCAGATTCAAGTGTTTTTTTTATGAATGGTTCACGCTTTAAGAATTAGCTACTTGTGAGTTTGCTCGACCCTTGTTTGAAGTAGGCTGATGATGAAGCAGTGCATTAAGTGCTAGTTCCAGACAACCAATATGCATAATGATACCAAAAAGAGGGTTTGAAAAGATCCATCTTGAAACTCAATTAGAGAATAACTTGAAAATACAACCAACAGTCTCTAAAACTTGTCTTTTCAACAGTTCTGGCCTCGTCTCACCCCCAATTTGGAACGCAGCTCATGTTAACCAGGACAAATCTGTGCAAACTGCTTTGAATGAGCTGAAGCTTTTAAATGGAGGGTGTGGCATGTGTCCAAAAGGCATAGAGGAAAATGCATTGCTCCTCGGTGAGTCTTACTCTTTCTATACTGAATGGGTCTTGCCGCTTGCAATTAGCTAGAAGGTAAATATCAGGATCACTGCAGAGGAGTAAATCAATTCCAATATCTGGAGTGCAAGGTTTTCTCCTCTGGGAAATCTCATCAGTTAAAAACAAAAACTCTTTCTTGTCTCTCCAGAAGGACTACATGAATTTCCCTCGGTGAGATTTTGCTCACATTAGGTCTTGGACTCACATGTCAGTGCCAGTCACTGTTACCTGCATTGCCATTTTCCATTAGCGACTTCACAAAATTGATACACCTTCCAATGTGATCGAATCCCGGAAACCAGACCTGCTTGACTGAGTGTCTGACTGTGAATTAAGTCTTTATTGCCTGGGTATGTTTAGAAGCCAATACAGTGAGGAGCCAGAGAAGCAGGAAATGGAGACATCCATTCACAGGACAGGGATAATCCGCTCATAGGCTCAGTGTAATAACTTGTGATAGGGCTTTATTAATCCTGGCCCAGGTTGTTCCATAGGTTTTTGTGATTGTTAATTGCTATGCGGAGGCGGGGTCTGTGTGGGGGATACAACATGTAAATCCTAACTTTCTCCTCGCAAGCCTCAACTCTTAAAGCTGTCACAATGAAACACCACTGTATGTGGAGAAGAGATTATAAAAAAGCAGGTGTGTTCAATTTAGAATAACAATAGACTAATTACCGGGGATGAGCTAATGATAGAGCAGCATATATTTATTTACCTGCTAAATGGAATTCAATTAAGCTTAGCGAGTTAATTAGCACACAGTGGGGGGATCTCCTGTGCAAATTCCTGGAATAATGAATGTTGGGTGCAAAATTACCTGATGATGCTGTGTGTAGCTGTGCAGCTGAATTGCTTGCAATTGCATTTAGTACAAAAAAGTGAAATTGTGGCAACTGTGATTAAAATTAAAAAACAATTTGGTTTGGATAATGTGCTTTTCTGCATTCATACTAAAAAAACAAAGCTACATCAAACTACATCTAGTTAAAAATATGTCCTTTTTTTGCAGTTTAAAGAGCAGGCATTATTTTTCAAGCTCAACATATTGAAATTATCTAATTCCCAGTAACATTTACTGTTGCAGTGCACTGATGTCATTTTGGACAATAAAACTATTGTGTAACTGTTGAATTATGTCCGTTATGTGTATATCTTTTCTCACAAGTGTTCGATAACCACATTTGATGGATTGCTGCAAAAAATGTGTGCTCATGTATATATTGAGAACGTTGGCCGATACGTACATGTGTACACAGTCATTCTTCTACTGGCTAAAGTTTGGACTCTAGCACCATAATACAGAGTCAACAGTAAATGATCAGCCCTAAATCAAAATGTGTGTTTTTGAGGAATGACACATCTACTGATTCATCTTGTGGAACAAAACTGATTCAGAGCCTAAATACTGAATGGATCAACAAGTTACCAGAAGAAACATCTATTTTAAATCTGTGTCATCCCTGTACCTGCTAGTGTCTAATTACCATAATTACCCTTAATCATGATCTTACCTGTGGTGAGATATTAAGTGATTTCATCCATTATTATGATATACTGAGGGTATCTGTGGGGATACTGAATTCATATTTTCAGGTCCAGAGCCTTGACAAGTAATTTGCTTTCTATATACTGTAGACATATCAGCCACAACATTAAAACCACTGACAGGCGGTGTGAGTAACATTGATCATTTTGTTACAATCGGTGTTCAGCTGGGAAACCTTGAGTCCTGGCATTCATGTAGATGCCACTTGACATGCATCAACCATCCAAATACCAATGTAGACCATGTTAACAACCTCCTGGACAACACTAGCTATTGGCCATGGTCCCTCCTTCAGGACAATGCGCCCTGACATACCACAATAACTGGTCAGGAATGGCCCAAGGAATGTGACAAAGAGCTCAAGGCCTTAATCCAATCACAAAAGTCCCCAGATTCCACCCTGACAAGCATCTGTGGGCTGTGCAGAAACCAGTCTGATTCATGGAGGGCCTAGCATCCAAACCACAGGACCTGAAGGATCCACTACAAATGTCCCTGTGTCAGACACCACAAGAAACCCCCAGAAGTCATGCATATCTGCCGAGATGTATCAGAGCTGTTTTGGGCGAGACAAACTGGCGCGATATAAAGCAGGTGGTTTTAATGTTATGGCTGATTGGTGTATGTAAATGTAATACACACACAGCGTGATGTTTTCTATTCAGCTGCACAAGGGGATGATAAAAATGGCCCTCAAATGTTGAATGACAGTCAGAATAATGACATGGTCATGTATATATATGTATTATATATGTGGGGGTCTTCACAGCTTATCAGCTTCGGTTAAAGTGTTGGATACGAGCAATCTGTAATAAAACATTCTGTGACAGAGCAGTCATTTATCATGCAACATCTGTCCTCTTAAGGTTCAAGCAATTTTCAACAGCCACTTCAATCTGAAAGAGTTCTAGCCCCCGAATCAGCAAAGGTCTCTCTCTGTTAGCCATCTTTCATTTACTACATCTCCAGCTCCTCGCCCAAGACCAGAGGCGTTTTAATGTCCCCGATTATCTCATGAGCTTTTGAAATGCATGAATTATTGTTGGAGGTTACGGCTCAGTAATTAAGGGCCACAGGGCCTTGATTGGACCGAGATTGTCACAGTTTGGCCGACATGCTATTGCCATGGGGAATCCTGCAAGCCAGAATGGATGTGAGAGTGATATTTCTCTCACAGGCTTGGCAGGCCACCCACACTAACTTTGTATTGTCTCTTCTCCATAAGACCGTTCTCTTCCCCCCCAGTCTCTCTCCGGCTCCCTCCTCGTTGGCATTTTGGCTCTTTCACACACATTTTCCAGGCTGGCGTTTTGCTTGCAGTGAAATCCATTCAGATTAAGCAAAGCAGCAGCAAAGTGTGGGTGTTTTCCACTCTGAGGTGTCACACAAGACATTTTGTGACAGTGTGTGTGGGCTCAGACCTTTGACCATTTTTTTCAGCTTACAGCTGGCCATGGGCCATCCCATCTTTTCCTGCCAAGGCAGTTGGGCTGCCCCTTAAACGAATGTGACACTGGCGCTGTATATGCTACTCTATTTCATAACTTGGTTCATTTGACTCCGAATTTATAGCTGAACATGGTATTTTTGTCTTTCTTTATAGCTTGAGCTATCAACAATTTTCATCATTGACTGATCTGTGGAATATATAATAATATAATATATAAAATCAAGAATCAGTAGAATAATAGATCTCCTTCATAACTAAAGCCCAGGTTGATGTTTCTGAAATAAATGGCTTTTTTCAACCAAAACCCAAAAGAAGATATTACATTTTCAAGGATTCAAAAGACAGTAAGCACATTTTTTGTACATATGAGAACCTGGAATTGGAATTCAACAAACTGACTGATTAGACTTCTACTTCAGAGCAAAAAGGATAATTGTTTAACATCAAAATTGTGAACTTTCAAATTCTGAGAGTCCCTCATTTCAATATAAATTACAGTGTTTATGTCTTTACAAGCTCTGAAAAGTTCACTCAGATTTTGGTCACTGATTTTATCAGTGCTCTCGTCTGTCCAACGTTCTCCACACACTGTTGTCTGTACTTTCTTTTCAGTCACAACACTACAGTCTATATTGTTTTGATGTCTAGAAGGAAACAGTAGACAATTAAGTGTGTTTTGTTGCTGTCCAAAGTGAACTTTTATCTTATATCTAAAGGCTCCTGGTGTTTGGCTCATGTTAGACAGCAGTTAGTTCACTGACACAAGCCTGCCTGTTCGCCTGTGGATGCTCCATGCAGACGTTCCCTAACATTCCTTGCTGTGGTTTGGTTGATCTGAGACAACTTATACTTCCTGTTAGTCATAGCAATGATTAGATTTTTTAAAATCTAATTTAGACAATTTTACTGGCCTCAATTTCTTGCTTCTGCTGCTGTCATTACACAATTGCTATGGTTTTCTTGTCACCTTTATGAAGCCTGCAGCTTAACTGCTCAACATACAGTAACAATGTTAATGTGCCCTGAGGATGTGCAACCCAAAAACCCATTACTGGAACCATGTTGAAAGGTGCAGACCTGATTATATTAATGCAATATGACACTAACCTTCAAGCAAATAGTGCAGAGTTACAACTAAATAACTGAGTAGTTTAACTTGTTTTAGTTGGCTACTACCCAATGGATCACTGTTCACATCATTTTACAACCTTGTTGTATCTGTCCTTCTTTTAAAAAAAAAATTCTGATACTTTTATTGCTAATTATCTTGTGTTGCCTGTCCTGTTGTAGATCACCATGGTGAAGAGGAGGTTGTGTGGCTCAGACCTCCTCAGTCGTCGTCCTGGATCTACATTCTTTACATATATTTCATATAATCTACTTGGATCAGATATTTTGTCATTGAAATGTGTTTACTCTGTGAGTTTGTTAGTCTATTATGTACAGTCAACATCCTGGGAGAGGGATCCTTCCTCTGTGGCTCCTCTTGAGGTTTCCTTTTTTTCCTCCGCAACAAGAGTATTGTGTGGGAGTTTTTCCCCTCACCTGAATCAAGGCTCTAAAGATAAAGGATGTTGTTCACTTTACAGATTGTGAAGCCCACTTGTGATTTTTGGGCGATTTGAATATAAGTGACCTTCAAAGTTAGTTGTTGATCCACTAATAAACGCAAAGAAAAGAGGGAGACGAAGAACAACAACAACAAGCACAGCATGACATTGTCACTTGATGACATCAAACTGCTGCACCTGGAAAGAGCTGCACAGTGTAGACTACAGAGTCAGACGTGTTTTTGCTGGTGTGGATGTTTTTTTTGTTTGTTTTTTCAGTTTCAGAGAATAATGCTAGTGCAATTTCCAACACATGTTCTGCAAGGGTTCAGAGAGGTGGAGAGAGTTTTAACTACACAAATCTTTTCAAATCTATGGAATATTTAATCATCAATTTTTGCTCACTCCATCTTAGCCTTCCCAACCCTCAAATGTGCACAAACTACAGGTTAGGAAGACCTTTTTAAAATGCAAAAATGTGGGATTATCAATTATCTTGAGAAGAGGTAACTGGTGTCTGTTAACGGCTGAGAAATTCCATATCATGCATCCTTGATTTAATTTCTATAAATGAACAGTTCTAAATCCAACTCACAATGTTCATATAAAATAACAATAATAAGATATTTTCATCAAAGCAATATTCTATGTTCTATTTATTTTCATTGTCCAAAAGAAAATCCCCCTTGTAACCAACTGGCACAAAACCTCTAACCCAGTGCATGCTGGGAAAGGCTCCAGCCCCCTGCCACCCTGAATAGGATAAGCGGTTTAAAAAATAGATGCTTGGATGAAAAAGCAGAGCATGTTTGCTTTATCTGCATTGCTGTGTTTCCTGCTGCTCCCCCACACCATTAATACGCTGGAGGAATAGGCAGCCTATGAGATTGGTCCTTGCTCTATCTTGCCTCTCCTTTCCAAATTAATCAATATCACTTTTACATCTCCTTCATTCACAGATAAAAGCCAAGTCATACTTTTTTCCAAGTCACTCATGCCCTCCTTATCCTTTGATCACGCTGAGGAGACTAACCCTCTCAGGACACTGATAATTCCGAGGTACGCCCCGTGAGCTTCTCTCACAGTGGCCTCAGAGACAATGAAAAGCTCTCCACCAGTGATGAGGCACGAGTGTCCCACTTTAACCTCAAACAAATGCTGCGAAACTCCCTCACCCCACGACGTAGAGCCGAACACTAAAACATTGGTAATGACAAAGGCAAGCTACTGACTGCATTATACACCTGCCTACCGCATTCACTCCCAAATAGTGAGCCTTAACCGTGTTGATTTGGGCACCTCTGCACCAAAAGAGTTAAAATGTGTCAAATACACGATCAGTATAGACACTTAGGTAAAGTCTGTGTATTGTATTAACTTGTCTTACAGTATTATGATCGCTTCAGTCAATTATTTGGTTGACTGCTTCCTGTATTTCTTGTTTACAAGCCTGAAAATAAAATAGAAACCCTGTGAACAGATTCACATTTTCAAGCAGCCCAAGTCTGGTGATATTTTATAATTTTCTTGTTGAGCTGCCCAAGTGCTGCCCATTTAGCCAATTTCTGATATGTGAGTCTTACTCTTCTACCAGAGACCTCCAGAAACTATTAAAACCCTATAACTGAGGCACACTGTTTTGCTGGGTTTTGAGACCATTTAAGTTTATATTGAGTTTTCACAAATCCGCCTGCCTAATAAAGGGGCATGCCACCTATTTATACATCAAAGTATATTTACATGGTTGGGGAGTACGACTTCATGGGGTAGAGCCAGCATCTTGTTATCAGAAGGTCGCTGGTTCGATTCCCCTGGTCTGCATATTAAAGTGTCCCTGGGCAAGATACTGAACCCCAAACTGCTCCTGATGTGCTGGTTGGCACCTTGCATCGCAGCCACCGCCATCAGTGTGAATGCAGGTATGAATTACTGTAGGTCGCTTTGGACAAAAAAGCCTTTGCTAAATGCCCTAAATGTAAATGTAAATGTAAATCGTGTGTCCGGCTCCACATCTCTGCTTGTGGTGAACAGCTCTAGGTCACTAAAGTTGCTACAAATAAAACACACCTAACTCTCTAAATAAACTGTAGCATTGTTTGTTTTGGTCATTTAATGGGATTTATTGGAAAAAAGAATATTAAAGATTGTTGCCCCCTTCATTTTTATTTTGGAGTGTTGAGGATGAGTTTAGGAGGAGAAGCTCCTAGACCAATAAGCAGTGCAGGCAAGGATTATAGGAACCATGATGTCATTATTCTATAGCCTATATTTTATGTATAGGGTACAGAATTATATTTATATAGAATTATATAGGCTAAATTCTACATCTATATTTTATTATTTTATTAACATTTACTTCATAATGATAGATTAAACTATTTTTATTTTTTTTTTCGTCTATTTTCAGTTTAACTTGATTGTTTGTTTCACTTCACTGTTAAAGGAGCACTCTGTAGTTTTGGAGAGATATTTGCAATATCAATGAGGGAATAATATAAACTCAGGATTATACATTTTTCTATAACTGAATCAACAAGCTGTTCTCAGAGGAAAATACAATCCCCAGAACACTGTTTGAAGCTAGAAAGGTGATACGGTAGAAAAGGTTCCTGTAAGCTGCCACGTGGGTCTGGTTTGAAACCCTGAAGCACAAAATGCATGAGCGGCGTTCATCCAATCAGGTGCAGCCTTTGCGTGGTTGCCGGAGGGTGCAGCTTGTTTTGGTCAAGCCAGCAAAGTGTGGAAGCTTGCATCAAACAATGCCCTGTGGACACGTACCTTTACTCTTTGTCAGTTTGTCTGCTTTTGTCCATATATCAGTCCTGTGTCTCCTGTGTTCGTTGCCCGGTCCTCGTGTGCCCCCTGTCTTCCCGATTTGTTCCCCATGGCTTTATGCTTTGTCCTCCATTTTTTGCGTTACTCTTTAGTTTTCTTGGATTCTCCTTGTTGCCATTTTGTTGCCAGCGTCTTTGTCACCTGCCTTTTTGTTGCTTGCATTTTGGATTTTTTAAGCTTGTTTTGTGTTTGGGGCCCCTCAGTAAAACATACTGTACATAACCTTCCGTATTATTACTCCATTGACAGATTCATGAAACTCAAGACCAAAAGATCGTGGATGCACAACAGCAGAAATGTACCCCAGCTATGCACACCGTGCCACTTTCTACCTCAGCTAATGTAAACAAATGATCCGAGTATCATTCAGGATGCTGATAAGATGCCCTAAACCATCCCTTGCGCTCTCCAAGGTGATGTCTGTTCTCGCTCGCATTTCTTTTGGCAGGTAAGAAGGGGTTACTCCATCCAAATCTGAGACTAACTCATCTATCACTGCTATCTTAGCCACCTGAGTGTTACCCTACATATAGCCCTGTGTGTTCTTTCTTCTACTTAGTATTACTGCCTGTGAAGACATTGCCAGCTGTTGGTTTTACAGTCCATCTCTTGGGTAAAAGTTGTAGATTGTCTCAAGTGCATTAAGTGAGCATGTACTGTTTTAGCAGTGCTGTTGTAGTTGTTTAGTGTTGTGCCAAGACCTTTCTTGGTTAAATCCTGATTCTAAAAATACATGAGCATCAAGGTTCTCCTGAGTTTTGAATCTCTACACTGGGGTCCTCCTACATCAAATATATGAATGTCGATCACTCCCACATTTATATAAAAATGCACGTCAACAGTTGTTATTGGACCTGATATATCAACATCTTTGTGCTTTGCCTGGCACTGGTAACATTGTACTGTCAGGATTTGAGTAGTTCTGCATAGTAGGGATGGGCAATATAATTTTAATATTCTTTACAGTTTATAGTTATTAGAGCTGGGTATTGGGACTGACTTCCCAACTTGATGTGATTGCATCTCAAGGTCCGAATTGGATTTACGGTCCAGTTTGAGTCTGTATTGATTCATTACAGTTTTGTTTGGATATGAGAACAGTTCTGGGAAGACTAATGCTGTCAATTTGTAGATGGAGCTCTTTAAGGTGGAGCATTATTAAAAGCATTTAATTATGTTTAGGAATTTAATTAAATGGTCTCAAATATTTGTGGTTAAAGTCTGCCTACAGAGCAATGAATAAAAGAAATGACTGATTTTGTTATGATTGCAGCATCTAGTTTTTAATAATGGTCTACTCAAAGAACAAGAAAGTAATGACAAATGTGGGACTATATGTTTCAACAAAGAACATTAATGCAGATTTTAATGCAGTACTTTAGAAATGTGCAACTGAGTATACCATAAAGTGCCTGTCCTTGTACTGTCCAATATTTCCTTAATATATTGTATATTGTCTCATATCATGATAACGATAAAATACTGATTTATAGCTGGGCTCTACTTGGCTAATGTTCACTTTGGAACATCGTCCATTCTAAAAGGCATCTGTTAAAAGAAGATTGATTTGAATCAGAAAATCATTTGTTTTTTAACCCAGCCCTAATGGTGATATATCACATTTTCCATAGACTTGACTGAGAAACCTTTTAATAAAAATATTTAGATGGGAACTGCTCATGGAATATCCAGTGAATTAACTACCTGACAAATCATGGTTTACCATCAAAATGATAAAAATATGCTGAAAATCCAATAGTGCTATAAAGCAGCTCTGCACCGTGAGTCATCTATTACAGCCAGAGACATTAGAGGGATAGCTACCCACGGTTTAAATGTATAGCAACCTCTGATATTTCACACAGATCTGTAAGAGTTCATTATATCTACATGTTATCACCAAACCCTAATGCACAGCTGTGACTGACATGTGCGTATTGTTCACTCAGCTTCTAGTTTATTACAGTACAGCGAACCAAATCGCTTCTGCATTTAAACCTGCATTCATGAGGGATGCAATGTACTTCTTCAACTTCATTGTTCTTTTTGAAGCTGTAGATTGTGCTATGTTTAATTTTATTAGCGCTGAGCAGGAACACATCACTGTGTATTTCGGCTAAACGTACAGACTAAAAAAAGACTAAAATGTTTTGTCCAGATTCTATATTCCATGTTTTCTTTTTCTCTGCCAGAATGCTGCCTTATGTGAAACTCAACTTGGTCACTGAAGCCTGGGAAACATTTGTGTAATGCATGTGTTGATATCCTGTTGGCACACTGTCACGACACATTGCTGCTTTCAAATACCAATGTCTGTAGCTTATGTACATTGTGTGCATACACACATCTGCCTCCAGGGCAGCGTGGTGGCTCAGCGGTTAGCACCGTCACCTCACAGCTAGAAGACTGTTGCTTTGGTTCTCTCGAGTGTGTGGTTCCTGCCAAAAGGCATATTATTCAGACATTCAAGAGACTTAAAATTGCCCCTAAGTATGAATGTGAGAGTGAGTGACTTTGTGACATTGTGTCCAGTAATGATATGCTGATCTATCTGGGATGTCTTTCTGCTTTTCCTCCCTGTGGATACCCAACAACCCATCTCCCAATATGTTACATAATGTAATCGTTCGTACTGTTGAAGTACTGTTTCACATTTTCTTATTTGTTGCACATTAATGCAAAGCAAGCTATATTTGAATTTTAAATAAACATTGCTTTCATTTCATATTTGTGTATGCATTATTTAGGGTTCAATGACATGTGGCATGATCCCCCCATATTTGAAATATAAACAGAATCTGAATGGAGCTGTTGTTTATAAATGTAAATTTAAACTTGATAACATGAATTCTTGCATCAGACTTACTGGATTGAGCTGGATTGTGAAATGAGTTATGTTTTCAGCTGGCCTCATCACTTTGGGAGAGCAAACATTCCCAGCTGCAGACAAAAAGGCTGGTCCCTTGAAATTTGTCAAAGGTAGAAGACAAACGTCTATTATTTCAACAAATGCTGCTGAACGAGTTCACTGAACTTATAATTCTGATGTCCAAGCCATCTGTGGCCAGGTTTGTGCCCCTGCTTTAAGTCCTCTCCATCATTCTGTTAGATCACTGTGGAGGCTTTAAAATGATTCAGTTTTCAACAATTGTGTTCAATCAGGCAAAACCCATATTTTGATGTCCTTGGTGAAATATTTTACATGATATAAAAATGTCATTAATTTTTATTTAGCACAAATGTAATTGCACTTAAATGTATAAATAGGTTTATGGGAGCATCTATTCAGTGAGCAGGGGCCATGTTATTTTGTATTTGTAGTCTCACTTAAGATTAAACTCTAGAGATGCTCAAATGACAAATAGGACTATTCATATATCAGCAGATACTATACATTTATGGCAATGCTCCCTCAAATGTGGTTATCCAAAACTTGTGACAATGATATGTAATGGAGGCAGGATATTTTACAGTTTAACAATGCATGTTCCCCATGCATTTTTCCCAGGATTATAATCTTTTGGTCTTTGCATATAAACTGGAGTGTACCAATATATGTGTGATATGGTGATACTGGCCAAAAATATCACCTGATAATATTTCAATTTAGCTCCAGCTAATTTGCAAGCTAGGCTTCGCATAGTACTTTTTAAAAGAATGAAGATAAGAGTCTTATTAATAGCCTAAATGGCTTTTTCTATATTGCTGTTCAACTATCGAAGAATTCTCCTTTAATGTTGTTAGACTTGCTCAACAAAAGACTGACCACAGAAATACCTGGCAATGAATCAAGCAAAGCTCCAACACACACACATACAAAATGCAAGTAGATTTAACTGTTAACTCATTATTCTTCTTGGTATATACTGCTTACATTTCTTATGTAGTTAGTTACTAGTGATATCCCATAAATATATTCTTTCAGCAACAACCATCTTTACAAACTTAAAAGCATGCATTTTCACAACCACCTTTTTACCTTTCTATGTACTGTATCTGTATGTATCTGTATGTACTGTAAATACTCATTTTCTATATTTAAATTCTTCTGATCAGCATATCAAAAAGTTGTCTTAACATGCTGTTACTACAAATATGCTTTAGTAGCCAGGCACTTGTGCAAAAAAGACAGTTGGCCTGGTAAAATATTGTACCAAGAATATCTTGAATGCATACCCTAAAGCCTGTGTACAACAGTTCAAAATGTATATAATCAGTATTAAACTAAAAAATGAAAAGGTCAGAAAGGAAAACCCACAGACAACTGTAGTTTAACCCTCATCTTTTAAATATATGTTGTAATACTTTCATGTAATTGGCTTTTAAATCTAAATAAAGAAGGGGGACTGTTTTTCTGCCTCAAGACAGATTGTGCCATCCACAGCTAGATAACGTATGGCACTGAGCCTGAAGCTTTAACCATGCTGCCCAGCTAAGCCACTCACTTGTTATAGCCATGTGGGTAAACACACTAGACTCAGCAGAAATTCAGCACAGCCCTGGAATGAGCCACGAGATTGATTCTGAATATTGAACGTATAGTGGTCCCACTTTTTACAGGTGGGCAGTGCTGTCATAACACTTTCACCATGAGCCCAATGTGTCGTCTTCTTCCAGACATCAAAAGGATTCAAGATGCTTAAAAGTTTGAACAAAAACAACATTAAAACAGCTTTCCCCCCCAACAGGAGAATATCTTACTTGTGCACTTTTTGAGGCCGGACCCTTTCTTCACGGCGTGACGGCTGAGTTTGCAGTTGAAGTTGTTCTCCCAGAACTCTGCAAACCAGATATTCCTTCTGTTGTTTTCCAGAGTTCGGCTGATGAAGTAACGATCAAACCCTAGACAGATCAATGGGTTCATTGTCATTGACACAGTCAGTGTCAGTGTAAACAACAGTGCTCTGATGTATTCTACAGTATAATTGATTGAATATTGCATATGCTCAATTTACTTGCTTTGTTTTATTGAATTTCAGTTTGTGGACCTTTGATCACACGATTAATGGTTAAACATTACAAAGCAACTCTTATTCTCCTGCAAACAGACAGAGCTCTGTATCACATGAAAAGAATATTTCAATGAAATATGCACACGATTTTATCATACAGGGACATCCGATGTATGCATAGTGGTCTTCTCTGTACCTTTGATGGACTGCCGCTTGGGCAGGATGGTGACTGCTCCCTCTGCCATCTCCTCCTGGTGCACAACCGGAGAGATCTTTGAGCCCCAGCTGTCTGAGCCGACCCAGATGAAATGACCTGTCTGGTTGGCCTTTTTAGCTGCATGGAGTAGCCGCCTGCAAAGGTGAAGAAACAGATGTTGCCGTGGATAAGGTCAGCATCCTGACCAGCTTCACTTTGATTTTGTTTTGCAATTCATTACAGTGGTCTGGCGGAGCCGGACTGAAACGGCTGTGTTCCCATATGTTTCTGTGCCGTCTGCCTGCGGTCGTGTAGTACTAATCTTCAAAGGAGTGTTGTGAAGCTTCCACTGAGCCTTACCTGATATCGTCTTCATTGGCAAACATTATGACAACTCTTGCGTTTGGGTTTTCTCTGAGACGTCTGATGACCTTGTCAAACTCTAATTGTTTTGGCTCCCGGGGAATCTTCACAGACTGGGAGATGCACACACCTCCTAAACAAACAGAAGTTTACAGAAGTCAGTATGATAATTTCGACAATGAGAACAGAACACACAGTAAATTAAGGCTGTGCAATTAATTGCAACGTAATCAAAATCCCCATATGGCCAACTGTATCTGAATAGCAAGAAGCCACAATTTGTTTTTCAAATGTGTGACGACACAGCATTAAAATCTTGTTCTCCAGATGTAAGACAACATATCTGTTTGGCACAGACTCCAACAAATGTCACATCATCATGAATTTTATGGTCTTTATAGTGAAAATGAAAACTGTGATGCAAAAATAATCATTCCCACTAATCCTGAATCATACAGATATCTCATTATCTGTTAAAATATTCCCATGATTTTTTCAACATATCAGGTAGCCTAACGGTGATTTAAACATCAAAATTAGTGCTCTACATATTTTTTGTTCAAATACAATTTGGTGCAAATACACATTCATGGGTGGTATGAAGAAATAGAGAGCTTTGTGGCTACTTCATCACTTTGCCAGGGACTGAAGAGAGAGACTGAAACTCAGATGATGAAAGGCTGTATTTCCCTGAAGAGAGATTGATCATCAGGAGGTAAATTGACTTCCAAAAGAAAGAAACGGCCTGGCTGGTTTTGAGAGTTTCTTCAGGTAAGACCTTGTATCTACAGTATGTGTTTTACATCAGGTTTGTCCCACTTGGAAAACCTTTTTAGTAGTATTATGGGACGGCTGCTAATCTGAGTATCTGGCCTATTATATTCCTGTCTGTCTGTTGGTGTGTTGAAAGAGAACATTTGTGCCAGATGCTGTGAATACTTTGTTTTCCTGGGATTGCACAGAGGTTATACTTTTGCCCTGAGTCTTGCATGCTGTAAGGCAGTGCTGTAAGGCAGTCCTGGTGAGTGTGATCCTTACCCACAATACAACACAACGCAGACCCTGACTGCATTCAGACTGACTTGACCATTTTGTAAAATAACACAGCCCTCTCTCTGGCCTTTGAATGGAGCCTGTCTTTCTGAGCGGCAGGGGTGCCAACGGGGGTCAACAGGAAAGAAATATTTGGATCAGATTCAACTTTTGCTGTGATGCAATGCGATCTGGAAAGGCACTGCTCTGACTCATTCCTGGTGGATCATTGGTACATTAAACAACGTGGACTGAGGCCCTATAATCTGAAAAAAACAAAAAAAAAAAACCAAAACACAAAACAAATATGATGTATTTTGTGCAGCTGAAGCATTACTTCCAGCACTTCTTTAATAGGATTTCTTGTGTGTGTGAGCTTCAGAGTGGCTCAGTGTGGCATGTTTGTCAGAGGGATTGATTTGTAGCATCCTGCAGCTCTCAGGACAGCAGGGACACCGCCAAGAAATGGCTCTGCACATCATGTGCATAGTGTATCCTATACAGATATATACTGGACCAATCACTGAACAGTTTAGAGTCAGGGGGAAGTGTAACTTTGCAAATAACTCTGCCAAAATGAGTCTGTGTTTATTTACTGTGTCTGAACTGTTCAGCCTGAAAGTTGAGGTCGGAAAAGCAGTGAGCAGAAACAACCACTATGAGTTAGACAACTGAACTTGTTTAAACAATTAACTGCAAATTAATCACATTAAACACATTCCTCTCCATCTGCTGAGTCATATATTTATGCACCACCTACACACTCAACAACCAAGAAATGCAACAGCAAAAAAGGCTTCTACCATTGTCATTTAAGGACGTGTGGATGGTTGTCCTCTGTGTGTGATTGGCAAGTTTGTGTAGTTCTACACTCTTAATTCTGTGGTCTTCCACCCTGATGCCCTGCTCAATAAGGGGGCAGCTAAATCCCGATTTAGCTGTCTAAAAAAAGTTTGGAGGTCTGAGAGTCTCCTTCTTGCACAGCTGTCCCTGAACCTCGTTAAGTTTGAGAAGGTCAGACAGAATTTCTGACCCAGTCCTCAGACATGCAAAGATTTCAATTTTGACAGAACAAAAATATGCAATAGATAACTGACAAGTTTCCATAATGTTAGTGCAATAACCAGTAAGAGTTTATGATCAAATAAATTCACATATTCTGTGCACCTGATTTATTTCCTCTGACTGTATAATCTGACAATTTAAAAAAAAAATACTTTATCCAGCATGAATTAGTAAATCTTTACAAGATTTCTTTACTCTTCAGCTCAGTCATGACACAAAAGGAAAAATAAAACAAGGATGGTGGCAAGACAGCAGGATATCCCCCTGACCAGGAAATACAAGCACATAATCTTTTAATTTGTGACCCCCACCTGTGCTGTGTCTTTTCAGTTTCTTTGTCACACAGAGAAGAAACTAGTTTTAAAAGCCCTCAATACAATAGTACAATACATTTAATTTTTGTTTATTATTACAACAGTGGAAGCCAAGCACATTTATACCAGTACTATAGCAGTATGATAAGCAGATACATTTTTAGCATGGTTGAGACCCCAACAAGATTTGGGTGGTGACTTCTTGGTGAAACCAGTAAACAGGATTTGAACATGAAAGCCTAGATTATGGATTTGTGGTTCCATCACTATCGAGTCTCATGTTGTGATGAACACTTGTTGTTTCACTGTTTCTGAAAGGTCTGTCACCTGTAGGTTGGATGAAATTCCTGCTTTTGAGCAGGAAGTGCATTGTGTGTTTGATCCTAGAAGTGATGTGTGGTTTTCCCAAAGAATCACAGCTGAACTGTCTGGATAGTTCACATCATCTTTTAGTTTATGGTAGATTGCTGCAGGGAGTGTGTGTCTTGACTGCAGTTGTGAGAGCGTTTCATCACTTCAGCCATTTGTGTGATGACCCACTTGTCCAGTTGACTCAAACAGGCTCTATTATCGACCATTTTCGATGTTTACTGAAATTGATGGTTTTAGATAAGTGAGAGGCATGCCATGCCATGCCATCACTTTGCAGTTTCTCACAGTCAGACAGAGGACTATCCTAGTGTTATCTTAAAAATGTGTTCACTAAAATTAATCGAAATAGTGGCAAGTAGCCACCGCAGCGTCAGGACAGCCACAGTCATGTAATATGTCTTTGCCTCAATAGCCATGCAGCTTTCTCTTTCCACTGTTCATTCATATTCAGATGCCTTCAAGATAAAAACAGACATACTAAATGCGAGATCATAAGAATCTCATAAAATTTTCATGTCAAGACATCAACAAGCATTCCATTTTTTGTTGTCTTTGAATTATGTGAACACTGATTCCACCACCGCTAAATTGGATTATGTCACAGTCACACAAAGAACACACACAACACTTTCATGTTCACCACATGAACAAATAAGCTAACGATTCGATTTAGACTGCAGACAGAAGATGGGTTTGTATAGAGAAGAAGATGAGAAACTGTCAAAATGAGAGCTGATTCATGTTTTTAATGGCACATCAAATTGAGGTCACTGCGTTGATCAGGTAGTAATGCAGCATCTCCCCTTCTTATAGCATGAGATCCTCACTCGACCACTGTTTGGTATGGATTTTTTTTAACTGCAGTGAGTCAGTGTACGGCATGGTCTATGTCTCTTTGATACTGAATGTATTCTTCTTCCCATTTGGTGCCCTGTGTTTAGGAGGCTTCTTTCTGCTTCCTGTATACTTTTTGCAATTTCAGCTGACAGGGGTAGCAAATAGATTAACTACATAAAAATTACGCAAGAAACCAGTCCTCTGCTACTGTACAGTGCTTAACAGCAAATATGACTTACTGTGTGTCCTCCACACAATCATTTTTGAGAGCGATTTGTCATTTTCTTTTCAACTGTAAGACATCAATATTGTGAGAAGCTGCTACTTAAAGCTGCTGCAAGTGTTATTTTCTTAATAAAATGAGTATTAAATAGCTTTGTATTCCAACAGTAGTGGTAACTGTAATAAAGTGTTTGGTCAATGATCCATAGCTATCCTCCTCCTTCTCATGCTGTAAAAGAAGACATTTTCCTGTTTCCCTGATGACTTTATCTAATCAAAACAGAGACACACATACAGAGGCAGTCCTGTCATACAGAGCAGAGAATCATTCTGTTTACCGATAACAGCAGGACAGGGTAAGTTACCAGTTTCAGCACTCCAGACTTACCAAAAGTACAAGTTGCCTACGATACAGCACTTAAAATTACCATAACCTGGATGACTGTAAACACTGTAATTTTCCAGTATCAATGTAGCATCTGTGAAAATAGCAATAACAATATGATTTTTCTTTGCATATCATCTATCTTTTATTTTGTGTAATATACATACTTGGTCTTTTCCTAAGCAGCTTCATCATTCTTTTTCCTTTGTTGTCTTTTTTCTACATTTGATTTATAACATGGAATGAAAATTGTTGATTATCATAAAGTGTACATTTACTTATCTAAGATATTGAATTATACTGTATTAATGTAAAAGAATTTCAAGTTTATGTCCTGTTTAAGGACATTATTTATGAAAACCTTACTGTGTTAATGTAATACCCAAGGGTTAGGGTTACAACCATGACATTTTATAAGATGGTTACTGTGCCATGAAGATCTCATACCGTCACTGCCGTGACTCGCAAATCCACCAAGATCACCAGCTCTGCAGTTTCCCCCAGCTCTAGGAACTGTTTTATTGATTTTCAGCTCAGTGTTTTGGTTTCACAGCCCACAGCTGAGTTTGGTATCAGTCTCATTGCTTTCACCAGCTGCTGTGGGTAGCCTTTATGACCATGATTAAAATCCAATGTACGCTACCTGCTCAGCAGCAAGCGAAAGACAGAGTTAGCAACTAGCTGGTAAACATAATGGAACATTTAGCAGCTAACTGAGCCACATAATTACCCTTTAGGAGTTGAGACATGAACTCAACTTAGAAAAATGTGGGTACTGGCCTTGCACCAGATTGAGCTCTCTCGACTACGCAACGTTAGACTGGCAATAGACTTTCTTTTTTTGCTTTAACATATCATTCTGAAGTATATAATAAGTGCACAGTGTAATGCTGCATTCAAGTGCATCTCAGATGATACCACTTCCCGAGTTGGGAAGTCATTCTTCCAACTCCTGTGTGTTCATGTGCATGTCATGTCAGGACGTTGGAGGAACAAGGACACCAAAAAGACGTTTACTGCTCGGAGCATTTATACAGCATGTTGACAGCAGTTTCCAGTATTTGAATGACAAGGATGGACTAAGAAAACAACACAATGACTACACAATACATAAGTTTGGTAAAAGTTTCTGACCATCAACCCAATGTTTACTTTCCTCCGCCATGTTTTAGCATCATATGACATCAACTCTACGACTCGTATAGCCAAATTTTCTCAGACTTTCAGAGCTGTTTTGCAAGAGGGCATTCCTGAGAATTTTCCCAGTCAGAAGAACATTTTTCCATGTAATTCTGACAGCACATGAACCCAACGTCATGTCTGTAGAAAAATCATACCAGCTGCACAGATATTGTTTACCTATAATTCTCGCTTTAACTACAAGATTTGGCGTGTCTGTCAAAATGGTATGGTAAAGAAGCAGAGTGATAGAAACTGAGGTAAAACTAAAGGGACAGCCATTCACTCCATGGTGTTTTACTGAGTAGTTTACTCTGCTATTGTTTTTGTTTTGGACAGTAGCCAGGCTGCTTTCGTTAGCCATGTTGTTAACACTGTCTTTGAGACAGCAGCACCATCACTAACATCACAGGGAAACATAGGGAGGGAGAATACAAAGTTGTTTGTCTCCTAGACTTGCGCAACACAGACTGTACACATGACTATGTCTATAATCACTAGAACTAAAATGATGACACATATGACTACACATAAATAAGCACGTTTTAACATGTCAGTTATATCTTGTATGAGATATGCAGTATACTGTATGACATCAGCTTCATGTGTTGTAATACTGTCAGCACCAAAAATACAGAATTAAGTCTTAATCCTCCACCTGAACTGACAAAAGCTTTGTACTTAACCAATTTTAGTGTCACTGCCTTCAGTCTGCCTGTATTTTACATTAGCAACATCCCATTTCCAATTACATGGCTTTCATGTGATAATTCAAAGTAAAGCATACTGTAATTTCCTACTCAAGTCAGGATTTTTAAAAACAGCAGCCAGCCTGCTAACCTTGCAGCAGATTTGTTTTTAAAAAAAAGACTCATTTTTTATTTCACTGCAAACTACAGAGTTCCTGCTCTGTGCTTCAATGTGAATATATTATATAAGGACTTCTTTGAGAAAAAAATGCAAGAAGCTGAATATTGACACCACTAAAATTGCCAATAATGTTCAGTTATTGCTGGATGAGGATGTCTGTTCACAGGCAGTTTGACTGTGTTCAGAACTGAATGGGATCAAGTTTAGATCTTATAGTGGTAACTAACGATGTATAAAAATGCACACGCTCGTTATAATAATAATGTTCTCAGCATCTTTCCTGTAGTTTCACAAATGAAATGTGAACTGCAGAAAAGTCACAAAAGTTCATGGAAGACTTTAAGTACTGAACTGACAAAGAGGAAAACCAGATCCTGAGAAACACTGTTTGATGCTGGAAAAGTAAGTGTCTGTGCCGGTTTTACCTTCCTGCTGCATTTACAATACAAAGACAAATCTTCTAGGTTTGCTGTTGGCTTGCTTTGCGTCATGAGGTTGTTTTCATGGATATGTGAGGAGATTTTAAATAATCTCTTCTCGCAAATTATTCTCTTTTCTTGCCAAGTGTATCCTGTGTAACTTAAACTGCCTTATATGCTCTGACGTGCCAGAAAAGGCTGCCCAACCAGGCCATTTGCTATTTCTGAATACATTTCCCAGACATATTTTCCAGAGCGAGCACCGTCAGCGTTGCTTGTTGTACACTTTAATCTGTTATGCTGTGTCCATGCTCAGTTCATGTTCAATTAAACCAACAAAACACAATAGTATTAGGTCTGAAAACACAATTTGTTGTTTCTCTGCTCCACTGACTTTCCTAATTGTACATCTTTCCCCTTCTTATTTTTTCACACATGTCTTTTTGTGTGTTTAGTCTATGGAGCCACTCAAGTAAATAATTAACATGTGGAATGCACCGTCTTCATCTTTGTTTTATCTTTTTGTTTAGGCTCTAGATGCTTCTGACTTTAAAGGGCTGTTTTATTTTTGTGCTTTTGGAGGGAACAAAGTTGTTTGATCTCACACTTCAGCCTGAGACATTGTGTTAAATCAAGTGAGAGCACATATACCAGTTCAATGCCAGTCATGCACTAAAAAAAATAATTACTTTAATTGTAGTCAGTGGTGTGTGGCATACACTGTAAACTGATATCTGAAAGAGAACAATTTAGGGTGCATAACAGAGGGAAAAAAGATAGTGATACTTGCAGACTATAATTTCTGGAGCAGGATAGTGAACCTTAGAAAAACAATACTTTAAAATAATGTTGGTCAGCCTATTAAGTGTGTAACCTGTTTACTCATGTTTAAAACAATATCAATATTTATTTGGCTGTCACACACACGTGGTGTCAGAGTTCATCAGCTACTTTAAAAAACACCCCCCAGTAAAATAAGCGCTAACTAAAAAAAAATCAATACTAGATTTAGTCATTTTTACTTATGCCAGGGAGGTTGTGTTTTGAGCTGGCCCTACAAAACTCAACATATTTCAAAGAAACTTGGTAAAAACTTTAACCATGCACCAGGGGACGATTATTCTTTGGTGATGGTCCAGGCACAGAACAGACTGTTTAACATTGCGAGAGGGGCCTTTTTTTTAATGTTCTCACTACTTTCTCGTGAACTACTGCACTTACTTCAGTGGGAAAAAAATGGCAACTGAAGTGTTTTGTGAAGCTTATTTTCTAACCACAATCTACTTCACAGATATTTTGAAACTGGAGCAATCAATATTTTTATGTTGAGTTTTAGCATCCTTCAGCTTTTAGCTCTGATTTTATAGCTTGTGGATTCACCGTTTTGGTTAACAACCTAGTTTTAAGTGACAGCAGGGAATCACCGCACGACTAATCAACATATAATCCCAAAAGCTGCCATTTTTGATAAGGGTCAAATTTATGAATTTGATGAAGCTTTGTAGAGCTGCAGAGATATACTGGTATACAAATCTTGTTATCCACATCTATTGAGATGATGTATTTTTGTGTGATATAGACAAAAGTCTCAGCATCAAGATTTAAATAAATATTTTGCAGTGAAAATGAAAATTGTGATCCAAAAATGATAATTCTTATGTTTTGTAAAACATATTACAGTCACAATAGCTGTTACAATAATCAAAATACGATTTTTCACCATATCCTGCAACCCCGATTTCCTGCAAAAAATGCTCTACAACTGACTGGAGCAAACAATGGCAGTAAACATAATGAGAGCTAATGTTTCAAACTCTACATATTAGCTGTCTTGTTTGCAACATTTCCCACTGAGCTGCAGAAAGTAATGATCTAATGCTGCTATAAAGGTGGACAACTGAAGATGTTTTTTATTTTTTTTCTGCAGTCTTACATGAGGTCAAAACATACATGCTCTTGTCCGTTGTTTTCAGCTTAATTGTAGACTTCAAGTCCTCTAACCTCAGCAGGCTAGCGGGCAATATTGGCTATACCGCTCATTGCGGTGTTGTATTTAATTGTCTTTTTATGGTAAGGTGTTTGTTTAGAGGACAAAATAACAATTCAACAAAGCAATACTCAGTTTCACTCCTTGAAGATTACTATAGAATTTAATCAAAACTTTTCTGTCAGAGTTCTAACAAAAGACATTTTGTGTTCATAGACAATTAACTATTGTGTCATCTGTCGACTTTCTGTGATCAAAAACATTTGTTGTTTTTTTGAATATGAAAAATGAATCAACTGGGTCATCACAAGGTTAGGACAGATGGCAAGCACGAAAATACAGCTGTGCTACTTTGAGCTATTATCCGTTTTCGTTATCTTCAGAAGGTTTTTTTTGGTTGTTTTCTTTTACAGGCCAATGTCCCAATATCTACAATTCAACATTTTTGTGAACTGCAGCTGAGATGAGACATGGAAATTTAATATTTCCTGGAATTGTTGATTTGCTGAAGCACAAATTACGGAGGACAACAGGCTTCAGGCCTTTTCACATGTCAGTGTAAAAAACTGTTGAAGGCTGACAGCATAATGGGCGTTTTTCAATGTGGTGTTTTGTCTGTTGCTGAATGGCTTCTCACCAATTTTTAATTAGAGACTAGTTTACTTTTCTGTAAAAAAAAAAAAAAAGAAAAAAAAAAAAAAAAGCATGCACGCAGTTTCTGAATTGAATTCACCAGCCAATGTTAGTACATAAAAGTGACATAAAAAAGAGTAACAGCAACAGCTCCACGTTGAAACCCTAAATTTTACAAAATCAACACAATCCAAAGAGAACAGAAATTTGGCATCCCAAAATTGTTGTGAACTAAAATGACCCAAGTTTTAGCATGCTTCAGATCAGGTCATGTGGGTTGAGTCAGAACCTGTCATGATTTAAAATTTGACCTTTAGTTAGTATTGCCTCCATCAGGCTAATCACTGTAATGTTTTGAAACATCAGGACACAGTGCCGTAATGAATCACCCTTCAAAGTTCAAGCGACATTAATGGAGGTGGTGTTTGTCATATCACATTTAAGTTGTAAAAAAATGGGGACAGAGATCCTCTGTCAGGCCAGCCGATCTCCTCCTCTGATATATTGCCAGAGATATCTCATTATCAGATGGATTGACACAAGCTCTTCAACCACAATCGCTCTTCAAAGAGCAAGACTAAGGAAAACTACATGGCTTCATATGGTCCCATTTTATTTTTCACCCTTTCTCTAAAGCAAGGGCAGCGGTTTCAATCAAACCAATTGACTTCTGCCTGACCCCTTTCCTATGACTACAGTCCAGAAGTGCCTTAGGCAGAGCTGAATCCGCACACTAAACCCTAAGAATAGGAGTGCTTTAGACTGTGGCCTACCTAATTGACTCTGTAATAGTGTCATAGTTCAGTGCCACCAAATTGACTGAATTTTCAAGCATGCTTTGGCAACCCTGATACCCTAAAAAATGACGAAAAGGCCTGCCAGTGCAACTCCAAGTTTATCGCCTTAAATATCAAGGGAAAACACGGAGCAACAAAACAGCAGCGATGTAACAATCAATTTTACCCTCTGCTTTAGAATTGATCACTCCAACCCAATTACATTCACATGTTTAAGGTCCCATATCATGAAAAACACGCTTGCTCTGGTCTCTACATATATAAGCTGGTCCTCCCTAAGCCTGCCAACTCCCAGAATGAGGAAAACAAGTACTTCCTGCATGATCTCTACAGCCCCCCTCCCACTAGTAAAACGGCACTCCTACAGGCTGTTCCGATTCAGCTCCTTTCGTTACGTAACAAAAGGAGTCATCTTCATAGGCCGACATTGCAAATTGCTCTGTTGTTGGTTGTAAAAATCAACATAAGTTCCTATATTCTGTCCAAGCTACAGAACAACAGAAGACACGGTAGTTGTGTTTTATTTTTTAACAACAACGTGCCGGCTGCAGTTCGTGTAAGTTTGTGTGTATGTGCTAACCACTTCACATCAGACTACTTCAGTAACGAGGATCAGTACAAAGCTGGCTTTGACCTCAACACTGACCTTCGTAAAAGGATCAGTCCCAACCATACCAGACCCAGCAACTGCACCTGAGCCACAGATAAGTGTTGCCGCGGGTTGACTGTATTTACAGTTGCCAACGAGTATGGTGAAGTCAGCTGTTAACTGGCTAACTAAACACCTACGCGAGGGTTACAATAACAATAACATTAATGTATGCTAATGCTATGAAAAACAGTGTAATATGGGACCTTTAAAGAATTGAAGCATCTTTCATTCTTCCAGTTTTCTGCCTGGCACTTAGTGGTGAACAGACAACGTTGTCGAACAATATTATTAAGTATTACACACCTAAAAAAGACAGATATGTAATTCAGGAGTTGGTAGAGAGCAAAAGCCAGCTGAAAGTGAAAAAATACTGTACTTAGATTTGCCAGGAAGCCAGAAATTCGACTCAACATTGACAATGTTGGTTCATTTCTGCTGAACCTCACCAAGTCTGTTTTGATTCTTCAACAACATAATTAATGTTGCCCTAGGACAGTCATTGCATCTGGCCAAACACATTGTTTGTTTTTTTCATGTCATAGCTTGGGACTTGGAAAACAAAATGAAAAACATGTGTGTGGGAGAAGTTATCCTTTCTTGTAGGTAGTTAACATTGTAAAAGGATGTAGCCAAACAATCATTTTTTTCTTTAACTAACCTGTCCTGCACAGACAGATGGCTATATATGCCGGTGCTGTCTACTTTTTATACCACATAATAACATGTAAATACTTCACCTTTTCCTGTTATGTTTTCGTTACATTGCCTTTAAAGGCCTTTAGTCTTAAGATAATAAATCAACTTGACATGGGACCCAAATCTGTGTGTACTGAGTGCTTGAAATATTCAACCATGAGTTGATCCCTAAGCGTCGCTTTTTGACCATTAGCAATGATATTCCTGGACACCAGCAATGCAATTTCAGATAAACCAAATAAAAGTAATAATAACACATTAGCTCTACATGCTTTATATGGCCAAAATCAAGGATAACAACAGATGTGTAACTTGTTGCTGAAGTGGTAATGAACATGTTTTGGTTCTCATTAAGTGTAAGTAAGTTTTAATTCCTCAAACTAAGAGCTTGAGACACTTCGGACTGGGATATTACTGTTAGTTAATTTTGGGCAGGCTGTACCTCTTCCAGCAAGTTTTTTTCACACCTCCGACCTGTCCTGTGTGAAAAAGGACTGCTGCTTATTTTCAAAAGGTGTTAATTAAAAAGAAGAAAAAAGAATCCAGGCGCCATATGGAGGAGGCTCCCTGACAGCAGGCTCCTACTGTTTTGGAATTTCACTTTGCTGCTCTTCTTTGTGTTTCTGTGGAGATGAGGTCATCTGCAGTGGCAGGATGACAATGATTAGGTAATAGGCCTTCACAGGCTGCTGGTGCTTTATAAATTTGTTCTGTTGGATCACACAAGGTTCACTCACAATTTGGCCACAATGGTTTGCTTTTTTCCTTCTAGTAAAATTGTGAAATTAAATGTCTCATTTCTGAAGAGAAAAGTAATTTGTCAGTTTATTGAAAAGTACTTCTCTCTGAGTGAACTCAGAGGGAATATTTGCTGCGATTTTTTTTTTTTTTTTTTGCTTAATATTTTATTTGTGCTATTGTGAGAGATACTGTGAGTGGGAGGGAAACAGACCTGCAATAGCACAGAAAACCTCTTATGAGAAAATACTAAGCCTCAAGAAATGATACACAGCTGCTTGGGAGTATTTTTGCACCATAATTGACGTGCCACGAGCATAATTTCCCATCATTAGAGGGACCTGTTGCCTTGGAGCACAGGAGCTTCCAAGGAGGAAAAATCCAAGCCCTTAAGCTGCCAGGCCTGAGAGATAACAGAGCTGCACTATCACAACTGCAGAGATATGGACAAAATATGCAGACCACAAACAAGCCCATTTTGCCCATTCATTACGCCGGGTTGCAGAAATCATATCAAGTATTCTGTAATACATAATAAATGCAGACCTGGAGGAACATTTTCATAAAGCTCTGCAAAGTAGTACAAAATAAGTGCAACCTCAAGACTGTTGCTTAAAGTGGCAAAATGGCTGAATAATGCACCGGATCCATTTCCTCAAAAAACGGATCCTGACTCTCTTTGCCTTCTTGTCCTTGAGCTGAATTCTGTGATTGTGCCTGTCCTGAAGAAAACCTCTGCAGGAGATGAACGACCTCTGTCCATTTGTCATCATCCCCTCCTCACCAATTAAATGCCGACAAAACACTGCAGAGGCAGCAGCTGCTTGACTGCTAATTGACTGATTGATTTGCCTGTTTTTCTATCACCCTATAAGATGTTTTTATGATGCAACCCAACAGTAGTTCATTTGATTTATAGAACGCAGCTTTTTAGCGGGTGCACTGATGTGGGAAGGTGATCTAAACACCATTTGTGAATTCATACGGTACAGGCCGAGGAAACAAAGCACGAAAAATTCAAGTGTTTTGTTTTGCTAATTTGTTGTTGGAGTCCCTGCAGAATAGACTGAAATGTGGACAGAAATAATCCAAAACTGGGTACATTTTCAATATGTTTATAAATATCCCAAATCTGAAGCTACAAAAGACAGACTACCCAGTGTGGGAGTTGTTTAAAAAGATTTTGTCTGGTTCATGTTTTGAGAGACGTGTCCAGCCCTTAGGATGTGCTATTGTTTAGGTACTTTCCATTCATCTGGGATCAACGTTCACCCCACCCTTCAGGATAACTGGTGTTCATGAAAGACATTTATCATTGGAGAGCTTCTTGGTTAGGGTTTTGTGGAAGACTCTTCTCAGTTTTGACACAAGTTTGATATCATGTGGAGCATAAAAGAGCTTTGTTGTACAGTTTTCCCTCTGAGGCAAAAAGGGAAAACAGATGTTCTCTCAAACAACATTTTTCTACTGAATTATGGTTTGACTAGGATGGTTTTCTAAAATTACTGGGACTGAAACTGTCTATTTTTAGATTTGGGTTAGATTAGGGACCCCTTTGATCAATATCTTGTACCAGTATTTAGCATTTGTCAATTTGATTATCTTCGCCGAAGTTCACATTTCACGTTTCTTACGTTTGTCAGGGCTGTAAAAATCGTGGGAATTAGAGTATTTCCATTTAATCAACACTGATTACAGAGGACAGGAAATAAAAACCCATAACATTATAAAACCATTGAAATAGATTAGATTAGAAATACATTTTGGCAAGTATATTTCTGTGTGGGAAGTTACACACAAAATACCAATCTGATATCATAGCAAGCAGAAACAT
Organism: Acanthopagrus latus; assembly: GCF_904848185.1. Classification (NCBI taxonomy): domain Eukaryota; kingdom Metazoa; phylum Chordata; class Actinopteri; order Spariformes; family Sparidae; genus Acanthopagrus; species Acanthopagrus latus. The sequence goes on along the minus strand of NC_051044.1, from coordinate 8,263,123 downwards.
TAACAAACAAACAAACAGGAAGGCGAAAAAAAATAGAAACACTTCACAATACAGTCATATACCACAGCTGACAATAGCCTGTGAATGTCAGGAAAAGTAAAATAAGCTATAAACAATTTTTAAATAGATTAATTTGTTTTTCACTGCATGGCTGAGGCTCTAAAAACTCTCAGCCGAGTTTTCATGACTCATTATCACTCTACAAACAAAAACAACTCTAATATTTCAAGATTCATTCTAATTAACTCTTCTTAATACTGAATTGGACTTGCTGAAAACCTGATCCACCCTCCACCTCATTTGTACAGTATGTTTGGATTTCAGCAGTCACAATGCCTGTTTGCCTTGAAAAAGCTGTTAAATGTGCCAGCAGGAAAACCAGCAGGGCAGACGGTAGCAGCCCATTTCAGCACAGAATACCCACAAACCATTTTGGCAGATCCTTCACTCCAGCATGAACAGAGCTTAACAGTGAGAATGCCAGCAGCGGACAGGGACCTGACGCATAAAGCGAGTTCATCATGTGGTAGCCGGGCTTTCTATGAATTTTTTGGGGAGGGTTTCCTGGTCTAGAAGTACTGGCTGTTAAGGCGCTCTGTGGGACACATTCAGGCCAAACCTGATAACTCTACAAAAGCCTAACTGGGTGATTTTTCAGCCATGCCACCAGCACAGCTCTTGGCAAGGCAATATTGGTCAGTTGGTCCTCCAAACTGTCTCAATAGCTACTGAAGGACTGCCATGGAATTTGGTGCAGACATTCATTTTCTACAGAGGAGGAATCGTGATTACTTTCATGGTCTGTATTAACTTTGGTGAAACATGAACTCGTGGTCTAGTGCCACCATCATTCAAAATGTAAATCTTACCAGTGCTTCGATGACAGTAACTTACTCATCGGCCTCAGATGTTCTTTTGTTTAGTGCTAACTATCAAATGCTAACACATTAAACTATGATAGTAAACATGATATCCATGAGTTTCAAATGTAGTCCTACACCTGCCATGTTGAGGACCCACAGGTGTTTCAAACTAATTAATTAGTTCTACGCCAATCAGAAACACAACTCAAATTGAAACACCTGCGTTGGTCCCCAACATGGCAGGTACAGGACTACATTTGAAACTCATGAATACTGTGTCCTCAAAATCCTGGATCCCTCAGGTCCTCAGAATTACTGTTGTACATATTATTGTAGTCCAACATAATATAACCAAAGAAAGGTCTACAAAAATGTTATTTTCACAACTTTGATGACAGTCTACCAATCATGTGAGCTGGCTCTGTTTCATATAACTGTGACGCACCTACGGAAAATGGTAAAGGTTACTGAAACATAATGGTCAGTTTTCTGTATAATTATCCCTAGTGGACGGACAATCTTGCAAGCCACGGTGCATTGTTTTGTTACTTATCCAGCAAGAGACTTCAGATCCACAGATAGAGGCTAGATAGATGAGGCTAACTTATAAAACATTAGCCATGCAACAGCTACTGACTTGTTTATACACACTACAGCATAGGCTGCAGTACATGTAATTATAGGTCCAGTTTAATATACAAAATTATATTATTCAATATATAGGAGAGGCTCCTTACTGATCTCTCTATGGGCTAACAAGTCCTTAGCCTTAAAAACGTTCACAACCCTGCTCTAAACATTAGCACATTAGCACATTTCCACTGAGCGCATGTTAGCCTGCTGAAGTTAGCGTGCGGCTCCAAGCAAGGCAGTGCCTAAAAGCAGTCCCAGAGATCTACTGAGTCCCGTGTATTTCTTTTAAGATGATTTTTTTTTTTTCTCTCACATTTTTGCCTTTAATTGATATATGATTGTAGAGAAGCAGCTTGGAACCTTACTGTGGATTGTTTGTGTATCTAGGATGCACCTTAACCATTACTGGCTGTTCAAACTAAATATGAATAAATCATTGAGGTGGGGTGCCTGCCATGCATCTTGTGTGAGTTAAAAATGTTTCAACTGGAGTAAAGGAATTGGCACTCATCACAGCACTTTGTGAGTCTGCTTGATAAAGTTGCTGGAGGACAAAGAGAGACCGAAAGGTACAAACAGAAATAAGTAGAGTCCCTGCTGAGTTCTGAGTTTCGTCAGAGGCTTAGTTAAAAAACAAACACACAAAATCCCACATATGGGTGGTGCGTCTGTCACAGCTAACACATGTGCAGCTGAAACACTTGCTGTTTGGAGTGAATAAAAACGTCCAGAGGTCATATTTTTCAGAATTGCCCCATACTGTCTGAGTGCACCATGTTCTCTCTGTGGCAGCCCCCCTAGTAAGAATACTGGTTAAAATAATCTGTGGGTGGTTTTTTTTTGGATGCTTTCAAGTGGTTCTGTTCAAATCTTTTTGTGTGCATCTTTGTGCTTGCATGAATTTGACTTTCACTGATGATAAAGATTGACTCATTAACATTCCCTAAATGTCCCCACAAAGTCTAAGTTCGCCCCCAGACAAAACAATTTTCTTTTCTTTTAGAAAAAGATTTCTCAATTACTGGTAGTCTAAGAACAGTCTCTAATGAAAAGTCCTTTTCATGTTAAATTGTCTTTGGAAAATAGCAATCCTACATGCTGATCTTAATACTGCACTTAAGAGACAACAGCATTAAACAAAGAAGTATGTGTTGCCTTTCACAAAAACAATCCCTGAAAGAGGATTGTGTGCAGAAAGGAAAAATATTTCACACACCCTGCGAACACCCTGATGTTGTTAAGTGCTCGGCTGCACCAAACCAATTTTGCATCAAAGAAGCAAGATGAAAAGAATTCAAAGCGACAGTGATATAATTTTCCCAGAAATCACATGCAGCAACATTTTCTCTGCAAATGCAGCATTCTTGTTTTGCCACAATTCAAAAAACAGGTTTTTTTCTGCTTGCAAAATGTCAATAGATATCACAGTGCTGAACAAAAATGTTCTTAATCACTTTTCAAGCCTGACCTTTGCCTCATAATAAAAAAAATACATTTTTAAAATGTTTGTATTAGTCATGTGCTGATGTCCCTTTCAGTTATGAATTACCTGCAAAACCTGTTTGATTATTTTAAATGACTTTTTTTATGCCTTCTTAGAATTGATAACAGCATTTTAAAGTGTGTGTGCATACATGGCCTTTCAATGATAATCAGAATTTCACAGAGCCTTAATATGCAAGTCAGTGTGTGCTTTTTTTTCGTCTTTCTGTATGAAGGTTTTTTTATGGTGATGATGAGAATTTCGATTATGAAAGCTGGTATAAAATTACTCATATGCCTCATGTAGCGGCATACAATGTATTTGACAAACATACAGATATGTATCAGCAATAGCTGCCCTGAACAGCAGGCCCCACTGATCTGTCTGTCTGCTATTGTGCTGTCATATAAGTTGTCATTGTTATGTATGTCACTTATTGTTGGTGTGTATGTAATGTCCGTTGTCGTCTGAGATGTGTAATGTATTGTCACTGAAGTCAAATCTCCCTACGGGACAAATGCAATCAAAATCAAAATCATGTGAAAATAAGATGCTGTAGACTTTAGTTCAGGCATTGTTGTAGTACTTTGGTTATGCTGGATTGTATATTTGTAGGCAGTGTGGATTGGTTTCAGACGTGTTGAGGGTGGGGGAAGATAAATCAGGCATTTTCAGAAAAGACAGTCGCAATCAAAAGTTAAGAAAATGTTTATCATCGCAGACTTCAGTTCCAGTGATTTCTACAGCTCTCATTTTTCTTTGATGGAAGGAGTTGAATACATACTACTTCACTATGTCACAAAAAACATTCAAGAAGTTCTGTTCAGTGATTAATTATTAAATAAAATTGTGTATATTAATATTTAGGTCTTTGGAAAATGTGACCAAATCCACTGGCTCACTATCCTCGGGGTGGGCCCTTTTTTTCAGTTTTTTTTTTTTTTTTTAAATAACTCAAAATAATGGCTGTATTTCCAGTTAAAAAATGCGCATCTCTCTGCCCTCCATTGTTGTTTGTGTCGCTGATACACATGAGTTGTCCTCATGCTGAAAACATGACTTGTCACATACATGACATCACTCCCCGAGACACAAGAAGAAAGCAAAAATATATATTTTCACTAAAGAAAATGACAAAATAACAAACTTTAATCTGATCACTGGTTTGGAAATGTTAACGCGTTAGATTACTCGTTACTGAAAAAAGTGGTGAGATTAGAGTAACACATTCCTGGCATCACTGTTTGTGTAGGTTGAGTGCAACATAGAGCTTGAAGCTTGAAGATGTAAAGAAAGAAATAAAAACAGGAGAATTAACTTTGAGCAAGTTTGGAGTAAAGTTGGAGGTATGGAACCATTTGAAACAAGATGTGGGCAGTGACAACACGTGTCGGTTTTGTCAGGGTGCATTAAGTACGGTGCTTGTTGCATTATTCATTAAGATAATTCTAAATAGATTTCTGTAGTTCAAACAACTCAGAACTGTAGTTGAGAACGTCAGTTATAACAGCCAAGGTATTAAAAAATTGTCGGGTTCAAATCGGGCTCGGGCTCAGACAAAATGTGCACGGGCTCGGGTCAGGCTTGATTTTTTTGGGCCCGATCTAAGCTCTAAATTGCAGAAGCACTGAAATGGCCAACACTCCCATGAGAGCACACATTTTTATACATGCATATATTTTCACTAGTCCAGCCTTCAGGGCTCTGGCTTCAGTGCCCAGCTAAGGCTAATGCTGACAGTAGTTACAAAGTCAAATCAGCCCCCCACAGCCAGCCTCTCCCAGCTTAAATGAGTCTTAAACTGGGAAACTTTCTGTTACAAGTGAAATTATTTCACCTCCAGGCTACCACTGTACCCCAGATAATTAATTTAATTATTTTCTAATGCACACTGGCACATTAACTACCGCCAACAGTGAGAAACGTCTCACCCGTTCCTTACAGACACAATCCCACTCATTCCATATGGCATAAACAATATGAGCAAAGTCAGATAATGATGAGACTTTAATTTGCCTGTGGCCTCAGGGATTGCTACTGGAAGATTTGTATGTTCTCCTGAAGACATGGCATATCAACCACTCAGCCAGACCAGTTTATTTTCATGTGCTAATTTGTGTTTCGTATGCATAATGTAGCTAATATTATGACTGGAGGCAAGCTGTGGATGAGTGTTGTGTTTAACGATAACTTGGATTAGCTAATGTGCAAAATAGATGCCGCTTTGTTTAAAAGGTGGGTTTAAACATGTGCGGTCTCTTCTGAAATATTAATAAAACGGGCTGTCTAACATATGAAGACAGCATTACTGTCTGGACATAATATGTTATCGCAATATGGCACAATTTTTTGTTGAACTCCCCCCCAAAAAATCTCTTTTGATTCATTTGCAAATGCTCTGTATGATTCCTGTAGATGGAGATTTATGGGCAGAACCCCAGCTTTACAGTATGAAACAAGAGTGGGAAGGAAAAAAAGGAAGTCTCATTTGCATGCACAGACAGTTATTCCACTTCCACAATCAAACACATGAAGATCTGACTATTCGATGCCTGCTTTATCTTTCAAGCCTTGTCAAGGATTCTGTGGAGAATTCACAGCAGAGTGCACACATTGTTCATTTCCCAGTTCTACAATAAAGGAGCACTTGATGGAGGAATACGGGCCAAATATAAAATGAATAACGCACAACTCCATGACATCTTTGTCCTGTGGCAAATTACTTTAAAGACAGGAGATTCTCATACCTTTAAATATACATAAAGCACAGAACAGCTTCATAATCATGTTATATGATGTTTTTAATTAAAGCATTTGTCTTGTATGACTTGTCAGATGAACAAAGTGACAGTTAAATGCAGTTACCACCATATAGTACATTCAAATATGAATACCCTTTAGACAGAGACTTTCAGATGCCTTCATTACTATTTTGCTGCAGTTAGTCTCAGACAAGGTGATACACATTTACTTCAGCTTTTTACTGCAGCATAAAGAAAAGACAAGGTTGAGGCTTTTCATAGAAATATGACTGAGTTGAAAAATATTTTAAAAAATAAAAATAATAAAAGTACAAAGCATATTAATTCCTCCATCCAAAACAAAAGCTTACCTAAAGTTATGATAGACACATTTGCCAAAGTTGCAGATCTACATAATTCACATGAATGACCTGGTTGACAATAATACTATCAATGGCTATAATATGGTAGGACAGAAAATAATTGATGATATTTCAAAGGGTTGCCCCCAAATATTACTTCCTGGCTGGAAATGGTCGCAATCTTGAAAAAAGAATGGTAGCCATCTTTTTGTGTGTGGCTGATGGATGAACAGTGCCCAAGAATACCTGCCACTTTTGGTACTTCCTTCCACTTGTGAAAGAGGCATTATCAAAAGTCTGTGGGTGTTAAGCTCTCAGTAGTTTTGTAGCTTTAAACAGAATCTATCTCGTGTCTCTCCAGTGTCCCTGTTGGTACATTCAGATATATGCTTCATTTTACAATTTCGTCATGTTCGCCTTCAGCTGTTGCAGGAGTCTTATTAAGTTACTGCTGGCAAAACCCAACACTTTCTGATTTTGCTGTTTCATAATAAAAGCTTAATAACTAAACTAAATAACAGAGGACACTTATATTATGAAGAATTCATAGGAAATTAAGTGTTTTATCTCTGAATAAACTGAGCTTTGTTCGGGTAGTTCTTAGTTCACACTTCAGGATGGAAGAGCATTTACAGTTGCTCCATGGACCACTACTTAAGACAAGCGCATCATCAGTTAAGGGCCCAATTTGTAAGGAGGTTGATTTTTGAGTCTCATTCAGAACTCGTTAAATACTGATGCTTCGGGGATGCTGACCGACCCGACCTACAATCCCAAAGTGTCACTATTGGACAAGTTGGGAATGACGCTCAATAATCAACTCTCTTACAAATTGAAGACACAACTTCAAGCGGATACTCTGTTGTAATGAAAATGCAAATCCCTGTTGCACTGAACTAACTTGCTAAGTCAAACTGTAACAAGCCAAACTAGCACATGTATGAAAAAGCCCCAGGGGATCACCCCTAGATCTTTGCAGCAGCACTGCTCATTGCAGTCTGCTTCGGAGCTCTGGGCCCAAATATGGTAATATTGGCTGCGGTAGCCTGGCCTGTAGAGCAGACCTTGTCAAGCAGGACTACAATTTCAAATCCGCGGGTTAGCACAGTGGGAACTGTATGAAGGCAGGCTAATCCCATGGACATTGTGCTGTACCCCAAGGCCACATCGCTGTCTAATCTTTGTAGAGACTGAAGAGCAGAGACCCATGCAGAAGATGAACCAGGATAAGCTTGCACGGTCAGCAAAATTCATCAGCTGACATCTTCATGGATCATAAGAGGTGATAATCCCACCATCATTCTTTTGTCTTGGAAACCGAACAACATTCAGTTAAAGGTTCATGTCATTGCTTTTGGTTGATAGCTTGGGGATCGAATTACACTGGGTCCAAATACATTTTTAATCATATATCATCTTCCATATTAATCATTAATCCTCAATATTTTTTTCTGTGAGCTCTGACACAGCAGACCTTCATATCTTTTTTGTTCATCTATCACCCAGAGTTCAACAGTTTTATTTGACAGCAGGAAAAATGGATTTGTTCATTTGCTTTACACCACCATGATATTTGACTTGAATAGAACCTATTCTTCAGCAGAATAGCTGCCACATACTGTAGAAACAATTCAACCAGCATGAAAAGCACCTATTCTTTTTTTTCCTCTGCTGTCTGACATGGCAGATCACATGTTCTGTAGTCTCTAAATGGGAAGGCTTTTTACCAATGTGAAATTTCCTGTCTACCACAATAATAAGCAGAAACTGCTGTCGGAAATGCAGCAACTGTGGTCGGAAACGCTCTTTGCCTTCTGGCTGTTTCCTGCGTGACTGATGCTGCTGTCACCTGTCGTGAAAAGGTGAACATACCTTTGGAATTTCATGAAAACTCAATTGAGTCGCTGCGACGAGCAGAGAGACAGAAAGTGAATTAAACCAAGCCTTGCAGAGTCACTTCTGCTAGCCTTTAGACTATGACCCACACTGAATCATTTGTATATCCTGGCAGCCTGGCCACATAATTGATGCCATTCATTACATGATTGAGGTGGGTGTTTCTGTGAGGTGAGTGGAGGCAGCCAGACCATTGCTGAGAGCAACTTAGACTGTGATGATTGATAGGAGGCGACCTGCATAAACACTGGAGTGTTGGTTCCCTAAATGCAAGTGAGTGTTACTCTCATTGACGGCTTGAGGCGAAGCCATTAATAAACCCTGCAAATGATGATAGCTGTTGTATTGATTCTGGTTTGCACCCTTTATTCCGACGGCCCCTCTTACTCCAATACCTTGCCTCAGTAAACACAGGCATCGAAATTGTTGACCCGGCCTGTCTCTGCCATTGATCACAGTGTTGATGTTGAGACACCACATTCTCTTTGTTTGCATGGTAGCTTAATCCATTCACAAAGCTTGCTGATGGTACAAAACGGATCAATGGGAGAGGAAAAATGGAAGTATGAGATTAAAAATTATAGATTTATCCCTGAAAAATGTGGTAACATCCCACCCCGCTCCTTTGCAACTGATTGACCTGGATTCTACAAGAAACCAGGAAATGTATGTTAACGTTCAAAACAAATCCCTGCAGGGAAATGGTGCAGTCTGCCGTGTGATCGCAATATAGTGCACGTTTGTTTGCTAATACAAACAGTAAAGTATGAACTGTTCATTTTGATCAGATCTTCAGCAGACTGACAAAACAACAGATGCGTAATGAAATCCCAAAGTTGTAGCAGCTCGCTCACAACTGGCTGATCAAACAACTGTTTCTCTGCATTCTGTGAAAAATTCCTTTCTTTTTCAAACCCTCAAATCCGATCCCACTTTGTCTCACCCACACACCGCCCCCCTTTCAGCTGACTGTTAAGAGTCTTGTCATTTGTAATAGAAATGACACGCCCTGAGTCAAAGTGACATTATGTCAAAAATGTATCCTGTGATTCCTGCCAGGCTATATTGCTCTTGCTCTATTCTTCATTCAGAATCAAATTAGAAACAGCCTTGCAGGGCCCCCATAACTTGAAAAAGCTTCCAGTGTAATGTCTTCAATAACACTTGAAATCCTGAATGCTGGCTGATGCCTTTCACCCACTTTTCACTGTGAAAGTTGCTAACTTCAGTACCTCTGGTGAATTTGAAATCTGCCAGAGAAAATGGAGGATTATCTCCAACTTTTAAATGGCTTCAAAAAAAAAGGCTGTTTGTTTTCCTCCCATCCACTGAAATGCCTGCCTCTTCTTATACTTCAACAAAGAAATGACTGTTACGGCATTTCCTCCGCCTCCTGCTGTTCGTCTTGGAGACTGATGGGCAGTGTCACCTTTCTATGAAGCTGTGAAATGTATTTTTTTCTCCTTTTTTAAATCAAGGTTAGGTTTCATTTTACAGGTGGATAAGGAAAGCCAAAAAGGGAAAATGCATCGCTGGTCAGAAATTCAAACCACCGGACTTGGTTTAAAAAACACATTAATCAGCATATTGTGTAACATACATCCCAGTGGTGTAAGCTTATCCACAAAAAAGATATTTTTTAACTGAATGCTTTGAGGAAAATCCCTACCCACAATACACTGATGCATGGCAGAACACTTTATATTTGAAGCTGTAGTTGCAAAAGCTAATGCTTTCAGTCAGGAATAACAATAATTCCTCCAACATCCCCTTCAATCAATACTGGATGTTTAGCCAAGCCTAGACATTTTCCTGATTTCATCAGGGCTAATGGGACAATTGGAATCCTATTTGTGTCTCACTGTGCAGCCTATTACCATATGGAAATCTTGTTCAAAATAGAGCTCCATTTTTTTTTCTTTTTTGCTAAATCAAATTCAGTTTCCACCATCAAGGTTATTTCAGTATACTGTGTATGGTGATTGCTTGTCCTCGATAGTCAGTGGTTGGTTCAGGCCAATGTTTGCATCTCACATGAGGCACCAAAGCCCCTGTTCCCCCCTCCTCATGACAGTGGTCTCCCTGCCTCTCTAACACAAGGGTGCCTTTTCCAGTCGCTTCAAAATTGATCCTTCAAGGTCCTTGTGCTGGGAGGAAATTCCATTTATCCCCCATTAGAGGAAGCAAACGGTTTTAAGAAATTGTTGGGACGGGGCCGATGGTGAACACCTTGGAGTAATAAAGTTATTATGGAAACGATGCAAAAGGTTGGTTTTCTTTGTTACGAGAGACCAGGACTCACTTCAGAGTCTTTCAACAGATGTGTGAATAATCTGCTTGGGATATTAATACTCTTGTCATGGTCTTTAAACTTTAAATGCAGATACAGGGACAGATTATTCATATGTGAATGGTAATTCACTGAGGTGTTGAGTTTGGCTCCTCTTGAATCATAGAATCAAATAATGACTTCGAAGAGGTTATGAAAAATGTCCAGATATATAATTGGTGCAGAGGAATTGTGGTTCCCATTGGTTTTTGAATTCTGATCTGTTTCTAGCCAGTTTCATTTAATGGCTGGCTGCTGCTCTTTTAAAGGTCATTTCTGACTCAAAAGAATAAAGTTGTGCTCCTCTATTTTGAGGTGAAGCTGCGGTGTGAGTGGAAACAAGGGTTCTCCTTTATAGTCAGTGCCTTGGTGTTAAATCTAGAGACTGTGATGGACAAAGTAAATAATGATAGTTGTTTGCCTTAAATCCTCAGAGCCTTGTCACTGCCGTTAAGTGTTCAAACACTCTTGTCAATTCAGAAAACGTGTGAGCACATATACATGTTAGCTAGTGAGCCATCTACCTGGCAAATGGGAAACATAGTGAGGTAACCTGCTTGCAAGAAATCTAATTAATTCACAATTACAACATCCCTCAGGCACAAGCTCTACCTTAATGAAAAGAGAGAACAAATGAGACTTTGACCTGGCTGTTAGGATTAAACATACTTTGTGATGTGTAGGACTGTTTGCTCAGTTTAAATTGAGGAGTGGAATAGCTAGGAAAGGTACAGTAAGCAACTTTGCTTGTTAACAAGTTAGCCTACTCATTCAAAAGTATCATTGGCCACAGTGTCAGAGAAGTTTCAGAGATCCTGGATTGATCTCTTAAAGAAGAGGGTTTACTAATAGGTGATTAAATGAACTGATCATTGTCAGGGAGCTTCTGTAGCTTTTTTTGGAGAAGATTGTATACTCGGGAAAGATTTGACAAACTGAAATTTGAATTTTTGGTTGAATTCTGAAATATTCATTTTTTGGTGGATATAATTTAATTTGGACTTGCCTAACCCTGACATTCAAAAAGCCACCAAAATAAAGTCAAGCTGAAATACCCTTATCTTTCTAAAGAATTGGCAATTATCAGGGCATAAAATCTTTTCAAATCCAGATGTGATTTTTGGTATTAGATATAATCAATTATCACAATATTTGTAGTTAGTTGCGATATTTGCCACATATTCTGATAGCACCCAGCTGTCATGGCAAATTTTGGGATGAAAAGAAAATATACGCTAAGCTGTCAATGCAGCAGAGGTGAGGTGGGAGGGAGAATGGGCTGGCAGAGGTTACTGCGGGCGAACTGGCCTGATAAAGAGGCATTCACACAATGTTTTAACATACCGCTATAGGAGACTTAGTTTCTGAGAGGAACACTCCAGCTCACTGGTTTGGCAATATTTTGGGCTTGAATTGGGAGAAAAGAGGGTACCAAGGTTTCCGAAAGGGGCTACATGAGGTCTTTGCAATAAGAGGATTATATCATCTATTGTGATATGATATTTAGGCAATATTTGGATATAACCCTAGCTTGGATGTAGTCATGGAAAGAGCATGGGAAAAAAAATCGAAACGGGATTGCTTTTGGGATACCAGTTTGAGTTCTGTCATTACAAATTGCTAACTTTGTTTGCTTCACTTACATTTAAAGAGGAAAAAACACATGGAGGAAAAATCCTTCAGAAAACAAATACATCCCAACTCATCCCAAGGCTACATGTGCATTAAAATATCTAGTCTGAAAAACCTCTTATCAGGTTTACTGTATCTTAACTGGAAAAATATGTGTTTGCTAAGGTAATATAGCATATACTTAAAACATGTTTATGACAAAGAATGATTACTGAACATTGCCCTGTCTTTGCAGACGAGAATACATTGAACACACACACAATTCTGAGAAAAGGTCTAATCAAAATATCACCACCACTTCAACATCCTGAAAAAACTGCTTGTTCCTAGAAAACAATACATCTTTGCTGTTGATCCCATGCTGTGCTTGTAGGTTTTACTAAAGAGACCAAACAAAATACACACAAATCTTTCAACAATCACACCTTTCCGCACATGCGGTTAAATCAAATCACGTTTCTCTCCATAAGAAATGGTCCATTGGTTTACAACAAAGATTAAACTCCTTCTGTTTCAACTGGAAATGCTTAAATAGGGGTTACAGTACAAGTATGTGGGCTTTAGCTAAAGCTGGTGTTTTTGAAAGAAGGTGTTTATCAGGCAGAAGATTGAGGTTAGACGAAACGCTGACTAAACAATATCATCTTCCACCTGCTCATTAGCAGGAACCATCTTGAAAGGAACAATAGTTCTGAAGGACAATGTACTGACAGATGTGTTTGCTTTCTTTTGGACTTTGTCATACAGGGCTCCATGCTCAGCAGTGCTATACAGTGTAGACAATTCACAAGTGAGTTGTGAAGTCTGCTCTGATGCAAGTATTGTACATGACAAAAACTTCCCTGCATTACCAAACACTAGAATTACCGCTTTACTGTTACTTAAATCCATGTCTGGCCAAAATCATACTGCATATGTACAGTACAGAAGAATTCGAAGGCACTTTAACAAAATGTCTTTAGTGTATTTTCACTATATTAACGTACCATTCGAGTGAACCATTTTTACACAGAGACCATTTGTACAGAGGAGTACAGAGGGCTGACAGAGAGTTTCGTCACATTGTGCAACAACAACCACCTGAAGCTCAACATCAGTAAAACTAATGCGCTTCTAACAATAGGGCCGCTGTCCTGGATGTTAAACATGGAGTGAAGAGGGTTGACACATACAAGTACCTTGGGATCCATATCAATGAAAACTGAAATAGACTCAACACTGAAGCCCTCTTCAGGAAAAGACAAAAAAAAGATTGTTCTTCCTGAGGAGACTCGGATTCCTCCAGTGTGAGCAACAGGATCCTGCAGATCTTCTATCAGTCTTGAAGGCTAATAGTAGTCTCAATAAGCTGTTTAAAAAAAGGCAAGTAAGGGGATCAGGTTGGAACAATACAGTGTGGAGGCAGTGACGGAGAAGCGAGAAACAAGATAAGGGCCGTCTTCGATGACCTTTTTTACCCTCTCTACAGCCGGTTGTGGCAGATGAGCTACCAGATCATCTCATAACACCATCTCACCTAGGAGTCACATTTTTAAGCTTTCTTAAACAGGTTTTAAGAATCCCATTTGTAACTTAAGTACCTATGATTTCTAAATCTTTAAACAACTTAAATGGACAGCACCTGTTCTGCAATTTCCCCCTGTATAATGCCGGCACAAATTCAATCAGAAAGAGCCTATGAACCAAAAGAGAAAATCTAACTTTTTGAAAGACCTGCAATGGTAGAGGAGACAGAAGCCAGGCAACATTTACTACATAGTGGGTTAGACTAAATATTGAGTTTATAAACAAAGCAAAATATGTACTTTGAGTGTGAGTTGCTCCTGCACATTGTTCAGCAAGCTCATTCAAAGCCCACCACAGGCCTGGAGTCTGATTTAACAGGAAAATCACCTCAATCCTGTCTGGAATTTATTTAAAGATATGATTTCCGTCAAGAGACCACTAACTGCAAGACAATGTCTCATATGCAATCAGCAATATGTCTCATATGTTCAAAACCATAGTGTTTAATTAAAAGAGGCAATGTGAGATACCACTATGAGATGAAGCACAAGTCTTTTGCGCAAACATACCCACTCAAATCTGAACTATGAGCACTGAAAATAAACATTAGAGCTTGGTTCCCTCACTAAACAAGACAAAGTGGGGGAGTGGGAAATAAGAAAAAGAGGTGTTAAAGCTGTTTAGTTGTTAAACTGTTGAGATTGTTTATGTGTGACATGTCCTCTTTTTTATGTATTATGTATTATATTTCTAAAATGCAGCCCTTGATTATTACTTATTTATTATTCCTTCATTTTGATATGAAACTGAAATTTTGTTGAAATATTTAAGAATTTTTTTTAATATATTGACTACATATCGACATCTATACCACAATTGTGAGACTTCAAAATACTGCATATGGTTCTAAATCATAATGCAAATTAGACATAATGATGTTCTAGACCTTTGTTTGAGGAAATTCTTTCTAATTGGGTCTCTCCAAATTATTATAAAAGCTTTTTAAGCCTCTTTTGCTGTACTACTGATGAGTGAGATGTCAGGATTATTGATTATTAGGGGACTTGCATCAAACCTTGATGCGTTTATGGCACAGACTGGATTGTCTCAAAACTGTTGAGTATCTTAAACTGTCTTGTCATAAAATACCAAATTTCAATACCTAAAGAGTTGCAAAGATCAAATTGTGCTGGTGATGGTCATTTAGAGCAATATCAAAGGAAAGGTATTGGTACCGGTGTCAACTGTTTCTAAAGACCCAGTGACTAGATTGGCATAAAACAGATAAATGAATAATTCCCACTTTGTTCACCACTTTAAATATTTCCTTTCAGTCAAAATGTGCTCAAATACACCTCAACTCATCTGTTCCTCCTTGATGATTTCAGATCTATGTGATTGTTCTCCTTGTTTGCCTATGCTAAATCTGATCACTTTTGCTGCAGGAATGAACTAATTATCTCAAAAGAATCAATACCCCTAACTGAATGACCTAATTTAAAGATGATTGCTGCTCTACTCAGCCACTGGCTCTAACGGTTCAGGAAAAACAAGACTTTAGAAAAGACTAGAGAAAGTCTTGTCTAAAATCAAATCAAAAAGGAGATTTCCAGTTTCCAATTTCAGTTTTAAAAAAACATTACCAAACAAACTTCTCCTGGAAGGGCATTTAGGTGTGATAATTTGCATTGTCGAGACCCAAATTTAATCCTGCCCAGATAGAAATCGCAACTTAATTCCTGGAAAATGTAGACAGTTGGAAAATGGAACGACAATCAAGTTTGGGGGCTGTTCCCAGAAAACTATTTTGTTAGTCAGTGTTTTTGTCAGTTAAAGAAATGGAAGTGGTCACCTGGCACACAAAGCAATATGCTTTATTTACAAAGTCAACACGATTATTTTCAGAAGCAACAACATTGATTTGTGTGGATTAATCCATTAACAATTCAGTATCCAACCTGAGCAGCAACAGCCAATGTGGCAGACCAGAAAATGATTTTCTGTTGATGTAAAGCAACAAAAAGGCTGAGGAAACAGATGTAGCATTTCTGCACACACTGATTAATTGCCAAAGGATCACTGGGAGTGTCTTAAAATCTTGCCAAAGAAAAACAAACTATAGGATAAATATTTAATAAAGTTTCTTACTCATAGTAGAACTGTACAGGTAAATGGGGAATGAAATACATTTGTGCCATCCACTGACAAAAGAGTCATAAAATGGACCCACAAATGGTCTCTAAAATCTCTTTAATGACTTGTTTTGTTATTTGCACATTCTTGAGATGACACATCAAGTTTGAATCTGGTCAGAGGTTACTATATTAAACTTGGTAGACCTACTCTTCAGATGTGCTAATTGGACAAACAGCTTCACAGCTCTTCCTTTAACAACAGACACAGTATATGTCTTCTTTGTGAGAATCAAAGCTTTATGACACACCAACCCACTGGGGAATCAGCATCCCATATTCAGAGTATAAAGGCAGCTAAAAACTGATATCGATCAGCCCGATAATGAGAAATTTATACTATCATATAATATTCTGGTAATGAAATTATAGCTGATAGAGTGAGCCTTTCACTGACTAGTCTACTATATGCCTTTTGTCACTGTTTTTAATCTGCAGACTAAGCAGTCATAGGCCTTCAGTTCTATAAGCCTTTATTTTTGAATCTGGTATATGATACTTCGACATGTCTGATTTGAGAGGTTATGAAAGTGCTTGATCTGAATTCTTAAGTAAAATGCTTTACAAAATCCAAATTATGTTTGTGAACTTTTTCTTTTCAATGTAACATAAGAAACATTTGTAGGCAGAAGTGATCATCCGTTGATATTTTAACAATGTTATCAGGCTCTTTTTGTGGTTTGACAAATATATCACATCTAGATACCAACATGAAATTATATGAACAATTACATTTAAAGAAAAAGATGTACCTTCTATTTGCTTAGAGACATGTTAACTTAGGTAAAAACTACATAAATCATGGAAAGATTTAATAGGCAAGATTTATATTTACCAGAATCTGAATCTTCTGTATTTATACATAATACTGTAAAATAAGTCATGAGTTTCTGTTTGCTTTTAACACTGTGCAATTACACAGCCATGACTGACCAAGATCAGCAAAGTTCACCAATAGATTTATTCAGTTAGTTTGCTCAAAATATTATCATCGTGGTAAGAAATTTCAAAACCTGAATTATTATTCTGTAGCTGAAGATGTCAGAGTCTGAAACAGGTGTTCATCAAATAATATTGATTAATATAATATGTAAACCCCGTCTAAAGATGATAACATGAAGCTATATTAAAAGTGCTTGGTGGAAGCTCATCTGTCTGACAAAAGTGATACAGATATATTCTTGGGAAGAGGAGCTGAATGGATTAGTTACAGAATTGTAATCCAGATTAGTTGCATGAGCAGTCTAATTTACATTATTGTCTTATGTTGACTAATTGAATTCCTGTCCTTCCTTCCTAACAGCTGGGAGAGAAAAAGCCAGATTTAAGGATCTTTCGGAATGCAATCCTGTATCCTCGCAACCTTGGTAATAATGTTTCCAAATCACAGAGCTATTACACACCTGCTTTAAATTTGCTTGCAACAAACCATTACTAATTTGTTAACAAATGTATTTCTATTTTGTTTGTTTTTAGGATTCTTGTACTGTTAATTGGTTATTTCCTGCTATTGGATACAATATGACACCGAATGAATGTAATTTAAGTTCCATTTGTAGGCATGTGACATCACACTGTCAGCCCACAGACTCAAAGCAAAGTGGTATTGATCTTCTTTCAGTCAGCGTGCTCTTTTTTTAACCTCTTTTTAAAAAAATGTCCCATGTAATTATTCATATAGTCTACCAGCTTAGCAGCCACTAACCTTATCTGTTCCAATTCACATTGCTTTTTGTGGCTAATTTGTGCAGCATGCACCGGGTACTTCAGGATAAATTAAACTGCAGCATCCCCCGTAACCTCCCCCACACCCTAATCCATTGCTTTGGATTGCTGCTCTCTTGATTGGATCGGCACCACATTGTTCCTTGCATTTTTTTCTTCATTGGAATTTTACCAGAGTACATTTACATTACAAAGTACATGCTCCCATATGCGAAAATGTCATCATTGGCATTTTGGTACAGCATGATGTGACCTGAAGTGCTGAAGCTATTTCTGCAAGGTACTGTATCTAGCACTAAAGATCGGAGTTCAAGCAGCAGTACTTGCTTAAGAAAATTGCCTTTTATGATATCTTTGCATTAAGAGTGATTCATAACCATTATGTCACTGACTGAAAGCCCCTGAGTTAAAGAGAGAGAGAGGAGAGCGAGGGGAGTCAAGTGATGACTATACAGCCATTTGACCTGCCCAATTAAGCAACGACAAGTAATTGTTTAAACAAATTGCAACCGGACATATCTGAGGCACTCAGGGGTCATTTGCGTGATGTCAAATAATAAATAAAGACATAACTGCCTGACGCGCCACACAAGGGTGTGAGCTAGAGATTAAAAGGCCATATGGATGGGAGCAGGAACATCACTGAGTGTGCTGTGATCTCTTCCCCTGGTGACTGTGGTCATTTAGAATACAGATGTTCAAATGTCTCCCTGGTCCTCCGGGTGGGGACATGCTTTTCTCTAATCCAGTCACCACATCCTGCAATGTTTTTCCATTAATTTACCCTAATTTACCAAGGAACATTGATATCTATTAGAGATATGTTTGGAAAAAAACAATAATAGACAACTATCTCCTGTTTAAACTTGATATAGCTGTTTATTAAAGAGCTCCAATGTTGTCCATACACTATTAATTAAAACCACATCATCAGCTTTTCGGCGAGGGAACCAGGGTTGATGCTAACTTAGCCCACAAAAATAAGTCATCCAAGCAGCTCTCTATTCCTGTTTGAGTAACATTTGCTAAAAACTGCAGTGCCAGGCTGTTTCATTTTTTTTTTAAGAGAAAGGCTTTTTGAAAAAGACTTTACGTCATCAGTAACAATGAAAGGGTTTTGAGCTGAAAGCAACATAAAGTTCAGGGATGTAGAAGGTATTCAGAGATGGATTACCACTTTGCTGGTTGGGGTCTATTCATGTTTTGTTCTTAAGATAAATTATTCAAAGAAAGAACTTCTGATGAAATCAAAAGGTCTATGTTTGTATGAATCCAATAATACAGTTTAATTAGGCTCTACTTTCTTCTATCACAGTTCATATTTTTTTTTTCTTCTACCAGGCATAACCTCAACCCAGTCTAATATTGTCTGTTCTCTGCATCTCCAAATAAATCACCCAGGAGCAATGCAGAGCTGTTTGTGTTCCCCTTCTCTTCTTCATCTTCATTTTACATTCCCCACATGCGCTTATTCATCCCAACTCTGTGGCTAATGCTTGTAATCTTCCTCGTCAAGCAGGGACAGCAGTTACTCCATTAGCAGGGTTTCTCATGTTGATGTCAGGCAGGCCATTGGATTGCAAGGGAATCTTGTTAGGGTTCTTATTGACATTGTGTTTCATTAACTTGATTAATGACATCTATTGGGGCATGCTCCACAGTAATCAACATCTCTGCAGAGAGAAGGGCTGTCTGCAGTCAAGGATGGGCCTCTCTGGCTTCTTCTGCCCACACTTGACTGGCCTCTGTGTGTCCTGTTTGCTTCTTAAAGGCTGCTCTCAAAAACAGACTCATATTCATAAATACCAAAATAGTAAGCAGTAAGAGACCACGAAGTAGACTCCAGATGACCATTATGAGCTTTCCATTTCAGAAACTGTGTGTGTTCCAGAAAACAGGCCCCTGAAATTAAGGAAATAAAGCATCTTGTGTCCATATCAGCTGGGATTACATCATTTAAGATGTTCCCATTATTTGGCAAAATACACTTAGTGCTTATTCCATAGCTCATTATCTTACCTCCTATTTAAATATTATTGCAAGATGCACATTGTCATATGAAAGACTATTGGGGTACTATTGGTACATGATGTAATCAGTTCAAGGACCACATACACATTCTCACACATCTGATGTTTTCTCAAGTGGTTTTTCCAAAGCAAAATCATTTCTTTCTCTATCTTTGTGTATCGTCTATCTCCTGTACAGCGTCTCTCCCTTTAACATGGATCACATCCTGGGTCAGTAAATGGGAAATGAGAAGCTGCTCACCTCATGTACCCCACAAAGAGGAAGACTTAAGGACACCAATTCCCAGCTTTAGGATACTGTGTGCCAACAAAGAGACACACAAAAAGAGATTAAAAAAAATAAAATAAAACAATAAAAATCCACCTGGAATTCATATTTACCTTTTATCATCTGCTTTTTATCAGCATTGTACTGAGTTATATTTGCAGGCTCTCTTAAGGGGGAAAGCTGTGTTGGTATAACTCCAAGCAGGAGGCTGCTGGGCTGCCAGGGTTGTTGCTATGGGATCTGACTCAGAAAATGTGTCTCTTCCACTTATTTTCTTGGTACATTTAGCTCAAAACAATGCTAGCAAAGCAATGCTCTGGCAAAGTAAGTGCACAAGTGCAGCAGTTAATTCATGACAGTGTATTTGCAATATATATCAATATAAAATATTTCCACTGTCAAGAGATTTGCTGGTTTAATACTGTTTGAGTACACTATGGAGAGCATTTCAATTAAGAGATCAAACTGATATAATCACTCGGCAGGAAAATATCTAATAACTAATACTGGTTGCTTTTTCAGAGCCAATTACTTTGATTTGACAGTCTTGGTTGGGAAGATGAGTATCTAGACAGAGTTGGAACTTACCTGGAATCAACTAAATGATGAAAATTATGACAAAGAGTGGCTAATTTTTCATGTACATGGATAAAAATAGAAAGGCAAAGGGTTATTTTCACAAACTGAAGTTACTGGTGGAGAAAAATGACCATAAAAATGACATGGGTTGAACATAAAACTAACACATGAAAATCAGTCACTATAAAGAACAAAACAACCACCAATAGAGTGCAAGGTACCAAAGCTTACAACTGCAACAAACAATTATAGTCATTGGATCCGTCAGACATTTTTTACCCTAACCCAGACATTAATCACTTCAAAAATCGTGCGATACAGTGAAAAATGTGCAAAATTTCCTTTGAGTCCAACAAAACTTCATCCATACAACATGCCAAAACCTGATGATATTCAGTTTACCATCACACATTCACATTAAAATCAACTAATCCCTAAAAAATAAATAAATGTCAAAACAGGGAAATCTTTTTTTGGATTCAAAAAAGACAAACCAGTGTCAAAACATGAGCTGATATTTTCATGAATTATTATTACTGATTATTTGGTGACTGATTAATCAACGAAAGCTATGTTGTCACAGTTTTGGCTATGTTCACACTACCAGCCCAACTCTGTTATGTTGCATAAACAGAACGTATCCGGATTGCTTTTGGGAAGACTCAGTCAGTCTGTTTTCAATTTCAGCAAATCACACATTTGTCCAGCGCGACACACAATAGTGACGTCAAATCCAGAAAGATGGAAGTGCATCAGAGTCGCTATGCAGAATCCAGGCTGTTACTAGCAGAGTGGTCTGGAAGACGACACAGAGAACAACAGACTGTTGACAATCACTGTGAATTGACTAGTGTTCACTTGGAGAACAAGACGATTGATCACGCCATAGCCGCCAGCATTACTGGCAGCTATGACATCATACAGACGTTGTATGACTGAAAGTATAAAAAAGGCTCTTTACATTGCAATGGGCTCAATATGTCTTTGCAGATACAGGCCAAGGATTTGAAGGCCTTTCTGCAAACTAGGAATATTCCAGACCAAACTCTCAACAAAGATGTTCTGTGCAAAATGTATTCAAATAAATGTGTGGCTTGGAATGTGCCCAAATATCATTTCTTCATTACTGTTGGTTTCCACAAGCCTTTTGTCTATAAGTGATGCGCATATAATAATTCTGTACAGCAAATGAGTTCCACGATTTGGAAACAGGACAAAAAGTTTTTTAAAATGACAAAAATTCCTCATGGATTTACCCTTCATAGTTCTACAGCTGTCTTTAATTACAATGAACGTGACCCCTAGGTTGTCCTTGAGTCTAAATCATGCAGCGGTGCAGTATGGATGACACTGTAAGTTATTGGCAGTGTTTTTATTGTTTTCTCACACTCCCATGTGTGACACTATCAAATAATTGCACCTCAGCTTGGGTTATGTATTTCACAAATGAGATGCGATCTGTCTATCCTTGTAAACTATTTTACGAGACATGCATTACTTGATTTTTCTGCCTTGATAAAAACCTGAGCATGTTTGACCCAGCATCAGTTATTTTCCACCCCTAAGCTGTGCCTGATGTCTGCCCAACCGATTAAGTGATCAGAGAGTGACAGACATAATTGATGAGCAACCACAGCCAAGCTCGTCTCATTCTGTCCACGCACAGTGCAAGCCAGAGACATGACTGGGGCACCTTTAAGTTTCATCCTTTTAATCTCGTACTTAGCCAACAAACAACATTCCTTGGGAACTCCTTCAGTCGAGTAATTTTTTGAAAAAAGGTTAATGCAAAAAGAGGTGATCCACAAACTGAGATGAAAAAATGTTAATAGCTCTAATGTGGGAGAAATTCTTTTCATTAAACTCAGCATCATTTTCATTTTCCACAAAATGCTGATAGCCTGTACATTAAGCTTCTGAGTTGATTTTCTGACAGGCTGAGATCTGTAACTCCCAAAATTACATATATCACCATTCCCAAAACAACATGACTGTTGCAGCGTACTAGGCAACAGGCGAACATTTATTGCATGTCACAGTTTGGTTAGGTTCAGGAAAACATTGTGGTTTTGGTCAAAATAACTGTTGTGTTTTTTCAGTTAAAAACTAGGGGTGGAACGGTTCAGAAAATCCACAGTTTGGTTCATGTCAGGGTTTTGTGGTCATGGTTTTAGGTTCGGTTCGATTGCTAGTTCCAACATGTTTTTAATTTATTTGGTAAAGAAAGTTATCTTTAACAAATGTTAAGAACAAATAGTTATTCACGGTCACTAATGCAATGTAATGGGCAGTCACAGTCAGGAAACTTTCAGTAGCCCTGGAGGTCCATCCATCACTAGTAAGCACCACATGTCTGTCAGACAACTCTTTAACAATTCCTCATCAGGTCTCTTCATAAAATGCGGGAATTACCGTGATGCTCAAGTGTTTGCAGGAGGAGATTTTATACTATGGCTCAAGTGTTTTAATCATACAACGAATTCCTGCACCCCCCAAGTCTGCATATCTTTGGCTATGAAATACCCCACTCCTTCCATTATTCAGTTGAAGTTGTCCTGTCAACTTCTGTCAACTCCCTTTCCTCCTTGTGTTTGTCTCACTGGAATGTTGTCTTTACAGATGAGCTGACATGTTAGTTGTGTTACTGTTAGCATAAACAAGACGTGTTTCACAATGCTTGCACACCGTTGCACTTATGTCTAAAACTTTCTTACTGCCGTCATCGTAGGTCACAAAGCAAAGGCAAAGTGGTCCCATACAGCAGTCCCATACAGAGCTGATGGCGCGTCTTCTAGCGCCGACTCTTTTCCACTCGCCATGCCCACAAATGTCTCAACAACTGACCCAAAGATACTGTATTACAAACTGCTACACCGCTTCACTTCTTCTTGTTTACTGGTGGTTGGCATCCAGCTCAGTACTGCCATATGCTGCTCTGGAGTGTACACGCTTCACCTTGTTAGTTAATGAGAAAAAGAAGTTGCACATACTTATGAACCAAACGTGACACACGCAAACCGAACCGAGACAGTCAAACCAAACAGTTTGGATGTTTTTTACAAAATGTTCCATCAATATTACAAACATACCTGAATTGCGTTATTCATGTGACATTTCAATACTACATTAGTAACTACTAGTGCTGTTAATGAATATTCTAAATTCAAATATATATTCAAATATTTTTAAAAAAGCAGAGATTCTATTGTGAAAATTAATATTCGAATGTGGAAAAAAACACATCGGCGGCTGCTTTGCAAGTGGGCGTACTGCATGACAGGTCAGGGACAGGAGTCGTACTTGCACAGCGTCACTCACTGCTGAAAGTGAGATGCGACAAAAACCATGGCAGACGCAGATGGCAGAGAGAAAAACAAAGTGGCAGAAAGTTCAGAACCCAACTCAGCAGCAGAGAGAGTGGTTTTACCCAAAAGCCCTGTTTGGAAATACTTCGGATTTTGGTCAGTAGACGACAAAAATGCGGAGCCTCGAGATGAAGTCGTATGCAAGCCCTGTAAGCAGTTAGCTTACCATTCCACCACTAGGAACATGGGCACATCTTGAAAATGTGCACCAAAATGAGCATGCCATGATGTCTGGAACTCCAACTAAACAGCCACGACTTAACTCATATTTTTCACCGCCCACCACAAGCATGCCAACAAGGCGCGTGCATGAAGAAACTTGCTTCGTTCATATGCAAGGACATCAGGCCAATCAGTATCGTTGTTGGCACGGACTTCAGAGAGTTTTGTCAAGAACTGGAACCGAGGTGCCATATCCCAAGCTGTGGAACAATCACCAGGAATGTGTAACAGCACCTAATGCGCAAACACAGATATTCGAATGGTTCGAATCTATGTGATTGTTTTAGAGGGAATAATCGAACATCATTTTGGAGCAATTTTGACAGCCCTAGTAACTACCCAATTATCTGTCCCTGACCTGCTTCCTATCTGACTTTGTTGCTATTTATACTAGTTCACTTGACTTCCTCCTTTGCTGCCATAATAATTACAGCAGCCAATAGGTCACTGCCTAAAAGAAATGTAAAGAATGGGTCGAAATAAAGTGCTTTCACACAATCTATACAATCAATTTCCTGATGAGGATGGGCTGCCCTCTTACTGGAGTTACATAGTTCAGAAAAAAGTGATGGGGGCGGAGTGGCTGAGACAGAGCTACCATTTATCCTATTACAAGACTTGATTCTAAAGCTGCCATTTTAAGGCATTTCAAGGCTGGCATTTTAAGGTAATAAAGTTGTTGTCAAAAAGAACTCCAGAACAAACTCTAACATGCTGTCAGCCTGTCATGTTATCCTACCTACTTACACATGCAGCAGACACAGAGAAATATGAGCATCCCGTTGGAGTCAATCTTCTCCATCTCCTCAGAAAACATCTGGTAGATGCTCAACTTGGTTACACAAACACTAGTTTCACTCGGCCTTCTGCAGTTCCTGGGGAGGTAACATTAGTTTGCCTGTCGGAGAAAAAGACTGCCTGCAGTTTGTTTTGGTGGATTTGGTGATGAGCACCACGGCACTCTAATATATAGTTTATGTTTGGGCCAGAGACCCAAAACAGTGAGTTCAAAAACACCCTGCTACACTGGACACAAAAAAATAATCAGAATTTTTCAGTTGTTATCCGACTTCAGTCTGACAGGACTGGAAAGCTTTCGGTTGTCAACTGTGAAAACAACCTCATAACCGCTCGTGTTTCACTCGCACTGTCAGGGCTCGATAGTGCGAGAATTTCACTGCACTTGTGTGCGAAAGTCAGTGTGAGTGTGAAAATGTGAAACGTTATTTTGGGACACAGGTGCAACGGACTCTGAGCTCTGACACCTAGATTGGCAAGTCGGACAGATTTGTTGAGCTGTTATGTTTTCTCTCGTCTCTCTTGCTTAGCACAGAGTGGTGTGCAACACATTCAGGTAGCAGCTTCTCATTTTTAGCTGGTCATGGCCGTGAATTCACAAGTTAGCTGTTACTAATTAACATTAAATCCAAAAGTAAGGTGATGAGAGGCAAAAGTGAATTGAACTTTTTATTTGTAGTGCCACTAATAATGAGTGTAGAACAAGTATCGAGCCCTGACTTTGTGTGCATAGTTCTGGCCTGGAGTGTTTGTTGGGATGTTTTGGTCTATTTTGTTTCCATGTAGAAATTTACAGTAAGTACCAGATAGTAAACCGCTGATTGTTTTAACAATTAAACTGATTAATCCTTTAGTCGATAAAATGTCAAAACATTGAGAAAAGATAAAATCCCAAACTGCATACATCAAATTTCTTCTTTTGTCAAACCAACAATCAGTCGTCTACCATGGTAAATGACAAATAAAAACAGCCAATCCTCACATTTAATCATATCATAACAGTTGTTTTTTGTTTACCAACAATGTGGCTTCACCGTTTAAATATATTAATATTATTACATTATAAGATATATCAATACAATTTTAAATAGCTTTAGATAATACAGCAGTGTTGTTTCAAAACAGGGATTAGTTTATGAGAAAAGTTAAGGAAGGCTGCAGTGAATCTTTGTATATCATAATGCTTTAAAGCCATTCACATCTTAAGCAAATGTGTATTTATAACAAAAAGAAATCCTGTGCTTGTTTCAGGCTGTACTGAGATGATGCATGTTAAAGTTTGTAATCGACCTTTAGCTGTTTGTATGTCCCAGGATCAAATCTAACATTTGACCTTACTAATTGATTTTTACTTTCATGTCTGCAAGCTTCACCGATTTTTCTCCTCTGCAGAAAGTTCGCTGGGAATAATATCTTCCCACGCCTGGTACAAGACAGGCAGAAATGATATATGAGGCCAAGTGTACTCACCATCCTCCCGAGACTTCTGGATGAAAGCATCGACGCCGCTCTCTCCATAGTTGCCCTCGGAGGCCACTGTGGAGACGTAGTTCCAGCGCATGGCCTTTACAATGTCCACCATGGCCTGGGCCTGGTAGGTGTCTGGCGGTACCACGCGTGAGAAGAAGTCGTAGCGGGTGTTGTCACTGAGCTCTGGAGCTGTGGAGGCGTAGCTCACTTGGGGGATCTGTAGGGAGGAATATTGATAATATTATAAGCTTGAAAACAGTAATGGGAAGGGAATGCAAAAGGGAAGAAGGCCCTTTTCAGCAACAAAGAAATCAAATTGCTTTATATAAGACACAAAGGCATCAAACAAGATATAAAAGAAACATAAATCTATATTAAAACAGACAATAAGATAAAAGAAGATTAAATAAGAATAAATAAAGTTAAAAAAGCAGAAGATAAGTTAAACAGGACAGCAAATATTCCATTGCAGCTACAGTGCAGTGGAAGATATGCACAAATTCGATTTACAAAAGGGGCTGGCAAACACAAAAGTCTCTTGCCATCATTTGACAAAAGTTTGGGAGTTTGTTTCATATATGTGGAGCCTAAAAACTAATAGCTGCTTCTCTGTATTTAGTTTTGTCTCAGGGGAGAGTAAGCAGACCTGTTCCAGACGATCTAAGAGGTCTGGACGCTTCATAACAAACAGGAAGCCGCACTAACGATCTGAGAACTAGAGTGATGTGATCCACTTTGCTGGTTTCAGTTAGGGCTCTAGCAGCAGCACTCTGATCACCCTTTCACAATGAACAAAAAAATACACTCATGTCTAGCTTTTGTCTTCAGAAAAGGGTACAATCGGAATTCCTTCCCAAGTCAAATGACTCTGCAGTAGTCAAAAACATATATCAGCTCGAGCTACAATAGGTAGTGATGGAAACACCTTGGTGACACCTAGATGGACAATTTAATTCTGATTTACAGCCCTTTTCTGGCACCATCTTGTGACATGTGCTGACGTTTCAGACCCTGGCTTATAAACACTTTTCCTACTGTCTCCATTGAAGCCGCACCCAAATATTGAGAACACTGACATTGAGAGAAACTAAAGTAAAATACATTAGTAAAGTAACTACTGTAACATCGTCACTGGCCTACGAACTGCTTTAACCTGTTTTCTGTTTTCCAGCAAGTTTGTGACACTCATCAACTGGCAATGTGAAAGGAGTCAATACGCAGTCAATAAACACCTTAATTTTGGTGTAAAGATCTGATCAACCTTTCACAGAGACCCATGAAGATACCATTACAATAGCGAATACATGGAAATGTTAGTTGTCAATTAAGTCAATTAATAGTTGAAATGTTCTTGAGGTGATCATTAGGCTTATCTAATAATGATCTTAATGTGGCTATTAAGATTTAGGTCGGAGTCCATGATGGCGCCATGATTTCGGGCCTGGTTTGTGATCTTCAACGTTGGCCACTGAAGGTAAGCACTGACTTTAAATCATCCTGCTTTGGCTCCACAAACAATCAGGCCCATTTCCTTTTAATCTTAAAAACATTGTAGATATTACACTCAGATTTTCAGGGAGAGGTCTGATGGCATCCAACAAGCTGTCGTCCTTTTGAGACTCAAAACAGAGCAACTGATCCTGAACCCCCGCCGAGCCTTTTAACACCCTGCCTCAGTGCTCCCTTATGCTGCAGCCGGCTGGCCAGGTCACAAGCTGAGATGATGGGAATGTCAGACTCCTGAGTACGGGTCACTTGCTAAACATAAAAGGTCTCTTAGCATCTTATCATCCTATGTTATACACACAGCAGAACAGTGCCCTCTTAGCTGTAGCTTCCTACTGTGATAAAAACAGTAGGGAAAAAAACTAATTTTTAAGTTTTATTTGATCATATTTTTGACATTTTCCACTGCTACAGGGTTCACAGTAGTAGCTTTTATAATAGCAAAGCTTTATAAATGCAAGACCTTGCATCATGGCAGGCTTCTGTTGCTCCCACTGCTCCAAAGATTTTACTGATGTGTGTGCATGAAAAAGAGCAACATTACATAATAAACTTAAATAAGAAATAAATGGGTCAGCTAAAGCACAAAGCCTTTTCTTGAGTGACCATAATGGTAGAATGTTGGTGGTAGTTGTGTTTCTCTGTTTGTTTTGTTTTTTGTTACGGGATTGCACCGTGTCAGTTTTTGTAATGGGTAAACCATGTTCGTGAAAATAGATTTTTTTTTCTCCCTTTGGCACACAGTGATTCAAAAAACAGAAGGCATGGGTGTTTCCTGGTAATGATACACACTGTGCGTTTTTGGTGAGGAACAGTCGTCATGTTTTTGTGTCTCTAGACAGAATGACGAGTAGGTGTGCTCAGCAAAGCATTATCCTGATGAAAAACAGCCCTGTTTTCACTCTAGATGCCTCTTTGCCACATGCAGCATTTCATTATCACAGACTGCAGACCTGTAGGCTGGCACACGCACAGACACACACATAGATACACAGATAACCCTTGATATTAAACATCTGACTTCAGGGCAACCTCCTCTCACCAAGATGAACAGCACTGTGGCCTGACTCTCTTATTTGTGTAAAAATATATAAATAAAACTCCAGTTTTATCTTGACTTTATCCCTTGGCCACAGATTGTCTGTGATACAGTGCATACACAGAGACTACAGGATAGAAAAGAAGAAATAAAAAACATGTAGATGGTGGTTAGTTTGTACTTTGTGTCACATTTTGTGTTAAAAATACTAAGGCACCGCAATAAGAGTTTAAAAAGTATTTAATTATTTAGCTACAAGTCTTGTGTATGAGAGTCTAAATGGCCATATGGCACCAATATTATCAGTTGTTTGACTGGACCAGATAACAGAAAAGGTATAACACAAGAAATGAAAGGATATGGCTATTCTGAATCCATATCCTTTCACAGTGTGGGGGCTAAAATTTGGATCAGCTTTTCAAAACTTTTGTATTTGATTAAATGATAATAACAACGAAGTTTCACATCAACGGTGGTGCATATAGATGCTGCAGCGGGTAGCTCCTTCAAATTTTGCCTCATTTTTGTAATCTTAAACTATCTGTTTTTTTGGCTGAAACATATATTGCCTATGGCAGAAATAGCTTTATCAGCACTGGAGAAGAAAGTGCAGATTTTGGATTAAATGCAACAGACTTTGAGAAGATCACTGCCCACAGCATCTTTTGACCAATGCCAAGAAGGAGTAGAGGAAGATAGTTCTGATAAGAGCCATGCTTAACCAGCTTAGATTTAAGGCAGCTCCTGGCTGATGTCCTGTAGCAGGAAAATGAAATGGACAAAATTGGATTCAGACTGGCCAAACGATGGGAAATCAGAAACCATTACAGAGACCTGTCTCTACCACAACATCCTGGGCTAAGCTGTGGCACTCAACAGCCCGACCTTGTTTCCAAGCCGACATAGTGTAGGACAAAAGTGGTAAAAGGAGAAGTGGACTCAGTGTTTTCAGCTTGGATGCTTGGTGCTCACACGCAGTCAAAGTTGATGGACAGTGTTTATCTGATTTCTAGCTTTTAATGTGAAGATGCCGAACATATCATCATTACAATTTTGTTGTCTGGATGTCAATTAAAACCTACCTACCACTTCATTATGCAAGCCTGTATGTATATGTATGTATGTATATATATGTATGTATATGTATGTATGTATGTATATGTATGTATGTATATATATATATATGTATATATGTATATATGTATATATATATATATATATATATATATATATATATATATATTTAGATAGATAGATAGATAGATAGATAGATAGATAGTGAAGACATTAAAAGAAAATAAAAAACATTCTCTCATTGTACATGGGGTTTGTTTGGGTTGGTTGTTTTGTCTGGCTTGGTTTGAAATGTATTCATGAAGACAGGTTAGAGTCCAGAGTCACTGAGGTACTTTACTTCAGTACCAAGACCTTAAGCTGATCTCCCAAGCGTGCCTCAGTGGCAGGTAAACATAATAATATGGAAAACATTATGATGGAACTGAGTGTATTCATGGCCTGGGATATTTAAGACCTTAAGCTTAAATACTACTTATGGAGGTTTTTTAAGGATTTTAAAAAGATATGTTCATTTAACTCACAGACTCCTCCAGAAATATCCAGTTTCAGAACTTTCTAAAAAGTCACAGGGGTCCCTGTATATAGTTTTGATATACTAAACAAATGCTTTGTTCAGTGTTATCAACTCCACGTGACGTGTCTGTGTCTCTCTAATTGAAGTTATTGTTTTGTGCTAATTAATTACTTGTTTTGTTGCCAGGTGTGGTACTCTCCTCATCACACAGCTGTCCTTTATGTGTTCTCTTCCATATTAGGGATCACAGAGACAGACTGATGGATAAATAGACAGATGGGCAAACAGAGTATCAATATAGACCTGCAATGCACCAAATGTTCAAGGGTTTCTACACATTATTAAGCTGAGAGAAACCAGGCAGGGTGGTTTGCTGAATATTGGATAAGTTTTAAATATGCACAACATGATGCATACTGATTAAGGTCTGAGTCATTTTGGTATTTACCTTGAATCTGAATTGAACAAAAGTTCATTATTTGAAGGTCTTCCAATAGAGAATAGATCATAAATATAAGTATGTTCGCCGGCCTGGCATGTGACTTTCACAGCTCTGACACCCCACATGTTTTCTGCTAAGGGCTCAGCTGAGTGCAAAGCTGTTTAATTGTTGTGAGTATTAGCAGGTGCATTTCTGGGCCAAGAATAGCATATTTCTGTAACACTGTGTCAGTTGCTGTGAAGCTGACAAGTTGCTGTTTGCTCAGATAGAGGTGCAAATATTCCATCATGTCCAGAATACTGCATGATCTCACTTGTCTACGGTCATTCGTGATGTTATCACTTGGCACCTAAGTTTGAGAGTGCAGTGGGAAAAAAATGCATTTACGCATTTGTTGGAATTTCACATTATTTGCATTTCGGTGAGAATCACACCTCAGTGAAACATAATATGATGATATTTTGCAGCACCGTCCGCTGCTTCTTATTCAAATTACATCTGAGTCTCAAGACTTCACTTGAATATACTCCAGCACAAATAACTCACATTAAACACACTATTCCCTGAATCTACGTGAAGATGTAAAGATATTTTTGTGTATCAGTCCCATCTGGGCTCTCTCTACCATTGGGCACCACATTTTGAAAAGCCTTGTTTATGATTCAAATGTTGCCCCACTGTTATCAAGACATTTGATTGTAACATTTTCAAATGATCAATTAGGTCCTAAAGCCTCTTGGAAAATCATAATTTGGCAAAGAAATATCGTATTGCATCCCTTTATATTTTACAGCACCATTTAAGACCTTTTAGTGACTGTCTGGTGCCACATTTATCTCAACTGCTGTTTGCTTTGTTGAGCATCCTGTTGAGATGAGGAGCAACTTAATGATGATAATGTTGGGACCCGAGGTGGAGGTGCAGTACTTTCCGTGCAAATTATGCTGGAATACAAAATAGCTGACTCTATTTGCATCTGTAATTCAGACACCTGACAGATCTTTGCAACCTGCAGTGCAGACCAAATGCAGAGCATCTGCTTCAATCAACTTTCACATGAAAAACATGGATGGGTAAACAGAGTTTATACTTCCTCACTACTTGGCAATCCCATTTCACCACAAAGGATTTTCAAAATAGAAAAGCAAAGACAAGCTGTGTTCCTTTATGTCTCATATGTATATACTAGAGCCCGACCGATTTATTGGCGGGCTGATATTATCGGCCGATATTAGGTATCGGTAGCGCTGACAACGAAGCATTGTTATGGGTGAGTCACTCTATCATGCAAGAGGACGCTGGTGTGAATACTGCCGCTTCTGAATCCCTAGCAAATCTGTTTTTTTCTGTTGGAAAAAGAAAGCCATGTTGTCCTTACAAGCTCTGGGGCTGTGTTACTAACTCTGAAGGCTGCACACCTGAATAACTGGCTCCGTGGACTCACCTTTCTCTGCTGATCAGCTGTTAGCCCCGTTGATCAGCTGTTAGCCTAGCTACACTAACTTTCAAACTGATGTACTCAATACTCTGTGGGCTGTCCATCATTGCTCAGTTGGTCCTCCTTCCACCACAACCTCAGGGTTATTCACCGCCTGGCTCCTTTCTCACTCTCCTCTGCTGATGTAGTCTACCTCCGCTGTTGCTGGTGGTGTCTTCAGGTGTGCAGCGCAGGAGCTTCTGGACCTCTGTTGTCACTTGACCCCAGGCTCCATCGCTGGGGTTGGATCTCTTGGTCTCCTGTGTCACCCCCACTGTGTGCATGGAGCCTCCAGACGCAAGTTTGTTTTATATGAAAGGTGCTATTGCCTCCGTGCGGACTGACAGGCGCTCCATTTATTCTTTGTTTTGACTGTTCCACTTTTTGTGTGTTCCACTTTGTTAAGCGCTAAGATGATAAAAGAGGCCTTCGTTGAGGCAGCTTACTCCTTGATTCAGGATTTTAAAAACAAACTAGAAATATCATCATCAATCAAAGCTCTTCAGCTATCAGGCAGTACAGTTACACAGCACTGTGAAATAATGGCCGAGGATTTGACACAGCAGCTTCGGAGGGACATTGCAGACTGCGAGTGTTTCTCACTGCAATTAGACAAGTCTACGGACACCAGCGATACAGCCAAGTTGTGTGTTTTTACTCGGGTGGTGTTTACAGACATGACTGAAAAAAAAGAGCTATTAACATCACTGCCCATGAAAGAACACACGCAGGAGTTCATTTTTCGGTCATTCAAAAGAGGAGGAAACCTCCAGATTATGGTGTAAATTGTGTGCAATATTGATGGCTGTTTGTCACCTATGTGCACTACTGCTGTCAATTTTCATGTGCAATACCAAGGGTTACATTACTCTCTCAATACTAGTCATTTTGTTACACGTTTCTGGATTTTTTTCTTTTTCATATCAGCCGACATATCAAAATATCAGATGTTTAAATCACCAAATATTTGTATCAGTCCTTAAAATCCTTTATCAGTCGGGCTGTACTACACATACACCGTATATATGAGCGATACACTAAACTAAGAAACCAGTGACTGCATTCCAATTTCACAACACTCAATTTCAAAACAAATCCTGATAATTATTGCAAACATAATTAAAGGAAATTAGACATTTGCACTGTAATTAAAGTTTAAACAATTAATGGATTAATTGATTGGTCAGTCAGCACAACATTATTCAGCAACAATTTTGATCAACAGTCTGAGGAACCCTGTAGAGATTTCACTATCATAGCACTGTGTTTTCTTTATAGGTCTTGTTTGTCTCATGCCTGCACATGAGGACATGTACACACACTACGGTTTCACACTATTCTAGCAGTTTAGCAGGTGGTGGTAATACGTCAAGTTACACAGAAATGCGTCACCAAAAGCTGGGAAAAAGAACACAGCTAGCTAGTAAACATGGATGTAATCAAATGCAGTTTTCAAACTTCAAACAACAATGTTGTATGTCGAAGGAAAATGATTCAGCATGCTTGATGGGCCTCAAGGATGATCACAATGTTTTATAGTGAACACTGGACATCAACCCAAATTAATCCAAATTAACTGTGCATCAAAATGAAAGCACTAAATCATATCAAAACTTAAAATAACTATCATTTATTTCTCTACTTAGTTTTAGCTCTTATTGTAATTGGTACATATTTTTCATCAGATTTCTTAAACCAGAATAATGTATTTTCTAACTCGAGGACAGGAATGATTGCACAGTAAATTGTCATATCTGTGCTTTACTTTCTTTCATTCACATGCTTCTTAAACCTTTGTGTTTTATCAATGTGCTTTGTGTTTCACTACAGGAGATAAATATTACTTTCATCACTATGTACTGTATAAAAATGTAGACTGTTCACTCACAACATGAAGAATGGAAAAAGTTGGAGTTCTCCACTGACATTTTAAACCAATAAAAATATCTCACATATGTTTAACTCTAGTTACCCCTCAGGTAAATCTTGAATACTACTTGGAAAGACTTCCTCTAATTTGCACCTTAACATTGGACTGAATTACAGAGGGTAGTAAAACCTAATTGTTTCACCCCATTGGCGGATTTTAAACTTTTAACTTAGAATTTACATGTTAATGTATGCAATTGTCTGACACTTTATGGGCTTATGTCATATCTGGTTATGTTTGTTTTCTCGCTCTCTCTGTCATTTAATTTTGTACTGGCTAAGAAGTAACATTAGTTTTTTATCAAGTTTGAGCTAAACTAGATAAATGTTTTTGCATCACGACATCTCTTCACAAAAAAATGTAAAAAACACTGCTAAATGAAAATTGTCTTCAAATCCCCCCCCCGTTTCCTCATTAGATTAGCATATTTTTAACACAGCAACATGAAAACATTTTGATGAAACATGGGAACATGTTTTAAACCACAGTGTGCATTGGACTGTTGACATCATCAACAATTAGCAGCTCTGTCTGCTGTCTTTAGACAAGCGTAAATGCAGAAACAAACAGAAGTGATAATCATACACTAAAACATCTGCCAGGCTCCAGAGTCTAAACAGTTCAAGGTTTGCTTTTGCACTCCTTGAACAGTGGGTTTTGGCTTTGTTTTGCTCTGTGTCAGAGAGCTACAGAACAGCAGAGCTCACTGTGCAAAAAGCTCCTCACTCTCACACAGCAGGAGCTTTGTGTGTTGGCTGCAGTACAGAAAGAGCTGCATTATACCTAAGAGTCAGTGGGCAAAACGACAGTCTACTCTCAATATACAGGCAGCAATAATGCCTGCAGTTTGCTGCTCCAGCTTGAAGCAGATTAGATTTACTGAAATTACAGCATGTAATTTGTGTTGTTTAACTGTATAATAGCCACTTACAATCTGCAATGAAAACAACTGTAATATTTTCTTTTCATATGACATCTGCGCAGACATAGACAATATGGACGTACATAATTATTTCATTCACATAGCTTCTTAATTCAATTTGAGGCCTGAATAGAAATTTGGGTCTGGACAGCGGCTGCAAACATAGAGAGAAGTCGTTTAGACTTTTGCCGTGAGGCATGGGGGGCGAACTCTTTGAGTCAAACGCACCACTTCAGTATCCGGGCTTTCTCCTTAATTGCTATCAGCTGCTGTTGACACTGAAGGGAGATTAAAGTTTCACTTTGTTACTGTCAGGGTAAGTGGAGCAGCAAATAGCTGAGCCTCCTGAATAGAAAACCAATTCCTGCATAATGATATAACAAAACAGATTCTCACTGCTCTGGGAACGAACAACGTAGCACTGAAAAACAACGGGACATCTGGCTATGGTTCAGACTGAAGTAATATTGTATTTAGTGTCTGAATAGTGGTGGAAATAATTGTGTTATCTCAATTATTTTCTTGGACTGTCAGAAAGGCGGCACCACATCTCCTCTGTCATCTGTGTTTGGGTGTTTATTTTGCTGCTCTGCATACTCATTATAGGTGAAGGTCAACAGTTAATTGAGTTAAATGGTAAACTGTGCACTGTGAGGTGATGGTGCCTAATTTCAGTGCCAGTGTCAGTTACAGCCATGCAGTGTGGCCATATTGTACACTGTCAAATGTTCACTCCCGAGAGGATGATGATAAAATCTCTGAGCATGCTTCAGACCTTTTCATAATATTTCCATCTCTCAGATTTGACCTTTAATATTTTGACATTCGACTGAATTGAGAGAAGAAGGCAGAAGCCAATAACATTGAGCTCATCCCGCTTTGTCTTCCAGGCTGACATCATCTCTGCTTCAATCATGCAGATCACTCTGGGGAGCCGAACTCTCTCTGCTGTCGACTCCAGCTCTACTGAAGTGATGGTAACTCCCCAGTTCAAAGAGGATTTGTGAACCGAGCTAAACCTGCTGGTGATGTGACCATTGAGGATGAGGAAAGATGACGCAGTTGCCTCAAGATGTTTGTCCCAAAACATGGAAATCCCCCGATCTAACTCGGATCTAACTGTAGAGCTAACCTTGTTTGTGGAATACTCTCCAGAAGAAATGTACACCCAACTCAGGCCAATCAAAGCTTTGGTATGTATCAGACAAATTGATGTGATCTTCTCCAGGTTATGACTTATTGTAACAAAGGAGTGTTTGCAACAACTGTTTGGACTATCACACATGAGCTAGTGTTGTATTACTTGAGATTGGTCTTAAAGGTCTGGGTCTCAAAAGCAACCATATTCTTACTCGGTTTTAGAAAAATAGGACTCTGGATTTTATTTCAAGACTGGTACAGACTAGACATGGGATCATATGAAAATTTCTCGACACGGTTATCCTGAACAAAATAGTTACGATTCACCATATCACAATACTGATATTCACAATATCACTTGACCTGACATTTTGTAAAGAATTAATATTGCGCAAACAAAGATGGAAGTTGATGCAGATTTTCACAAATTCGATTTTAACTTTTTTGTGTGGGGGATACCTTGGACAAGCTGCGTCATCAAGCCTGGTAAGGATTTTGTAATGACTGAAAAGACAAAAATGTGTAATAATCAGGAAAACTATCTAGGATACCCAGAAGACAAGAGTAACCCAGAA
Source organism: Acanthopagrus latus (assembly GCF_904848185.1). Taxonomy (NCBI): domain Eukaryota; kingdom Metazoa; phylum Chordata; class Actinopteri; order Spariformes; family Sparidae; genus Acanthopagrus; species Acanthopagrus latus. The sequence goes on along the minus strand of NC_051044.1, from coordinate 8,226,407 downwards.
AACCTAATGCTTGCACAACAACTGTTTACAGTTAGGTAGCTGGTACAACATGGGTAAGAAGTGTTGAATAACAATGGCATGGTTGATTACAGGTCCTTGTAAGTTCTACGTTTATTAGTTTTTAAGTGTGTCATCTGAGTAGGGGACTTGCACTGATCTGGTCTTGACTCGGTCTTGATACACCCTAGTCTTGGTTGTGACTTGGTCTCAGTTTACATGGTCCTGACTACAACACTGGCATGGCCAACCCAGATAATTAGAGAGTAACATGCTGTCTACCCCACAGCATTTGCGTGGGTGTTCCTGTGTGCTTGTTTGTGCATGCATGTCAGTTTTCTGTTGAATGATTTCCACGTATTGATTTCTGTGTCACATTTGTGCCCTGCATGCTGAAATCAGCTCCACATCTCTTGTCATCCTTTTGATTTTGTCCGGAATTGATGAGCCAAATGATCTTACTGAGCAGAGCTTTGATGACCAGTGTTTGCATGAAAGATACTTTAGACAGCAACATAAATGTTGTTCGCACTAACCTGCAAACTAGACCCACTGGCTGATGTGAAGCGATTCTAAGTTTGTATATGCGATAGAGCCTCTTGGAGAAACTCCAGGAATTAATTGGAATAAAGTTCCTGAAGGGAAATCTGCCTTGTGCTGCAAGAAAAGATGAACTTGGTGAACTTTTAAATGTTATCTAAACCTGTGGCAGAGCCCCATAGACCTCTTAATTAGGTGTTCAATTCCGCTTCCGCTTTATAAAGGAGGAAGTCACTTAACCCTAACAATAATGACTGATAAATCAAGTTGTCACAGTGCAGTAATATTTAATGTAGTTTATTGTTTCAGTCTGTAAGAGAATGTTGTTTCTGTTTATGCCAGTAAGTGATAATGTGTCAGTGCTATAGCATATATACGACAGAGTACAATTGTGTCCTGTAGAGGGGTTGAAAGTAAAACACACCGGTGAATATGGTTTGCGTTCACAAGGAAACCTTTCATACATTGTATGCACAACTGGACTTTTGATTGCAATCTAAACACGTAGAAACTGAAGGACAATACAGTAGGTTCCATTTGTGGATTTGTGGCAAATTCAGCAGGAGATCCCTTTGAAGTTTGCTTCAAGACCGGTTTCCATCTATGTCGATCTGGAAAAAATATAATTCTAATAAAGATTTGGTCTGAATGTGACATTTGTTCCTTTCTTGATGACTAAACATTACAAAGTTGACTTCAAAAGAGTTAGCCCAAGTAAACAAACATGAGTAGCCTTTCTTTTAAACAAGAAACAGTAGGGATACAAAGACTTAACACACTATTTATTAATCTATATCGTTTTGTTTACTAAAAGTGCAAATACTCTGTCGAAGTTGCATTTTCAAGCAGTGATGTTGTCACGAAGAAAACTACATCTGTTTCTTTTATCCTCATAGTTGTGACCAACAACAACACTATTGAATTATTTAGTCTATAATGGACACATAACAAGCAGATAGAAACAGTCCTAGTCTGTCATTTTTGTGGGAGATTTTGTTCCAGGTGGCAGACAAAATTGCACAATAAAAGCGAAGCCAATGGTGTCATTATTCTGTAGCCATTACATTTTATAATCACCATTTACTTGTGTCTTTTGCCAGTCAACTGTTTAGTTTCAGAAACTAAAAAAATAATGACAAAGGCACATCATACTGTACGGTATATGTTGATATGATATTTGCACCTGAAAATTTTAGTGTTTTTTTAGTGGAGTCAAGGGGAAAAAACTTACGATAATTTAATTTGACAATAATTCCGTTCATATGTAAGACAATGGCATCATTTTCATATACTTCATGAAAAAAAAAAACATCTAAAAGCTAAATACTTATCAGATGTGGGAACCTGGGGTTTGTTGTCTAATTTGTGTCAGTTCAGGGGTCCTTGACATGAAATAGTTTATTTAATCTGTTTGTTGAATGTTGGATTAATCAAACGTTTGTCCTCCGATTGAGGCATTTTTTTTTTTTTTACTGTAACTACCATCTGTCCACTGTGTTCAAGGTGTTTTAGTTGCCCAACGCTGGCAA